>NC_139023.1:146195021-146528896 GCF_964662115.1 Mustela nivalis | reverse complement strand
GGTGGGATTTATCCCTGGGTTGCAAGGGTGGTTCAACATTCACAAATCAATTAATGTGATAGAACAAATCAATAAGAGAAGAGAGAAGAACCACATGGTCCTCTTAACTGATGCAGAAAAAACATTTGACAAAATCCAGCATCCATTCTGATTAAAAACCTTCAAAATATAGGGATAATGGTAACATTCCTCAACTTCATAAAATCTACCTATGAAAAACTGACAGCTAATACATCCTCAATGGGGAAAAAGCTGACAGCCTTCCCGTTGAGATCAGGAACACGACAAGGATGCCCACTCTCACCACTTTTGTTCAACATAGTATTAGAAGTTCTAACAACAGCAATCAGACAACAAAGAGAAATAAAAGGTATTCAAATTGGCAATGAAGAAGTAAAACTCTCCTCTTTTCACAGATTACATGATACTTTATATGGAAAACCCAAAAAAGAAATAATTGAAGTTTTGTGAGTATTACAAAAATGTGGCACAGAGGACACACATGAGTAAATGCTGTTGGAAAAATGGCATTGATAGGCTTGCTTGATGCAGGATTGCCACAAACCTTCAATTTGTAAAAAAAAATCCCATTATCTTTGAAGCACGATAAAACGAAGTACGAATGTAGTTATTGCATGATCAGAATTGTCTCACACTGATTTTCCCATTTTAATGAAGAGGGCAGCCTTTCTTCCAGTTAATCATCAAAATCTTTCCTTCTCTAATCCTTTGTGTTCATTCTCTCTGCAAATAGCCAGATATGTAAATATCCCCTTGCTAAGAGTCAGGCACAGTGATGAATACAAGGCAATCTCTGTCCTCTAGGGGGTGTCAAGTCTCTTCAGAGCCTTGGCTACTCAGGACTTAATTTTTCTTGGATCTTGGCTTTCCTTTTCCACTGCAAATTCCCTCCTCCAGACTTTTGTCACTTTATGACTGGACTATTGTACTGTTCTCCAAGTCTCTACGCATCTTGCATCCTACGACTTTGATCATGCTTCTCCTTTCCCTCAAAGCTTTCTGTAATTTCTCTTACCTCTCAGATAGAGTTCAATTCTGTAGTCTGTCTGGTAATGCCTCCTACAGAAGGCTACAGCCTGCTTCTCACCCCACCCCCACCTTTCTTTTTTCTTCTACTTAGTGGTTTGTGGTATCTCCTTTACCTGAATGCCCTTCTTCCTTTTTTGACGAGTCCAGTGTCAGTCATCTATCAGACACCAGCTGAACCCCTACTACAACATCCTGAGTCCCCAGGATGGAAGTGATTTCTCCCTCTTCTGAACCACTTGACTACTTACTGTGCACACTACTCTCATGGTACTCATTATTCACTTCTCTGTAAAGCTGGTTATTTGTTCCTGTTTGTACTTCATTATTAACTTTTATTTAGACTGTGTCTTTATATCCCCTAGAGTTCATAACCCTGCGCTTTCGGCAAGTAGAAGTCATTCAGTAAATACCTATGGATTGATTGCCTCAAATAAAGATGAATTAACTCATTTGTTTATTCATTCATATAAAGCTCAGGCATAGGAATATAATTATCTAAGGCCAATTCTACAGCACTGTAAGCTTCTGTCGTAGCCTTCTTATACAATCCAATTAACTCTTGTTGATAAAATTACTTGGTTATTACCTCTGTTGTTTTTTCAAAGACTCAGAGCAAACTTTAGTGGCAT
The DNA here is from genome assembly GCF_964662115.1 of Mustela nivalis. NCBI lineage: Eukaryota > Metazoa > Chordata > Mammalia > Carnivora > Mustelidae > Mustela > Mustela nivalis. The sequence continues at coordinate 146,527,217 of NC_139023.1, read as the reverse complement.
TCACATAGAGTAATACCTTGTTTTTCAAATACTTGGTTTTAGTTTCAAGTCACTACATATATGCATGTACTTAGATATGTCGCTGTCTATATATGTATCTCTATATATGTATATACACAAGTATATGTCATATATCACATATGTGTATCACATATGTGTATCACACATGTGTGAGTGTGTGTATGCACACAGATACTATTTAAACTGTGTTGTAAAAACAACGGGTACATTGAATTGAATTCTGTACCTTCACACATTGGAGATGACCAATACTATAATTTGTACTGCCAGACTTAACTCATTTTTGTGTGGTTATTAGAAAAATGTTTTTCCTGCTATTTTTATTTAATTGAAGTTTTCCTGAAATTACAAGAGGAGCTGCTAAGAAATTGTTAAACCATTTATAACCGTCTATCCATTTGAGTCAGATTTCCTACATAGTATGCAATCAAAGCATCGTAAAGGAACAAACTGGATCTTAAGCTGATGAAAATGCTAAAACTTAGATGAAGTAGTTGCCTACAGTAAAATTTGGTGCTTCTGGTTGTAATAGTGGAGTCTGAATGTGAGATACTGGGAAGAGGAATGGGCGATTTGGGGAAGGTCTGAACTCTGCTTATTAGTCTCGTCCCCTTAGACAAGTGCCACAGCTCAAGCCTTGCTCTGGGTCTCTTGTTTCCATGGCTGCGACATGTGGTTGATAGTAGCTGCCTCACCGCAGTGAGGTCTGAATACGGTAATGTACGTGTAAGTACTCTGTAATATGTGAAATCCTTCATAAGGTCAATGACAACCAGATCTGGAACCTTGTTTTGTGCAATCCTTCCTAAAACTGCTGCTCCATGCCCCTCCCTTGCTCCCTGTCCTGTGCTGACCGCTGTCGTTGTCCTCTGGCTGCTGGGAATTTCTCTGTTTTTCTTGGTGCTCTTGACTTCCCTCAACAAACTGACTTGTCCCTACAACATTCGCCCTTCCCCTGCCACATGTCATCTGTAGTGGGTTTTTAATGTGGATTTTTGGCACGAGAGGGGTTACTCGTGAAATGAGATGTTTGGTAAAGTGCTGTGAAATTAGATATTGCCCCCTCCACATGCCATTTTTATTGCTTCATAGACAACAAAAGTTCCAGATTATATATTAGTATTTGAATGCTGAATATGATGGAGATTTATTCATTTCTGGGTCACCCATGTCTGGCGCTGAAATTTTACCCAGCTCCAGAAAATCTGTTGGCAGTAGTCTATCCTTTCTAATTTTTAAACTTGGAAACACTTTTTTAAAGCAATTCAAAATTTCAGAGTTCTCATTGGAGCTAAAGGAGTTCAGTTCACCCAAAGGTAATAATAGCAGATAATAATTAAGAAGGTAATGTGCTCCCTGCCTCAGTTTCTATGTTTGAAAAAATAGAAGTGAGTTAAAATTTTCAACTGTGTTGAGAGACTTGTACTTGCTGCTTAAAAAGAACAAAATTAAGTTTTCCAGAATCTGAAGTCTGTAAGGTAAATTATATGTTGAGTGTTTGCTGAAGAAAAAATTGTATCATACCTATCTCCCCAGTGTCTTATGGCAAAATAATTTAAATTCTTGAGAACATGTAAAAAGCATGTTTGATCTTTCTGTAAGAGGACATGGGATCATCAAATAAAATTAAGACTTTGTAATTAGGAATAGATCTTTTATGTGGTATTTGATTATGTATCACATTTGTAATAAGACTTAGGAGATTATAAAGCATTATTTTATGTGATGTACATTTATTGAAAAAAATGGATAGTTTCACTGGGATTATACTAGTTAGTTTGGCACTCATCACAAACAAAATGTACTATAGAAAAAAATCTGCCTTTCACTATTTATGCTCTTTTGCTTGAAATAGTTAAATTTCGTTTGGCTACTGGTAGAAAAGAATTTTATAGTTTCATTTCTTACAGCATTTCCCCCACTTCCTTGGCTTAAATATTCTACATTTTGGGGACACATGGGTGGTTCAATTGGTTAAGGATCTGATTCTTGATTTTGGCTCAGGTCGTGATCTCGTGGTTGTGAGATCGAACCTTGCATTGGGCTCCACGCTGTGTGTGGAGCCTACTTGAGATTATCTCTCTACCCCATCCTCTGCCCCTCCCCCATGCTGCTCTCACTCTTTCTTAATAATAATAATAATAGTAATAATAAATACTCTATATTTTGCCAAAAATATGCAATTTTCTTCTTTTACCCAACCATGTTTGGCTTCCTGGTATTATTCACCTTGAAAATGCTGCAAAGATATTATCATCTCTGCATTTTACAGGCCAGGAGGTCCCCTGTTTCTTGTTCTCTTTTAAAATATTTTGCAATGTAGATAGTGATTTAATTAATTATTTGCATGTTCTGGTTTAATCTTGATTTTCTCTATAGAACTGTAAGCTTTCTGAGGTCAGGGACCTGCTGTCTTCTGTGTACATGGCACTTCTGGTGTCTAGTACTGTGTCTGGCACATGGCAAATGTGAGACGGAATTTTATTCACTGATTGAAAATGGTGGATAAAACTCTATTCTAACACTTCAGTAATTAGTGAATGAATTCCATCTTTTTTAAAAAATATTTTATTTATTTATTTGATAGAGACACAGTGAGAAAGGGAACACAAGCAAAAAGAGTGGGAGAGGGAGAGGCAGGCTCCCTACTGAGCAGGGAGCCTGATGGCCCATCCCAGGACCCTAGGATCATGACCAGAGCCGAAGGCAGACACTTAAGGACTGAGCCACCCAGGCGCCCCAAAGTTCCACTTTTTAAAGAGATAGCCAGTATGCGTAAATGGGCTTATTCACCATGAGATGAAAAATGATTGAGAATATAGAATACCATCTTCAATTACTACTAGATAAAGATGTTAGGCATACAGCAAATCAGAACAGTGGTCAATATTTTAGGAACTCTGTGACTTCATGGTCTAAGTCCCTGGAAATCCACTCAAGGTGAGTAGATTTCTACTAATAAGTAGAATTTGAATCTCAAGAAATCTCGAGTTCAAAGAACAAGGTAATTTGTGGAAGGAAAGATAACTTAGCTGATGGATTTAATCTGATCAACAAACTGTTTCCTTTTTTTTTTCTTTAGCTTTATTGAGATATAAATGACAAAACCGTAATGTATTTAGGGTACAAAGTGATGATCTGATATAGGTATACAATGTTTCCCACCACTAAGTTAATGAATATATCCATCACTTCACATATTTGTCTTAAAATGATAATTATTATTGTTATTAGTGGGAATATTTAAGTTCTATTCTCTTTGCAAATTTCAATTATACAGTATAGAATTACTAACCACAATCACTATGTTACACATTAGGTCTCAGATCTTATTCATCTTACAGCTGAAAATTTATACCCTTTTACCAGGCTCTCCCTATATTACCCCCACCTCTCAAGCCCCTGGCAGCCACCATTCCCTATTTTTATGAGTTCAACTTTCTTCTTTCTTTTTTAAAATTCTCTATATAGGTGATACCATGCAGTATTTATTTGTCTTTTTCCATCTGGCTTATTTCACTTAGCATAATGTCCTCCAGGTCCTTCCATGTTATTGTAAATGGAAGGGTTTCCTTTTTTTTTTTTTTTTTTGTAAGCCAAATACTATTCCATTGTGTATATATGCCACGTTTTCTTCATCTATTCTTTCAGCAACAGACAGGTTGTTTCCATATCTTGGCTGTAATGAACATTCAAGTGTGACTGTCTCTTGGAGATAATAATTTCACTTGGATATATACCCAGAATTAGGACTGTTGGAACAAAGTATGTTTCTCAATAATGGTATAAACAATGTCTTTTTTTTTTTTTTTAAATGCAGTATAGCAGAATCTCAGTACTAAAATTGAATCGAGTATAAGGTGATTCTGCTTTGGAGTTCACCCCAAAGATTAAAGGTATTCTAAGATAGGAGAAATAATTGTAGAAAGAGTTTGTGCAGTATCTAGGTAATTTGGAGTTAATGGGTCATTTATTTATTTTTATTTGTTTAAATATTTTATTATTTATTTGACACACAGAGAAAGAGAGAAAAAGAGCATGAGCACAAGCAGGGGGAGAGGAGAAAAACAGACTCCCTGCTCAGCGGGGGGCCCGATGCAGGGCTTGATTCTAGGGACCCTGGGATCATGACCTGAGCCGAAGGCAGACACTCAACAGACTGAGTCACCCAGGCGCCCCATTAATGGGCCATTTAAAGTTAAAGTGAAAATTTTTTTTAATGGGGGGAGAAGACAAGTGGTATATCTTAAGAGGTGATGTATTTTTTTAATCCTTTTTAAGAAGGATTTCAGAAAACTGGCTCTTGTAAAGCAAGGGATCTTTTCCTCTCTTCTCATGTAATCGGGAGAGCATCTTCATAGACCTCCCAGGATTTCATTCTTCAAAATCTGCAGGGCCTGGGGCGCATGGGTGGCTCAGTGGGTTAAAACTTCTGCCTTCGGCTCAGGTCATGATCCCAGGGTCCTGGGATCGAGCCCCGCATGGGGCTCTCTGCTCTGTGGGGAGCCTGCTAACTCCTCTCTCTCTGCCTGCCTCTCTGCCTACTTGTGATCTCTGTCTGTCAAATAAATAAATAAAATCTTAAAAAAAAAAAATCTGCAGGGCCTGAGGGATAGTTTTAGCATCACTTAGCCTCCTTGGCATACTTCCAGGACCATTCTAACCTGACCGTTTCTCCTTAGAGATCCCGGTTCTTTCCTCACCTAAGTCAAAACTTTTCCTTCCTCTATAAATACCTTTTATTTACTTTTTACTACACAAAATTTCAAACATGTATGAACACCCATGTCTTAGTATAAGGAACACCAACATCCAAGTGTTGGACATAACAACTATTAATGTTCTGTCATTTTGCTTCATCATCCTTTTTTGCTGAAATATTCCCAAGAAAACCACATTCATCACCACACTCTACCACTGAATATCCCAGTCTTTATCTCCAAAAACAAGGACTCCTGATTACCTAATCCACTACCATCACTACCTCAAATACCCCCCCCAACACCGTAATACATACCATTTAACATGCAGTCTTGATTTGTGTTTTTCTAATTTTTCTAAAATGTCTTTTACAACTGTTTCCTTCAGAATCCAATCAAGAACTACTGGTTGTGTTAGGATGTATGTATCTCAAGTCTCTTACAAACCTTGGTCTAGGAGCTGAATATCAAGGTTGGGAAAGGAATAACTGAGAGGGCTCAATTTGCAGACTTGGCATATCTCCAAAGATAAGTCAGACCCTAATGGGCAAGAGATGGGACTCTGAGACTTGGGGCAGAAACATTAGGGTGGATGTGCTGGAGAACATTAATCCCCAGGCAAGCATGCAGAGAATATGCCTAGAAATGGATATTGAGGGGGGTTGGACTGGAGTGTGGAGGCAGAATATAAGGCCTAGTAAGAATTTATTGATATGCATCATTCACCAATGATTTAGGATATAATGTTCTTACGAGGGCTTCTGGAACCATTCTTTTTAAAAATTTTTTTTTAGATTTTATTTATTTATTTGACAGAGAGAGATCACAAGTAGGCAGAGAGGCAGGCAGAGAGAGGGAAGTGGGCTCTCTGCTCAGCCTGAGGGGCTCGATCCTAGGACCCTGGGATCATGACCTGAGCTAAAGGCGGAGGCTTTAATCCACTGAGCCACTCAGGCACCCCTCCTGGAACCATTCATATACTGTTAGGATAGCTCTTAACTTTGGAAGAAACAAGAGCACACATTAAATGAGGTGGAGATGCCACAGTTGTCTTCGTAGAGTGTTGACAAAGGGCCTAAAGATGCAGAGAAATAAGGATAATTGAATGGATTATATATTACATTCTATAAGATCCCATCTGAGACTCTCCAGATGATGATGTTCTTTGGGGGAGGGAGGTCCAGAAGACACTACCTTCACTTAAGGTATTAAGAAATCTTCTGGTATCATTTAGAAACTCAATAATGGTTGTCCTTGCACTTACAATGTTAGTAGGCTATTCTATTATGAAATGTGACTTGCTAGAGTAATGGAAATGATAGTAGTTGAGGCAGGATAATATGAAGCAAAATGTGGATAAATAATGGGCAACAAGGTCAGACTGGCAGTGAGGGAGCTCTGGCCTATAGGGAAACATGGCTATGACAAGCAGATTACTATATTTGTAAGGACATCTAAAGAGGGATTATATAGTCAAAAGATATCAGAAGGGATGATCAAAAGATATCAGAAAGATATCAAAAGATATCAGAACATTAAGTCAGCTGTTAGACACCCCAGTGGGTTTTCATAAATGAGCTAGTTCTTAGACACAAAGTTCATGGAAGGAATGACTGTGTCCTCTTGAAGAAGCACTCTGTGATATCACAACAAATGTACACAATAGTAATTTCTCCCCATCTTTCCCCAAAGAGATCAATGGCCACTTACCCAATAAATGGCCACTAACTATCTACTAGGTGTTTTGAGGGTAGCTGGATACAGAGATTGGCCTGATACTGATAGCAAGGGACCCAAGCCACCTATCATGAACCCCTTGGTAGAGTAGGCACATATGGAGTTCAGGTGATAAATTCATGCCTGGCATGGGATGGACAATAGGACAGCTGGAATAATTCTCATTTTGATTCCTTGACTTATGAGATAAAAACTGTATTATAGGGAAAGGCTGAGTGGAAACTCCTGACCCCTTCCTTGACACTTCTGAAACTGCCAAGTTAAGAAAATAAACCACCAAACGATAAAAATATGAGTGGCTCCACACACCATCCTTCAGTATAAGCCCTTAGGGGATTTTTTACTGCCGGTTCCAGTAACTGTAAGTTCAAAGGGGAGGGGGGGGGGAGGTCTGCTTCCTAGAGAGGAGACTCATTAAGAATCCTATCAAAGCTAAAACTCCAGAGGTTGCTTGGTCATTTGGTTGCTGTTCAGTCAGCAGGCAATTGATTCAGGTTATCATGAGGAGGTATAATTTTATAATGGGGATAGAGAAAAGTGTGATTTGAATTTGTGGGATCCATGAGGCATCTTTTGGTACTCTTACACCTAAATTTAACAGTGAGTGGACAATTATTTAGCCACTGCCTGAGAAGATCATGGTCATCAGCAGCCCACCAGGAATGAAGGCCAGGATGAAGATCACCCTATCAGGTAAGCAACTTAGACAGCAGAAGTGCTAGGCAAGCGTGAGGAAATAAGAAGTGGGTGGTATGGTTAGTTTCAGCTCCACACCAGTTATAGCAGTGGAGACCACTTTGTGCCTACGATCCTTCTCTTGTAATTTTCCTCACCAGACATTGTGACCATCACTATTCTAAGCACACAACAGAGTAGACTAAAATATGGGAACCTCCGAGCCGTTCATGGAGTGGACCATAGTAGTTAGAGTCTATGCTCTGCTCCACTTAGATGTTCTTGATTGCCACTGTACCATTTCTGTGAATAGCTTTGGTGTACTTTTTTCCATCCTGCAAGATGGACCTTGAGCTACATAGTCCATTTATCTCCACATTTTTCAGAGACCTAGAAATGACTCAGAAACATGCCCCCCCGCAACCTCCTACTGGAAGTTCTTCGTGGATGACTGATGAGCGCTTTCTTGTCTGAGACCTCCAAGGTATAAGTCACACTCCAAAGCAGGGTTTTCTCAGCCTTGGCAGTAGTGACATTTTGGATGTGATAGCTCCTGTTGTGAGGGCTGCCCTATGCATTGAGTCACCTGCACAAAGATCCTCATCTTAGGAACTACTTCCAAAATGTTTAATCTGAGAGAACATCCATATTTAAACAGTCAAGGTGGTTTAAAGTACTAAATGTAAATAGCAACAGTATAAAGCTTTTTGAAGTTATAAAAATATATTTTTGTGACTTTGATGTTGGTCTAGGTCAGGTTCTCTCAGATAAGATGCACAAATCTTTACCCACAAAGGAATTGACTGATCAATTCTAGTGAAATAATATTAAGAACTTCTGTACATATAAAAAATCTCTATAAAAAGACAGAAAAGACAAGCTATAGAATTTGAAGTTACACACAACCCATATAGCCAATAAGAACTCATATCCATATATAAACAATGTTCACAAGTTGACAGGATAGGTATATCTCAATAGAAAAGTGGGCAAAGGACTCGAGTAGGCTTTTTATGAGAATTTAATCCCAAATAAGCAATAATCATATAAAAAGATGTTCAGTCCACTAGTAATAAGGCAACTGAAAATCCATTTGTATTTTGACATATTAAGCATCTACCCCATTAACAATTGAAAAGTCTGACAGTAAATACTGATGAAGGTGTGGAGAAATAGGAATTTTTAGACATTGCAGGTGGGAGCATAAATTGGTCAAACCATTTGGGAAAATCACTTGGCATAATCTGTGGAAATTGACATATCCTGCAACCCTTTAGTTCCTTTCCTAGTTTTGTGTTCTAGAGAAATTTGTGCACAAATGAACCAGGAGGCTTATACAAGCAGGTGCATTAGAGTACTGTGATAACACCCAAACTGGAAATGACCCAACGTACATCGACAGTCACATGGATAAATGGTGGTACATACAATATAATAGTTTATATCACTGAAAATTGAAGAACTATAGCTATTTGCAAAAATATCATTGGATATTACAAATATAAGGAAAGGACAAAAGAGCATCAGCTACAAAAGAGTACATTCAATATGATTTCATTTAAATATAGTTAGAAGTAGATAAGACCACACTATATTGTTTAGGGAAAATACATAGGTAGCAAAACTATAGAAAAGCCAGAAATGATTTTTCGCAAAAGTAAAAGTTATTATCTCTTGAAGAAGAAAAGGGCTTCTAGATCAAAGGGCTTCTAGGATTCTGAAAACTTTTTTTTTTTTTTTTGGACATAGTGGTTCATTTCATAATGATTTTAAAAATCATAATCTTCATGCACATTTTTTTTCTCACATTAAAGAGCTTGAAGAAAATCTAATACTCTTCTCTTTGATCACTGTTTTAATTTGTTCAGGCTACTCTGACAAATTACCATGGACTGGGTAGCTTATAAACAACAGACATTTATTTCTTACAGTTCTGGAGGCTGGAAGTAGGAGATCAAAGAAGCAGCGTATTCTGTGTCTAGTGAGAACCTACTTTCTTGTTCACAGATGTCGTCTTCTCTCTCGGTCCTCACATGGTCAAAGGGGTGAGCCAACTCTCTAGGCACTAATCTCACTCATGAGGGCTCTGTCCTCATGATCTGATCACCTCCCGAAGGCCCCACCTCCTAATATCAAGACCTCAGGGCGCAAGGATTTCAACAGAGGAATTTTAGGGGATGCACTCAGACCAGAGCAGCCATAGTCTTTATATACCCCATTATCTCAGTCCCTTCTCCAATATCTGATTTCAATGACACCTTAGTCCTTTGATTCCTTTATTTTTTTTCAAAGCCACCAACCCTTGCCTGATTAGTCCTTTCCCCTACGGAGAACCCCTGGCATGTCACACTTGTCATTCATGTTGCGTTAGCACTTTAAGCTTCTTTAGTCCCTCGCTTTCTCACCGCATTTGCTCAGGAAACTGCCAATGTTGCAGTTTTGACCATCTACCCTCTCACAGGCTCTGGACTCTGGAATGATGCAGGAATAATCAAACACTAAAAGAGATTTACAGCTTGACTCATTTATGTTATTTAGTCTTGGTTAGACTGTCAATCTGCCTGGAAATCATTTTTATGGTCCCAGTTTGCTTTTTACTCCATTTTCTCAAGTGACTATGTTATAATTTTATCACTTACCTAAAATTCTCTCTCATGTTTTTGCTGAATTCTATATGCTTTTTATAAGTGTTCCATTGGATATCACCCCCTGAAAATCATAGAGCCACCTCAAACTCAGTATGGCCACACTGAAGTCATCATATCCCTTCTCCTTGGAGGAAGGAATATCTGCTCTCCTCAGTATGTTCCCTTCAGTACACACCACCCAGGAAGCTAAGCCAGACAACCAGGACTCTTTCTTAATACTTATCACAGATTCTTTACTATGCCTCATACTCTACAAACTCAGTATCATGCATATTTCTTCTCTCATTAGCCTCTTGGGTACTGTCCTGACACCGTCCACCATGATTTCTCAAGTAGACAGTGGAATGGTCTCCATAGACTTTCTGTCTCCAGACTCACTGTGCAGTGTAGCCACTGCATGCCAACCTCTTGCACATTTATGCAGGTAGTATCCTTTAAGAGTGCCCCAAACTTACAGGGGAAAAGATCTCCAACTCTCTAGCGTGTGCATGCAGTTTTTTACAATCTGAACACAGCTTCCTGATGAACTCTTCTACTGTCCCGTCTCCCACTTATTCTTTGGTCCTGACATTACTCTCTTGGAAAGCCTATAAGTTAGCCTATTGCTGTTTCATGGATACTGGGTGAAAAGAAAACATTTTATTAACCACAGAACAGCCCATAGCAGGAGCATCACGTTTGGATTGTCTTCCTTGTCCCCTAAATCCCACCTAAGTGATGCGAGGGCTCTAAGGGGCCAGAAGTTAATGCAGTGAATTTCTGTCACAGTTGAGAAACCACGAGCTTAGAAATCCCCCTCTTTTATGACAAGCCAGCTTTTCGTCTCTGTCATTAAATGGCGTGGCATTCTTTCTGTGTCTCTGTCTTTGTCTAATGTCTTCTTTTATTTTTTTTTAAAATATTTTATTTATTTATTTGACAGAGAGAGACATCATAAGTAGGCAGAGAGTCAGGCAGAGAGAGAAGGGGAAGCAGGCTCCCTGCTGGGCAGAGAGCCCGATGCGGGGCTCAATCCCAGGACACTGAGATCAAGACCTGAGCTGAAGGCAGCGGCTTAATCCACTGAGCCACCCAGGCGCCCCTGTATAATGTTTTCTAATTCCAAAGGACAACAACAGTCCTATTGGATTAGGGCCTATCTTAATGACCTCAACTTAACTTGATTACATCTGCAAAGACTGTTTCCCCATACAGTGGTGTTTATAGGTACTCAGGGTTAGAACTTCAGTGTATCTTTTTTGGGGGAAGAGTTCAAGCCAGCACACCCCCATCATTCTTTTCACAATATTCATCACCCTGTATGGTAATTATTCCATGCTCACCTTCCCAGATAGACCACTCTTTCCTTTTTTTTTGTTGGATCCCCATTGTTTGAGATAATAGAACACTTTTTAAATGAATGACTACGAGCTGAGAAGCAAAGAGGTTGAAGACTGGAGAAGCAGGTCAACCAAGAAATTGAAGCTGGGAAATCTTAAGCTAAAATAAATAGAAGGATCCAATCACAAACCAGGTTTAGACACAGAGTGGGCAGACATGTGGGGGAGGTATGGGAAAAGAAAGGTCAACTCAAGAACAAACTTTATAAAAGCAGAATTCCAATTTGCTGCCTCTGTTTTGCACGAGGTCTACCAACTTCTTGGGCAGGAGACAGAGCCCTAAATTTTGTTTTTTTTCTCTCAGAGCTGCTGAAATGGTTTTCCTCATACCTCTCTTTAGTCTAAGGGGTGTGATTATGGCCACACAATCTGGGTTCTTCAACACAAATTTTATGATTCAAAGGAAAGAGAACAGAACACAGAGAACATATGCAGTATTTATGGGTGTATCATTATGTTTCTGTAGCGTTTGTTTATTACCTTTTCCTGGAAAGAGATGTTTGTGTGTATAATTCCGTGGCTGACTGTTCATATCCTTGTTTCCCCACTTCCCAGCTCACATACAGTTTAGCTCTCAATTCACTACTGCTGTAAACAAATCAAGATTTCATAGTACAGGGTATGAAAATCGTTCAACTTAGTAATTTAAAAAGCATTTTTAATAAGGTGCTGGTAGAAATTAATGTTAGAAATTAAAACCAGCTAAAATATTTTGTGTACTTCCTTTATGCATTATTTCTTTTATGTTCATATTAGAATTAATCAAAATAAGAGTCACAGTGAGAGTTCACTGTCCATTAACTCGCTGTAATGGACTCTCCGTAATTTACTGTGGGACACAGGGATTTGGGATCTAGTGGTGGAGAGGAGAAATGGGAATTATAATCTGAGGAAAAGCTGGAGATCTACTGGCTTAGCTAATTGAAATCTGCTAGCCAAGCCTTCTCTGAGATAATTCTGATACATACATGTAAGCATGTATATATACATCTGATTAAATTTAAGCAAATTTAATCACAATTTATTTGAAAGTGCTATAACTATAATTAGAGAAATTGTTCTCGAGCAGGGACAATCCTTCTCTAGGGGAACATAATTTGGCAATGTCTGGAGACGTTTGTGATGGTCATATGGGTGGGGAGGAGGGAGGAAGGGAGGGATGCTGACTGTCATCTAGAGTAAAGGCTCAGGTGTTGCTAAACATCCTGCATCGTACAGGACAGCTCCTACAACAGATTTTCAGGCTCCAATGTCAGTAGTCCTCAGTGTGAGAAGCGCCAGTTTAGAGGGATAAACATCTAGCTGACATAAAAAGGAATTTTCTATTTCTCAATATTCCCTTTTTTTCTTTTTAATCTGCCACACTCCATAATCCTACTACTAAAACTCTTAAATATTAATTATCAAAATAGAAAAATAAAACAGGAGAGAAGGTGAGTTCTATTCTGCTGGAGGCTATAATAACGTCTGGTAGGAAATTAAGCAGCAAATGCATTCTTCCAGAAATGGCTGTCCCAACCACTAGGGAGCCCTAGCATTCTGACTGCATGGCCATGTTGGCGATCTACGTCAAGCGCGGGAGATCTACCTGGAAGCTTTTGTTGAACATGACACTATTCCTGGGTTTCATCATAGCAAAGAGGTCTATTTCTAATATTTATTCAGAAACACAAAAAATCTACAATGATGGAAAAAGTGGTATAGTTGTTTTTTTCTCAAAGGCTCAAAAGAAAATAACCTCCTTAAAACGAAGCTGTGCGGTTCATTCCCTGATGGCCAGGATATAATTATGGCAACGTGACGTCTCTGACATTTATGGAACAGAAGTATTGGCAGCATTTATACCCAACTTTTAAGATAATACGAATCTGAGAAAAGGATGATTATTTTTAGAGTTTTTGAACTAATGATTATATTTAGATTTTGGATAAAGCATATAATGAATACTTCTCCTGTAATGATAGATACTATTGTGCAAAAATAAGACTGAGAGCATGACTAATAATGTCATTGAAAGAATGGATTTTATCACTGTTTAAGACTGACAGTCCTTACCCCCGACATGGCTCACTCCTTCACTTACTCACCCCTCATCTTATCACAGAGGCCATTCCTGTCCACGGATCCTAAAAGGCAGTTCCCAGTCCTGCTCTATCACTCTCTGTTTACTGCTTTTTTTGGTTATATAGCATTGATGATCACCTGAAAGGATGTACATTTATTTGCTTATTCATTTGTTGTCTTCCCCTGCTATTTCATCCAGTAAAAGCTACATCATAGCAGAGATTTTGATTTTTGAAGGTGTATTTAACAACTTATATAGTTGTTATATAGTACCTACTACTTCCCACATACTCTTGAAAGATGTCTGAAAAATGAACTCATTCATTTATACTTATAATGGCTCTAAGACATCAGTTCTATTTTTATTACCACTTTTTAAATAACAAAAATGAGGTATACAGAACTTAGTTGACTTATCCTATATTAGACAGGAAGTTAATGGCAGAGACAGTATTAGAATCAGACCTCAATCTAGAGTCTGTGTCTTAACATCGTAATGCTGATGCTTACTATACATGTGCATCTCCTAGACTCGGATCAAGCCTCAATCAATACTTGTGTGCTGCAAACACGTACGAAAATAATCAAGTAGCATTTTTACTAAGTTATTTAGAAGCAGAATTTAACTTCTGAACACCCAAGTATGTAAATCACAATTATACTATTCAACATCAAGACATGTCTAATTATTCATTTTATGTATAAAGAGCAATAGATTTCTTTTTTAAGATTTTATTTGTTTATTTGACAGACAGAGGTCACAAGTAGGCAGAGAGGCAGGCAGAGAGAGAGGAGGAAGCAGGCTCCTGGCTGAGCAGAGAGCCCGATGCAGGGCTCCATCCCTGGAACCCGGGATCATGACCTGAGCCGAAGGCAGAGGCTTAACCCACTGAGCCACCCAGGTGCCCCAAGAGCAATAGATTTTTAATTTGTCATCAGCAAGGGGATCCCCTCAATAGGAAAACTTAAAATCTTTGGAAATAGTATCCTTCCAGTTGAATCAAGAAATATTAACCCTCTTCTACATCAACATTTAGTAATTCAACAAATATTTATTGACAGCTTATTCAGTGGTTCTACATGTTTGTGATATATCAGTGAGAAAGGAGGAAATTAAAAACAGTGCCAACTAAAGCAAAGATCTTGTTCATACATTATACTTATAGTAAGCACTGTTTTATTATTCTTCAATGTTAAAACTAGGGTAGTTTGTTTTCAAATACTAACAAATAGTCAGATCCTCACAACATCATAGACAGTAGAGCTCAATAGTAAATTTGGAAATACATAATAAGTGAGTCTAGCTCCCTATGGGAAGGAAAAACATTACGAACAAAGATCAAGCATATTATATAAAAAATTCTGTATGTTAGAACTGAAGATCTTATTGATCTGTCATTAATACATCCCCATAAAGGGTACACCTATAACCTAGAGGGATGAGTGTTGTGACTGACAGGTGACCCATAAAATGTGTGAGGAAAGCCTAAGTAGACATTTGCCTGGAGAGGAGAGGAGGAAGAAGCTCACTTTGAGAAGACAGAATTTGTGAAAAGGCACATACAAATGTCATAAATTAGTTGACTTAAGCAAACATGTTTAATGACAATTAAAATTTTTTAAAATTTTTTTCTGCCAGAAATAAACGACATATTGCACATATAAGTGCATAAGGGAATGTGTGTGTGTGTGTGTGTGTGTGTGTGTGTGTGTTATGGTATTGGTTCATTGTATCTATGGTATTGTTTCATTGTATCTACCTGAGGAATCTGCCTATACCTGGTGCTGAACCAATAAAAGTTGGATTCTGACATACATTTTCTGAGCTTCTCTGGGATATTTTTTTCCACAAAATGGACAAAATAGTGGCAATCCCATCTACCTCACAGGGCATTTCTGAGGATCAGATGAGGATAAGCTGATGTATTACCTGCATGTATTAACATCTTGCCTTTTGGTATATTAGTACTGGATATGAGATGGCTCATAGTAATGATTCAAGTAATGAATCAGAGTAATGATTCAATGATATTTCATAATAATGAAATATAAATAGAAAATTGGGACAAAGACAAAAATACTAAGAATCTTAATCATAAGACAATATTGTTGAGTTGGGTCTCAAAATTAACCAGACATTTCAAGGTAGCCAAAGGAAAAAATGACATATAATTGATGATTCTTATTAGAAGAAATGATATATAGCAGCTCCTCAGAAGAATCAGAGCCCTTCCTGGATGGAAAAACCAAAGGAAATTTCCCATGGGAGGTGTACAATTCCCCATTGTACACCCATTGTAGGGATGTAGTGGCCAGTCTGCATAACAGTATTGTATAGCAAAGGTCTCAACATACCTCTGGGAGGGCCTCAGTGACTTGCTCCAAGTATGAAATAGGACATTTGCTGATACAATGTGGTCTAAAGACTGAATTTAAAGTACACACAAGAAACAAAACAAAGAAGCAAAGGGGAAAAAGTAAGAGAGGGAAAGAGAGAGAGACAAATCAAGAAACAGACCTTTAATGACAGAGAACAAGCCGATGGTTACCAGAGGGCAAGGGTGTGAGGGGATGGGTGAGGTAGGTGACAGGATTTAAGGAGGGCACTTGTGATGAGCACAGGGTGATGTATGGAAGTGAGGAATCTATAAACTGTGATCTCTACTGTACACTGAAATTAATATTATACTGTATGTTAACTAACTGGAATTAAATAAAAACTTAAAAATAAATACAATTTCCTAGAAAACACACACACACACACACACACAGGAGTGAATGGCTTATGTTATCTTTAAATAATCTGCAGAAAACTAATTTGCCTTAGAGTAAAAAAATTATGCATTAACTAGAGGGCTTCTCTACTTTTGTACTCAGACCATCTCTGGATTTCTCTGTGAGGACACAACACTATCCTGAAGCTGGTACACATTTTTGAGATGTTTACCATGTATGTGTACATTCACGAATATTGGTATCATTTTGTATTCTCAATATGCACTTGAGATATAATTCTGTAATTATAATATAATTCTGTAAATGCCATTCCAAAATTTGACTTCTTTCTTTGCTTATTCTTATCTTTCAAAAATTAATTTCACTGTAAAAAATTTATTTTAGAGAGAGAGAGTACGTGAGTGGGGGATGGCCAGAGAAAGAGGGAGAGAGAATCTCAAGCAGACTCCCCACTGAGCTGAGAGCCTGGCATGGAGCTTGACCCTGAGATCATGACCGGAACCAAAATCAAGGGTCGGTCGCTTAACCAACTGAGCTGCCCTGGTGCCCCCTCACTTTTAAACAGGGGCTACTCATGCATGGTACAAAATACAAAGAGCATGAACAGCTATTCTTTTTTTTTTATTTTTTATTTTTTATAAACATATATTTTTATCCCCAGGGGTACAGGTCTGTGAATCACCAGGTTTACACACTTCACAGCACTCACCCAAGCACATACCCTCCCCAATGTCCATAATCCCTATGGAAACTATGTCTTTTAAAAATGTCAGTATCCAATTTACACACTCTCTTTTCCCAGAGGCAACCACTGTATCTTGTTACCAGAAATATATGATGTACACATCTCAGTATTGTTTAAGTTTCTCTTATTAGAAATGAAATTAAAAATCTTTTCATAAATCTTGCCATTTGCGACAATGTGGATGGAACTAGAGCGTATCATGCTTAGCGAAATAAGTCAAGCGGAGAAAGACAACTATCATATGACCTCCCTGATGTGAGGAATTGGTGATGCAACATGGGGGCTTAAGTGCGTAGGAGAAGAATCAATGAAACAAGATGGAATTGGGAGGGAGACAAACCATAAGTGACTCTTAATCTCACAAAACAAACTGAGGGTTGCTGGTGGGAGGGGGGTTGGGAGAAGGGGGGTGGGGTTATGGACATTGGGGAGGGTATGTGCTATGGTGAGTGCTGTGAAGTGTGTAAACCTGACGATTCACAGAGCTGTACCCTTGGGGATAAAAATATATTATATGTTTATAAAAAATAAAAAAATTAAAAATTAAAAAAATCTTTTCATATAGTTAATGGCCATTTGAAATTCCATTTTTTTCTTATATTTTGACCATTTTTTTTCTATTGGATATTGACCCTTTTCCATTGATTTGTTGAAGCTTTTAGAATGTCATATATGAATTTGTTTTTTAAGCTTGTTTTCCAAGTTGGTTATCTTTTTTCTGTTTTGTCTTTTTTCCCTGATGCAGAAAATGATTGATTTTTATGCCCTTGAAATGAGTAAATTTTTTTTATGGCTTCTGGGGCTTTGTGGCATACCTTTCCCACTCTGAGGTTAAAAAAAAAAATCACCCATTTGTTTCTCATGTTTCTATGGTTCCATATTTTATTCATTTACATCTCTCATCAGTCTGGCATTTATTTTGGTAACGTATATGAAATAGAAATCCAAGTTAATATTTTTTTCTAGATGGCTAATCAGTTGCCCAAATACCATTTGTTGAATAGCCCACCGATTTAGGAGGGCATTTTTCACACATTCTAAACTTCCCTATACATTTAGATCTGTATCTGAATCTTTAGTTCTCTTCTACCATCTGTCATTGCTGGTTTCCCTCACTGCATTATTTCCATTATAGCAAAATTATCGTGTATACATATCTGATAGGGTAATAATGGATTTCAATATTTGGTTATTCTAGTTTATTTGATTTTTTTAGGGATTTAATTTATTTGTCAGAGACAGAGTGAGAGAGCACAAGGAGGGGGAGCAGCAGGCAGAGGGAGAAGCAGACTCCCCACTGAGCAAGGAGCCTGGTGTGGTGCTCAATTCCAGGACCCTGGGATCATGACCTGAGTTTAACTAACTGAGCCATCAAGGCATCCCTATTCTTGTTTATTTTTATATGAATATCATAAATATCTCACTCACTTTCCAAAGGAATCATGATATTATTTCTTACTGAGATCACATTAAATTATTAATTTAGGGAGCCTTCATATTATTACATGATGTTAACTTATCCATGTTTCCCATTGAGCAAGATGCTGGCCAGTATTATCATGTTTAGGAAGGTTACATTTGTCCCTATTTTAAAGTCTGTATTTTTGTTTTTTAACAAGAATGGACATTGAATTTATCAAGTCTTTTTTCAGCATCCATGGGGATGCTATTATGATTTTTCTCTTCCAGCCAACTATTATGAGTTATAATTTTTCTTATAGTGAATCATCATTAAATTCCTGATGGAATATATTTGTTAATATTTTATTTAGAATTTTGCTTTAATAGTCATATGTGAGTGTAGTCTATAAACTTATGTGATCATGATGCTTTTTAGTATCATTGTTATTATAGTTTTTATAAAAATAATCTAAAAGGTATCTTTTTTCTATGCTCTGGAACAATTCAAAAACATTGAGATTTGAATTTTTAAACATTTGGTGAAATGCCACTGTGAAATTATTTAATCATATTGCTTTATTTGGGGGGATGGTTGCTCTGGGATGCTTTTCTCTGTTTCTAATGGTAATTCATCTGTTTAGATTTTCTATGTTTCTAGAATTAGTCTTGGTAATTTCTATTTTCCCAGAACACAGTCATGAATGTAGGTTTTTAAATTTATTTTCTTAGAATTGAGAAATATTTTTCAATGCTTTTGTAATTTTCTTGATATCTGTGATTCTGTATATATTTGTCTTTTTAATTTTGTGCTTTTATGTGCCCCCTTTCTTAAGTCATCTAATCATTTATCTATTTTATTAGCTCCATTTTCAAGAAATCCGTGCTTAGATATAATTACTAGCACCAAATCTTTCTATGTATTCTTTGATTTTCTACTTTCTCTTTATTTCTTAATTTTTTTCTTTTTCTAACGATTGGGGTTTAATGTTTGATTTGTTTATTTCTTATTCTTTGTTGATTATTAATTTAAGTATTTAAGGTTACGGATTTTTTTTCAATATTTCTTTATCTGTAGGAAAGATAAGAGCAGCTAACATTTACTAAGTGCCAGCCATGTTTTAGGGACTGTTCTAAAATTTTGCAGCAGCATGTGGAGGTAGTTACAATTATTGTTACCATGATTTATCAGTGAAGAAACATAGACTCTGAGGAAATAAACAGTAAAAGGAAAATAATGAAGTAGAACTTTGCCAAGGTCAGACAGCCATCCGCTGTCTCCGCAAACATGTGAAGTGGGTCATATGCTAAGATTTTGTCAGCTCCTCCGTTCTCTAACTTTGATTAGGCCACATTTAATTTTTACCCACCAAACCCCTCTCTCTTCTGGCTTGTGAAGAGGAGCATTAGCCTTACAAGGAGTTACTTGCCAGGCAAGGAAAAATCTGGAGACAGAAAGATGGCAAAAGCAAGGAAAGGTTTTAGGTACATTCTGCTTGTGCTTCACCATTGAGAAACCAGGTGCTAGAGCCTGGAGGATGGTCAGATAGAATATTGGGCTTCCTTACAGCATTTCAGACAACTGGAACTTTCCTATATAATCTTATACTCACCCAAGGTCACTGAGCTTCCCCCCATCCCAGGATTCTTCACTTAACTTCTAACCAAGTCAAGAATCAGCACTTGGACAGGTGGTGAGGAAGGTGCAATATGCTGGATTGGGTATTAGTAATCATGGAGAGGGAAAGGACACACATTTTTGTAGGTTTCTATCTGTATTACCCATAGGGCTCTTTTTAAATCAATATAATCACACCTTCCTGGATATTCTCTGTACATCCTTATTGTCATAGGACATGTGAATTCACCTACACTGGCCACAGCTGGTTGGAACAGGTATGGAAATCTAACTCAAAGTAGGTGACTAAAGGTCTCTTTCGGAGGAATCAGAACACAGGGATGTTAGACAATTTCTGCTGGACTTTTAAGTAGAGAGACTATTTCAAACTAGGCTTGGGACAATCATGGGTACACTAACAAAGAGAAAGTAAGAGGAAGATATGGAGATAGAGATGGCAGAGAAAGAGAGAGAGAGAGAACATGTGGAGGAAGAAATTTAGTACATACAGAGGGTCAGTAGAAATTGAACATTCTGTGACCCAAAAGAGAGAGAGAGAATGACTTCCTTTATTGACTTTGGTTCCCTGGTTCCAGTTCTTTTTGTGAGACTTGGGTGTATCTCCCACCACTGAGTTTCATGAGACGTATTTTTTCTTTTGCTTAAATGTAAGTCATTGAGTTCTGTTGATGGTAACCAAACAATCCCTAACTAAGAAAGTAACAAATCTGAAAGTGGAGGAACATAGTACAATGTCAAATCATGTGTGTGTATGTGTGTGCCTCAGATTAGCATACTAAAAGCTGTCCTACATTCCATGGTAAACTTGAAATATGTTTATTAATGATTAGAATTGAAAGAGGGATAACGTATGCTAAATTTAAATGGTGAATATTTATAATTATAAAACTATAGGGATGAAAGATAAGCTGATGATAATCAGGTCATCTTATTTTCCCCATGTGTTCCTTGGAGAGACTATGTTACTCTTACCAGCACAACGCTTGGATATGAAGTATTATTAAATATTAAATTTTTAAATTTAGTACAGAATTTGGGTTTGGTATTTTCTTTTTTTTTTTTTTTTTTTTTAATTTTTTTTTTAATTTATTTTTTATTTTCAGCATAACAGTATTCATTATTTTTCACCACACCCAGTGCTCCATGCAATTCGTGCCCTTTATAATACCCACCACCTAGTACCCCAACCTCCCACCCCCCACCCCTTCAAAACCCTCAGATTGTTTTTCAGAGTCCATAGTCTCTCATGGTTCACCTCCCCTTCCAATTTCCCCCAACTCCCTTCTCCTCTCTAACTTCCCATGTCCTCCATGCTATTTGTTATGCTCCACAAATAAGTGAAACCATATGATAATTGACTCTCTCTGCTTGACTTATTTCACTCAGCATAATAATCTCTTCCAGTCCCGTCCATGTTGCTACAAAAGTTGGGTATTTGTCCTTTCTTTTTTTTTTTTTTTTTTTTTATAAACATATATTTTTATCCCCAGGGGTACAGGTCTGTGAATCACCAGGTTTACACACTTCACAGCACTCACCAAAGCACATACCCTCCCCAATGTCCATAATCCCACCCCCTTCTCCCAAACCCCCTCCCCCCAGCAACCCTCAGTTTGTTTTGTGAGATTAAGAGTCACTTATGGTTTGTCTCCCTCCCAATCCCATCTTGTTTCATTTATTCTTCTCCTACCCACTTAAGCCTCCATGTTGCATCACCACTTCCTCATATCAGGGAGATCATATGATAGTTGTCTTTCTCTGCTTGACTTATTTCGCTAAGCATGATACGCTCTAGTTCCATCCATGTTGTCGCAAATGGCAAGATTTCATTTCTTTTGATGGCTGCATAGTATTCCATTGTGTATATATACCACATCTTCTTGATCCATTCATCTGTTGATGGACATCTAGGTTCTTTCCATAGTTTGGCTATTGTGGACATTGCTGCTATAAACATTCGGGTGCATGTGCCCCTTTGGATCACTACATTTGTATCTTTAGGGTAAATACCCAATAGTGCAATTGCTGGGTCATAGGGCAGTTCTATTTTCAACATTCTGAGGAACCTCCATGCTGTTTTCCAGAGTGGCTGCACCAGCTTGCATTCCCACCAACAGTGTAGGAGGGTTCCCCTTTCTCCACATCCTCACCAGCATCTGTCATTTCCTGACTTGTTGATTTTAGCCATTCTGACTGGTGTGAGGTGATATCTCATTGTGGTTTTGATTTGTATTTCCCTGATGCCGAGTGATATGGAGCACTTTTTCATGTGTCTGTTGGCCATCTGGATGTCTTCTTTGCAGAAATGTCTGTTCATGTCCTCTGCCCATTTCTTGATTGGATTATTTGTTCTTTGGGTGTTGAGTTTGCTAAGTTCTTTATAGATTCTGGACACTAGTCCTTTATCGAATATGTCGTTTGCAAATATCTTCTCCCATTCTGTCAGTTGTCTTTTGATTTTGTTAACTGTTTCCTTTGCTGTGCAAAAGCTTTTGATCTTGATGAAATCCCAATAGTTCATTTTTTCCCTTGCTTCCCTTGCCTTTTGCGTTGTTCCTAGGAAGATGTTGCTGCGGCTGAGGTCGAAGAGGTTGCTGCCTGTGTTCTCCTCAAGGATTTTGATGGATTCCTTTCGCACATTGAGGTCCTTCATCCATTTTGAGTCTATTTTTGTGTGTGGTGTAAGGAAATGGTCCAATTTCATTTTTCTGCATGTGGCTGTCCAATTTTCCCAGCACCATTTATTGAAGAGGCTGTCTTTTTTCCATTGGACATTCTTTCCTGCTTTGTCGAAGATGAGTTGACCATAGATTTGAGGGTCTATTTCTGGGCTCTCTATTCTGTTCCATTGATCTATGTGTCTGTTTTTGTGCCAGTACCATGCTGTCTTGATGATGACAGCTTTGTAATAGAGCTTGAAGTCCGGGATTGTGATGCCACCAACGTTGGCTTTCTTTTTCAATATCCCTTTAGCTATTCGAGGTCTTTTCTGGTTCCATATAAATTTTAGAATTATTTGTTCCATTTCTTTGAAAAAGATGGATGGTACTTTGATAGGAATTGCATTAAATATGTAGATTGCTTTAGGTAACATAGACATTTTCACAATATTTATTCTTCCAATCCAGGAGCATGGAACATTTTTCCATTTCTTTATGTCTTCCTCAATTTCTTTCATGAGTACTTTATAGTTTTCTGAGTATAGATTCTGTGTCTCTTTGGTTAGGTTTATTCCTAGGTATCTTATGGTTTTGGGTGCAATTGTAAATGGGATTGACTCCTTAATTTCCCTTTCTTCTGTCTTGCTGTTGGTGTAGAGAAATGCAACTGATTTCTGTGCATTGATTTTATATCCTGACACTTTACTGAATTCCTGTATAAGTTCTAGCAGTTTTGGAGTGGAGTCTTTTGGGTTTTCCACATATAGTATCATATCATCTGCGAAGAGTGATAATTTGACTTCTTCTTTGCCGATTTGGATGCCTTTAATTTCCTTTTGTTGTCTGATTGCTGAGGCTAGGACCTCTAGTACTATGTTGAATAGCAGTGGTGATAATGGACATCCCTGCCGTGTTCCTGACCTTAGCGGAAAAGCTTTCAGTTTTTCTCCATTGAGAATGATATTTGCGGTGGGTTTTTCATAGATGGCTTTGATGATATTGAGGTATGTGCCCTCTATCCCTACACTTTGAAGAGTTTTGATCAGGAAGGGATGCTGTACTTTGTCAAATGCTTTTTCAGCATCTATTGAGAGTATCATATGGTTCTTGTTCTTACTTTTATTGATGTGTTGTATCACATTGACTGATTTGCGGATGTTGAACCAACCTTGCAGCCCTGGAATAAATCCCACTTGGTCGTGGTGAATAATCTTTTTAATGTACTGTTGAATCCTATTGGCTAGTATTTTGTTGAGTATTTTCGCATCTGTGTTCATCAAGGATATCGGTCTATAGCTCTCTTTTTTGGTGGGATCCTTGCCTGGTTTTGGGATCAAGGTGATGCTGGCCTCATAAAATGAGTTTGGAAGTTTTCCTTCCATTTCTATTTTTTGGAACAGTTTCAGGAGAATAGGAATTAGTTCTTCTTTAAATGTTTGGTAGAATTCCCCCGGGAAGCCGTCTGGCCCTGGGCTTTTGTTTGTTTGGAGATTTTTAATGACTGTTTCAATCTCCTTACTGGTTATGGGTCTGTTCAGGCTTTCTATTTCTTCCTGGTTCAGTTGTGGTAGTTTATATGTTTCTAGGAATGCATCCATTTCTTCCAGATTGTCAAATTTATTGCCGTAGAGTTGCTCATAGTATGTTCTTATAATAGTTTGTATTTCTTTGGTGTTAGTTGTGATCTCTCCTCTTTCATTCATGATTTTATTTATTTGGGTCCTTTCTCTTTTCTTTTTGATAAGTCGGGCCAGGGGTTTATCAATTTTATTAATTCTTTCAAAGAACCAGCTCCTACTTTCGTTGATTTTTTCTATTTTTTTTTGGTTTCTATTTCATTGATTTCTGCTCTGATCTTTATGATTTCTCTTCTCCTGCTGGGCTTAGGGTTTCTTTCTTGTTCTTTCTCCAGCTCCTTTAGGTGTAGGGTTAGGTTGTGTACCTGAGACCTTTCTTGTTTCTTGAGAAAGGCTTGTACCGCTATATATTTTCCTCTCAGGACTGCCTTTATTGTGTCCCACAGATTTTGAACCGTTGTATTTTCATTATCATTTGTTTCCATGATTTTTTTCAATTCTTCTTTAATTTCCCGGTTGACCCATTCATTCTTTAGAAGGATACTGTTTAGTCTCCATGTATTTGGGTTCTTTCCAAACTTCCTTTTGTGGTTGAGTTCTAGCTTTAGAGCATTGTGGTCTGAAAATATGCAGGGAATGATCCCAATCTTTTGATACCGGTTGAGTCCTGATTTAGGACCAAGGATGTGATCTATTCTGGAGAATGTTCCATGTGCACTAGAGAAGAATGTGTATTCTGTTGCTTTGGGATGAAATGTTCTGAATATATCTGTGATGTCCATCTGGTCCAGTGTGTCGTTTAAGGCCTTTATTTCCTTGCTCATCTTTTGCTTGGATGACCTGTCCATTTCAGTGAGGGGAGTGTTAAAGTCCCCTACTATTATTGTATTGTTGTTGATGTGTTTCTTTGATTTTGTTATTAATTGGTTTATATAGTTGGCTGCTCCCACGTTGGGGGCATAGATATTTAAAATTGTTAAATCTTCTTGTTGGACAGACCCTTTGAGTATGATATAGTGTCCTTCCTCATCTCTTATTATAGTCTTTGGCTTAAAATCTAATTGATCTGATATAAGGATTGCCACTCCTGCTTTCTTCTGATGTCCATTAGCATGGTAAATTCTTTTCCACCCCCTCACTTTAAATCTGGAGGTGTCTTCGGGCTTAAAATGAGTTTCTTGGAGGCAACATATAGATGGGTTTTGTTTTTTTATCCATTCTGATACCCTGTGTCTTTTGACAGGGGCATTTAGCCCATTCACATTCAGGGTAACTATTGAGAGATATGAATTTAGTGCCATTGTATTGCCTGTAAGGTGACTGTTATTGTATATGGTCTCTGTTCCTTTCTGATCTACCACTTGTAGGCTCTCTCTTTGCTTAGAGGACCCCTTTCAAGATTTCCTGTAGAGCTGGTTTGGTATTTGCAAATTCTTTCAGTTGTTGTTTGTCCTGGAAGCTTTTAATCTCTCCTTCTATTTTCAATGATAGCCTAGCTGGATATAGTATTCTGGGCTGCATGTTTTTCTCGTTTAGTGCTCTAAAAATATCATGCCAGCTCTTTCTGGCCTGCCAGGTCTCTGTGGATAAGTCAGCTGCCAATCTAATATTTTTACCATTGTATGTTACAGACTTCTTTTCCCGGGCTGCTTTCAGGATTTTCTCTTTGTCACTGAGACTTGTAAATTTTACTATTAGGTGACGGGGTGTGGGCCTATTCTTATTGATTTTGAGGGGCGTTCTCTGAACCTCCTGAATTTTGATGCTCGTTCCCTTTGCCATATTGGGGAAATTCTCCCCAATAATTCTCTCCAGTATACCTTCTGCTCCCCTCTCTCTTTCTTCTTCTTCTGGAATCCCAATTATTCTAATGTTGTTTTGTCTTATGGTGTCACTTAATTCTCGAATTCTCCCCTCGTGGTCCAGTAGCTGTTTGTCCCTCTTTTGCTCAGCTTCTTTATTCTCTGTCATTTGGTCTTCTATATCACTAATTCTTTCTTCTGCCTCATTTATCCTAGCAGTGAGAGCCTCCATTTTTGATTGCACCTCATTAATAGCTTTTTTGATTTCAACTTGGTTAGATTTTAGTTCTTTTATTTCTCCAGAAAGGGCTTTTATATCTCTCGAGAGGGTTTCTCTAATATCTTCCATGCCTTTTTCGAGCCCGGCTAGAACCTTGAGAATTGTCATTCTGAACTCTAGATCTGACATATTACCGATGTCTGTATTGATTAGGTCCCTAGCCTTTGGTACTGCCTCTTGTTCTTTTTTTTGCGTTGAATTTTTACGTCTTGTCATTTTGGCCAGATAAGAGTAAATGAAGGGGCAAGTAAAATACTAAAAGGGTGGCAACAACCCCAGGAAAATATGCTTTAACTAAATTAGAAGAGATCCAAAATCGTGAGTGGGGAGAAAGGGGATAAAAAGACGTTCAAAAAGGAAGAAAGAAAAAAAAAGAAAAGAAAAAAAATTTTTTTTAAAAAAAGAAAACACCTGAGAAAAATGTAAAAAAGAAAATATATATATATTAGATAAACTAGTAAAAAATCGTTAAAAAAGAAAAAGGTAACAGTTAAAAAAAAAATTTTACCCGAAGGCGAGAAGAAAAAGAAAAAAAGAAAAAAAAAATGAAAAAGAAAAAATTAAATTAACTGCAAGACAAAAAAAAAATCACAGGAAAAAAGCCATGAGTTCCGTGCTTGGCTTTCTCCTCCTCTGGAATTCTGCTGCTCTCCTTGGTATTGAAACCGCACTCCTTGGTAGGTGAACTTGGTCTCGGCTGGATTTCTTGTTGATCTTCTGGGGGAGGGGCCTGTTGTAGTGATTCTCAAGTGTCTTTGCCCCAGGCGGAATTACACCGCCCTTACCCGGGGCCGGGGTGAGTAATCCGCTCGGGTTTGCTTTCAGGAGCTTTTGTTCCCTGAGCGCTTTCCGTAGAGTTCCGGAGGACGGGAACACAAATGGCGGCCTCCTGGTCTCCGGCCCGGAGGAGCCGAGAGCCCAGGGCCCCACTCCTCAGTGCACCCTCAGAGAACAGCGCCCAGTTACTCCCGTCTGCCTGACCTCCGGCCGCGCTCCGAGCTCACCGAGCCTGCGATCGGTTCAAGGTAACACCGAGCTGTGAGCTTACTGTCGGCTCTGTTTCTCTAGCTGGCTTTCCCGTTCCAATACCCGCAAGCTCTGCGACACTCAGACACCCCCGATCCTTCTGTGACCCTGCGGGACCTGAGGCCACGCTGACCCCGCGTGGGCTTCGCCCCGGTTTAGCCTCTGGCGTGATGTCCCTCAGCGGAACAGACTTTTAAAAGTCCTGATTTTGTGCGCGGTTGCTCCGCCGCTTGCCGGGAGCTGGCCCCTCCCCCCGGGGTCTATCTTCCCGTCGCTTTGGATTCACTTCTCCGCCGGTCCTACCTTTCAGAAAGTGGTTGTTTTTCTGTTTCCAGAATTGCTGTTCTTCTTCTCTTCGGTCTGCCGATGGATTTTCAGGTGTTTGCAATCTTTAGATAAGCTATCTAGCTGATCTCCGGCTAGCTGAAGCAGTCTCAGCTTGCTACTTCTCCGCCATCTTGACTCCTCCCCTCTGGTATTTTCTTTTTAAAGTCTTCAGC
Source organism: Mustela nivalis (assembly GCF_964662115.1). NCBI lineage: Eukaryota > Metazoa > Chordata > Mammalia > Carnivora > Mustelidae > Mustela > Mustela nivalis. The sequence continues at coordinate 146,499,630 of NC_139023.1, read as the reverse complement.
AGTTATTTCTTAAATGTTGGAATCGTCAAATAGGTGAGAATTTGGAGCTTCTAAGATAATTTTGTGAATAGGCTCTATTCAATAAATATTTATTGAATGCTTCTTTTGATCCAAGACCATAATCCTAAACCCACCTAGTGTTTAATAAATTAGGCCACAAGAAGTTGTTTCTAGAAAAAAAGTTGAGGAGGAAATAAAGCCAAGGAATATAAGCATGAATTTCCTGTTCATGAAGAGCAAATTCTGTTTGGACTGAGGTAAAACTCTATTTGGGTTGAAACAATCTTTTCACTTCCTATTTAGCCAGTGGGGTGAACCTCTGACCTTGAAATCTAAGGCACTCAGAGGAACTAAGATTTTCATGAGCTCAAGAAAAGAACTGCAATTTGCAGGATAAGGAAATGAAAATAGTGATTCGGAAAAATCTGAAGGGTAGCTATGGTTTCTCTTAATGAGAAATCAGCTGGAAATGTGCCTCACTTAAATAAAGTCAAGCTCAGAGTGCAAAATATAATATCACAACCAGTAAAACAGAAGAACCATGCAATTCATGTATGGTTACAATAGGTGTAAACATACTATTTAGAATTCTAAGGAAAATCATGGAGTGCATTTTATTGGGATCTTTAATGTAGAATAACTTATGTCCCATAGGATAGAATTCTATTTCCCTTTTTTGGTTGTGATCATGTAGATAAGCGAGGATGAGGAATAGATATCAAAAGTTTGAGTTTTAAAATGTACCTTCAAAAACTCTAAAGAAAAAATATTTTGTTGCCTATATTTCTGAAAGGTGGCATCTTATTATGTCTCTCATTAAGCAATTGCAGTCTGAACCACCTACTTTGTCTTTGTCACTTTTCTTTAACTGTTCATTGTCTCTCAAAACTCAAGCCTAGTTCATAATGTGTAATTGTTCATATGTGAAAGAGATGCAAAATTTGATATAATAATAATAATAATAAAGGTTGGTGTAATAGGCCAGAGAGAAATTACCAGCCCATACAGTGGGTTTTGGTCACCTTCAGGGGTCTAATAATAATAGTAATAATAATAATTTCTATTTATTCAGCTTTAGACTATTAAAAGTCCAACTGTGTATTTTATAGAATAATGGAGATAAGTGGAGTTAAGTGCCTTTTACTGCTGAGATTATATTCAGATGACTTGGATAAATTTAATATAAGGTAAAAATAGTAAGAAGAGAGAAGGCAAGTTGGTGGGGAAAAAAGGGAGAACTCAAGTTAATACTTAAAAGTAACAGCTGGAGGAAGGGGATTAGGGAAAAGTCCAAGAATGTTAGCAGTGGCAGGATTTTTAGTGACTGGTACTGATCTGTTCACTATAGTTACCAGCAAGCCGTGGGATAAGTACAGAAACTAGAGTATGCATTTAGAAACCTCTGCAGCAGTTTAACATTATCATGACACTTTTATTGTATTTTTTTTTATTGTATTTTTAAATGTACATGCTCAGGGGTGCCTGGGTGGCTCAGTCAGTTAAGCATCTGCCTTCAGCTCAAGCTGAAGCCCCTCCCCAATGCTCATTCTCTCTCTCTCTCTCTCTCAAATAAATGAAAAAAAAAATCTTAAAAAAATATATATGTTCAAAACAAATTGAGAAAAAGCTTGTTCTTTGCTGTAAGTAATTTGAGATGTACTGAGCTAGGAAGTCTTGGATATTCTTCCAATGCTGAGAGGTAAGAGAACGTGACTGGACTAATACCTTTTACCAAAAAAAAGAGCTGAAAAAAAAATATGTGATCTATCTTTTCTCATTTTCTTTCTTTTTTTTTTTTAATTTTTAAATTTTTTATTTTTTATAAACATATATTTTTATCCCCAGGGGTACAGGTTTACACACTTCACAGCACTCACCAAAGCACATACCCTCCCCAATGTCCATAATCCCACCCCCTTCTCCCAAACCCCCTCCCCCCAGCAACCCTCAGTTTGTTTTGTGAGATTAAGAGTCACTTATGGTTTGTCTCCCTCCCAATCCCATCTTGTTTCATTTATTCTTCTCCTACCCACTTAAGCCTCCATGTTGCATCACCACTTCCTCATATCAGAGAGATCATATGATAGTTGTCTTTCTCTGCTTGACTTATTTCACTAAGCATGATACGCTCTAGTTCCATCCATGTTGTTGCAAATGGCAAGATTTCATTTCTTTTGATGGCTGCATAGTATTCCATTGTGTATATATACCACATCTTCTTGATCCATTCATCTGTTGATGGACATCTAGGTTCTTTCCATAGTTTGGCTATTGTGGACATTGCTGCTATAAACATTCGGGTGCACGTGCCCCTTTGGATCACTACATTTGTATCTTTAGGGTAAATACCCAATAGTGCAATTGCTGGGTCATAGGGCAGTTCTATTTTCAACATTTTGAGGAACCTCCATGCTGTTTTCCAGAGTGGCTGCACCAGCTTGCATTCCCACCAACAGTGTAGGAGGGTTCCCCTTTCTCTGCATCCTCGCCAGCATCTGTCATTTCCTGACTTGTTGATTTTAGCCATTCTGACTGGTGTGAGGTGATATCTCATTGTAGTTTTGATTTGTATTTCCCTGATGCCGAGTGATATGGAGCACTTTTTCATGTGTCTGTTGGCCATCTGGATGTCTTCTTTGCAGAAATGTCTGTTCATGTCCTCTGCCCATTTCTTGATTGGATTATTTGTTCTTTGGGTGTTGAGTTTGCTAAGTTCTTTATAGATTCTGGACACTAGTCCTTTATCTGATATGTCGTTTGCAAATATCTTCTCCCATTCTGTCAGTTGTCTTTTGATTTTGTTAACTGTTTCCTTTGCTGTGCAAAAGCTTTTGATCTTGATGAAATCCCCATAGTTCATTTTTTCCCTTGCTTCCCTTGCCTTTTGCGTTGTTCCTAGGAAGATGTTGCTGCGGCAGAGGTCGAAGAGGTTGCTGCCCGTGTTCTCCTCAAGGATTTTGATGGATTCCTTTCGCACATTGAGGTCCTTCATCCATTTTGAGTCTATTTTTGTGTGTGGTGTAAGGAAATGGTCCAATTTCATTTTTCTGCATGTGGCTGTCCAATTTTCCCAGCACCATTTATTGAAGAGGCTGTCTTTTTTCCATTGGACATTCTTTCCTGCTTTGTCGAAGATTAGTTGACCATAGAGTTGAGGGTCTATTTCTGGGCTCTCTATTCTGTTCCATTGATCTATGTGTCTGTTTTTGTGCCAGTACCATGCTGTCTTGATGATGACAGCTTTGTAATAGAGCTTGAAGTCCGGAATTGTGATGCCACCTACATTGGCTTTCTTTTTCAATATCCCTTTGGCTATTCGAGGTCTTTTCTGGTTCCATATAAATTTTAGCATTATTTGTTCCATTTCTTTGAAAAAGATGGATGGTACTTTGTTAGGAATTGCATTAAATGTGTAGATTGCTTTAGGTAGCATAGACATTTTCACAATATTTATTCTTCCAATCCAGGAGCAACTCATTTTCTTTCTTAAAAGTGTGCCATGTACTGCTAGGTACAGCAAAGGAAATGCAGTCCATGATATTGTCACAATGTTGTAGGATAACAGATAGTGGCCACATTTGTGGTGAACGTGGCATAGCAGAAAGTCTTCTCCAACCACTATGTGTACACCTGAAACCAATATAACATTGTGTCAACTACACTTCAATAAAAAATTTTAAGTGCACCTCTATAAGTGTGTATTCTGATAGTTCTGCTTTGCTATTCAGGTAGAAACTCTCCAACCTAAAAGTGATATTTCTTTATGCAGATACAAGATATTTTTTGCTGACTTTTATAAACTAACTTTATGCTATGCTAAATTCCTTTATTAATTTTGGTTGTTTCCTACATTCCTTATAATTTTTAATGTAAACAATTAAATAATCTGAAAATAGGTGGTCTCCTTCTTTCCTCCTTTCCCTCCTCCCTCCCTCCTGTTATTATTTTTATGAATTTATGTCTTTTTCTTGCCTTATTGGAAGACTTAGGGCAATGTTGAGTGGAGGTAGGAAAAAACGGGCATTCCTACCCTGTTTTTATCTCAGGAAGAAATTATTCAATGTTTCACTATTAAGGATGATGTTAGCAATTGGTCTTCTACAGACAATCTTTTCCAGATTGAGGAAAATATTTTATTCTGAGTTTGCTGAAAGATTTCTTTTTTTGTCATGAATTTGTGAAATGATTTTTTTCACATATTGAATTGTTCATGTGGCTTTTCTTTTTAAAATCTGTTAATATGTTAAATTATCTTGATTTTTTTTTTACAGCTAGAATCCAACTTGATTGTTACAATCAATTTTTATTTACAGAATAGAATCTTTTTGAAAACATGCATTCCTTCAAAAAAAGAGATAGAGGTCTTCATTTAATCAATGGTTTAAGGCCTTATTAAACAGAAGTAAAGCAAAACATCCCAGGACAAATTTTACCTAAGTTAACAGTAGTAAAAATTATAGAAATTAAATTTTAAATACAAAAATATACAACAAAAATGGGAAGTATATTATCAAACAGAATAACAACTTCTTAGACCTTCAGAGGCATACCAAAATGCTTACCTCAAAAGTTGCATCAATACCTTGAGAGGTATTAAAATATTTTTAGTGCTGAAACTATTCATAGCACCTATGAAATACACAAAGCAGTATTCTACTACCAAAAGTTTGCATTGGTACACACATGTTTAAGCTTTATGTCACAATTTCTCAGTCCAAGATATAGTTAATACAATGACAATTATTTGTTTAGTTCTTTTCTTCCAAGGCTGAATAAAGAAATGATCACTTAACCACATGGTAAAATGTTATGTCTTCTTCCTTATACTAATGGTGTATATATACATATGTACATATGTATTTATATATATATTTAAAGACTTTATTTATTTATATATTAAAGATATAATTATAACATATTTATATTATATATGATTATATGTAAAATTATAAGAATTTATAAATAACTGTATATTTATATACATATATGTATATATTTTAAAGATTTCATTTATTTTTTTATTTGCTTGAGAGAGAGCCTGAGCAGGGGTGGGGCAGAGGGATAATCAGACTGTGCTGGGTGCGGAGCCCCATTGCAGGGCTTGATTCCCCACCCTGAGCTCAGGACCACAGCCAAAATCAAGACTCTGACGCTTAAAGACTAAGCCAGCCAGGTATCCCCCAAAGGTATATTTTAAACTTCAAATATTTCATCTCATGGAACTGATTTACGTGTACAAAAGCTCCTAAATACAGTAGACTCAAAACATTTCCTCTTTGTAGATTCCAACCATTTATAGTTATCTCAGTACAGGTACATGCAGGGAACAATTTCAGATTACTGGACAAAATATATTACTGTGTCATCACCTACATGGAAAGAGCAGCCCACTACAAGCACAATGATGGCAGATATGCACTCTCATCTGTCTTTCTTGCCACTTTTGCAGGATCTTCTCCAGGTCACAGAAGCTAGCTTATGTAGACATGTTTCAACCTGTCTTTGAAAGTTTCTTTTGAAATTTAACTACCAGGAGCACCTACAATTCAGATCAGTCAGTTTTTTCCAACTCTTTGCTAATTAGTTCATATATGATATGTAATGTTTTTAACTTTAAAATAGAGAATATTTCTTTGAGAAGTTTTATGTTCATAGCATAATTAAGAAAAAAGTACAGAGATTTCTCATATAGCTCCCCTCCTCTCTTCTCCACCTCCTCCATATAGCCTCCTCCATGATCAACGCCCTCCCCCAGAACGCTGTATTTGTTACAACCGATGAGCCTACACTGACAACATCACTACCACCCAAAGACCATAGTTTATATTAGTTATTAATTTTTAAAGCATCTTACCAGTGGTCTATGAAAGTGATTAATGATATTCATAACACCATTAATGGATAAGATATAAGCAAAACATGCCTACATTCAAGAGTTACTATTTTTTTTAATTTTTTATTTTTTATAAACATATATTTTTAGTCCCCAGGGGTACAGGTCTGTGAATCACCAGGTTTACACACTTCACAGCACTCACCAAAGCACATACCCTCCCCAATGTCCATAATCCCACCCTCTTCTCCCAAACCCCCTCCCCCCAGCAACCCTCAGTTTGTTTTGTGAGATTAAGAGTCACTTATGGTTTGTCTCCCTCCCAATCCCATCTTGTTTCATTGATTCTTCTCCTACCCACTTAAGCCCCCATGTTGCATCACCACTTCCTCATGCTTAGCGAAATAAGTCAAGCAGAGAAAGACAACTATCAAGAGTTACTATTTTAAATAAATATCTTGGCAAATTTTCATAACTAGAAAAGCTGTAGGATTCCTACTGAACACAGACATGATGATTTTATCCCTGCGGTTTTATAATATCAATAGTTCAATAAGTGTATCAAGTATAGTAAAGAAGGGAAAGCAGATTTCAGGACAGAAACCTACTAACCATTTAAGTTTTGGGTGTCCCTAACACAAAAGGTTATTTTCTTTGCCCATTACATATTTTTTCCCATTCAAATGGTACAAATCTTTCATCCCTTTCATATTATGATTGAGAAATGAAATTTTTTAGTGTAAAAATATTTGTTAAAATTCCAAATTATCTTATAATATATGATACTAATTTCAGTTTTCAAGTATTTAAGTAATGCTAATTGAAGTAATTTCCTTTTTAGTAATACATTTATAGACTGAGCTTCAAAGACAAGGAAAAATAACTTAAAAAAGTGGATATGCTTTTCTCTCCAAAGATTTAAAATGCAACACATAACATTGTAATCACAGAGGTGGTATGCAACAGGAAATAAAAAGAAAAAAAAAGTGATTCATTGTAACTAAAGCCTTCTTTAAAAAACAAAAACTGACAAAGACAAAACGTTTTGACTTAATGTGTCCCCAAAGGACACTCTAAAATCTAACTGGTTAAAGAAGAAAAATCAGAGCAAGTCCATTTCAAAATAAAGACAAGGCTGCTTTATGACATACTTCTAATTTTTTTTTCCCTCTGTGTGTGACAATTACCAGCACTTGCCTTCTTTTCTGTGAAGAAATGCAAATTGCTACCAATAACAAAACTCCCTTCTTAGTGTACAACATTGTTAACTTTCTTTGTCAACTAAATGATTAATATTGAAAGCTTAAGCTTCTATCACTTTGGGTTGCAGTAAAAATGCTTACCGAAAGCAATTTAAGGCAGGAAACCAAACTATTAGATAGTATTTTTATTTATATTACTAAGTAGGAATTCTAAAATCATACAGAAGTCCATATGTAATCTAAAATACATGTCTGTATAATTTTAAAAGTTGAGGTCTCTAACATTTCAGAAAATGTTCTTTTCTTTAAACCTGGATGGTTTATCAACATATATTTATGACCTTAAAATGAAGTTAACATATTCAGCAAAAATGGAAATAACTGTAATTAAGAGATTACTTACATCTTTTTCTTTTATAATCCCCTAATGAACAATTTTATTTAGAGAAGCCAATGAGATATGCTTAAGTCTTAAGTTGAAGTAATAGTTATAATCATCACATGTCTTATTATACATAAGATTTACATTCACACTGAGATATGTACCATCTCAAGCCTTTTTTTTTGAAGGAAAAAGTTTAATAACCCTGAAAATAAGAAAGGGTAATACTTCAGTTTGTAATCATTAGATTATATTTTAAATGTATTTTAGCTTAGACTCATGACTCAAAGAATGGAGTTCTATTAATTAATATAACAGTGTGTTAATTGATTGCTTTCAGAATCTAACCTCACAAAAATGAATGTCCAACTCAAGAAGCAACATCATATTAGGTAATGAAAGTCTGTATGAGTAAGTATAGACATTAACATAAAAACTGATAAACCCGATTTTCGGTTCCTGTTATTCCACTGTGCTGTCAGAACTACTGGCTGTTTCCAGTCCAAAACCAAAAAGCTGGATCATCTCTGATAGATAAATGATACTCAAATATACACAAGATAAAATTTACACTAATCTGCAGATTTTCATTTATACTCTTTTATATACATCCAGGAAGACCTAGTTGATGAGTTTTGTGCTCATTGATTTCAGATGATTATTTATGACTACATCTCTTCGATTTCCAGAAGATAATGGAAGCATGGGGTTGGAAGGAGGAAAAAATCAAATATCACTGTCAGATAAGATTTTATAAATATATAATGAAAAAAGGGAACAGGACTGAATTTGGCTTGTTAAATATGTATTCATGTACCACTTCTTCTTCTTCTTTTTTTTTTTTTAAAGATTTTATTTATTTATTTGACAGACGGAGATCACAAGTAGGCAGAGAGGCAGGCAGAGAGAGAGAGAGGGAGAAGTAGGCTCCCTGCTGAACAGAAAGTCCGATGAGGGGCTCAATCCCAGGACTCTGAGATCATGACCTGAGCCGAAGGCAGAGGCTTTAATCCACTGAGCCACCCAGGCGCTCCTCATATACCACTTCTAACAACCATTTTCATATCTGCAAAAATTGGACTTAATACCAGTTATTAAGTCAAACATTCAAGCTCTGTAGCTTAACATAAAAAGGCACGAGATACTCTCAGCAAGCCACAGTGTAAATTAGAGTAATATTTTTAAAAATATTCTGCTGAGATTTATGTTTAAGAATCTCTTAAATGGTCAATATAAAGAGAAACAATATGAACCTATTACTACCTTGCACCAGGATCCCAAAACCGGTACAGAAAGTATGAGCTTCTTTTTTTTTTTTTTAATTAATTTTTCATTTTTTTATAAACATATATTTTTAACCCCAGGGGTACAAGTCTGTGAATCACCAGGTTTACACATTTCACAGCACTCACCAAAGCACATACCCTCCCCAATGTCCATAATCCCACCCCCCTTCTCCCAAACCCCCTCCCCCCAGCAACCCTCAGTTTGTTTTGTGAGATTAAGAGTCACTTATGGTTTGTCTCCCTCCCAATCCCATCTTGTTTCATTTATTCTTCTCCTACCCACTTAAGCCCCCATGTTGCATCACCACTTCCTCATATCAGGGAGAGAAAGAAAGTATGAGTTTCTTAATGCTAAAAACACACAAAGTCTCCTCAAAGAATGGGAGCAGTATCTTAAACATCTCACTTTGTTCCTAACATCCATGCATACTCCCAGGGCTAACATGAGAGCTATTATTCCCTATTACATTCACCTTTACACAAATCTCTCTGAAAAGCCTACAACAATATCTTGACTGGCACCTATGCCCAGTCTACCAGTAATGGCTCAGTGAATCTCTATTCAAGATGATTTGAACAAAGACTATGGAGTATGGTAGAAAAATGATCACCCCCTCACCCAGTTCTCCAAGGCACATACTGTGATACTTAAAGAGATTGGTAAGCAAAAAGTTTAAGGATACTACATATTATTCATGGTTCTACAAAAATATTCCACCAATAGATGAAAATCCCACCCAAAACACATTTTCAAGTTCATTCTAACACTATAAAAGTTGTTTAATTGATTCCATTCATTTAATCAACTGGGCAAAATTCTATTGATTCTGTAATAAAATGGTTTATAAAAAGATAAGGGAACATTTATAACATTGGGGAAGTAGACAAAAAAATCTTGTTCTAACACTCCTATAGATACAAACAGATTTTAAGATTCTATTTATGTAACTGGAATTTGCCATTTGAAATGGCATTTAGCTGTTGGTACTCACATTGTTAGCTTTAAACATCTTGAAATAATCCAAGTATTTTACAACACTTGTCTGAGAATATAAGACATTTGGGATAATACACCAAACTCCTATAAAATTTCAGAGAATAAATTCATAGCTGCATATTTCAAATATACAGATCCATGAAGCCAACTTTGCACAGGGGCACTCATATGATTGAAATACAAAGCATGCTAGACTAATTTTCAAAGTAAAGTTAACTATGACTATTAAACTCTACACAGCAATTTCCAAAACTTGTGTCTATCTATATCACAGATCTAATTTCCTTCAGGACACTAATGGCCTTCCCCTCATCCCCCAAACAATGTAAAACTTAAACACAAGACAAAACAAATAAAACAGAAATCCTTTATTGTAAGTATCTATTTCACATTTTGTTTCATCAGATTTTAAGTACAGAACCTCATTGTCCTAAATGTTCCTTATTTAATCTTTTTCATCACCTCAACATATTTTTCTGAACTTACTATATAAAATAGCCATTGCATATGGATCCAAACTAAAACATGAAAGCAAAATGTAAGGAATGATGTGGGAGAGGTAAAAATGTATTAATCTAAATTATATTGATTTGTTCCCAATTATGATAAACTTGTTACATTTGTCTAGAAAATTCGTAATAAATACTATTATTTGATAAGAAACAAAATCTAGAATATCTAAGTTAAAAAACATTTTTGATTAGAAACTATTTGACATAGTACAATTTTGAAAAACTGAAACTACAACTTAAATGACTATATTTAGTATATGAAATCATCAAGAGTTTTGATAACATTAAATAATCATTTCTTTTGCAGAATTATATGGTAAATGTTAATATTTCTTCTGATAGACTCTGCAGGGAAAGGGAAACTTAATTCCAAAATATATTTCCCCAAATGAAATGTTTTTAAAATAATAATAATAACTATTATTATTATTTAGATAGGGATGGGAGGCAGAGGGGCAGAGGGAGAGGGAGAGAGAACCTTAAGCAGACACCATGCCCAATGCAGAGTCAGATGTGGGGCTCGATTTTACAATGCTGAGATCATAACCTTAGATGAAATCAGGAGTTGGATGCTTAACCAACTTAGCCACAGGTGCCCCTAAAAGAAATGCTTTTCTTTCTTTCTTTTTTTTTTTTTTAAGATTTTATTTATTTATTTGACAGACAGAGATCATAAGTAGGCAGAGAGGCAGGCAGAGAGAGGGGGTAGCAGGTTCCCTGCTGAGCCGAGAACCCGATGCAGCGCTTGAACCCAGGACCCTGGGATCATGACCTGAGCAGAAGGCAGAGGCTCTAACCCACTGAGCCACCCAAGCACCCCAAGAAATGCCTTTCAATATTCAATTCAAAAAGATGTACCACCAACATAGAATGTAATTGTATTTCACCCTCCTAAACATGTATTTTTATATCAGCATCCTCACTTATCTATGCAAGAGACTGACATTTCAAGAATAAAATCATTCATGGGGTGCCCAGCTGCCTCAGCAGATAGAGCATATGACTCTCGATCTCAGGATCATGAGCTCAAGGCCCAGGTTGGGTGAAAAGCTTACTTAACAAAAAAAAAAGAAAAAATTAAAAAGAAGGGGGGCATCCGGGTGGCTCAGTTGATTAAGTGGCTGACTCTTGGTTTCTGCTTGGGTCATGATCTCAGGGTCCTGGGACTGAGCTTCAAGTTGAGCTCCATGCTCAGTGGGTAGTCTGCTTGAGGATTCTCTCCCCCTTCCTCAGCCCTTCCCCCTCCACCAACTCTCTCTCCCAAATAAATAAATTAATTTAAAAAAGAATAAATATGCATCTTAGTTATGGTGCATTAAGATCACAATGTTTACAATGAATACCTAGAATGTGTACTAAAAGTAATTAAAGGAAAACTTTAAAAAATTATTCTAGAACATTCTCATGGCTTACAGTCGACAAACAGATAAGCAGAGGAAAGTCACAGTTATGTTAAGTTTATAATAATTCACATATAACATAGATTAAATTATCGAAGAAAGTATTAAACTGACATCTCCACAGCTCTTTGCAGATTGAACATATTTCCATGCTTCCACATACTGATGGCAGCAAGCATATTTCTTGACATCATTCAATCTATTTTAAAAAATTGATTGTATAGAGGCCATAATTTATAAAGCAAGGTAACCAAGTGAAATAACAGAATTTTAATTAATACTGGCTTTTTAGAATTTCTTAAGAAAAGATATACAGGAATTGCTTAGCTGCCTGTGAATAATTAAATGTCTTTACTGAAGCACTTTTAATACAGTGACCACAGGCTTCATTTTGAAGTTTTTGTGAAAATGAACTGTTGTATACTCAGGGAAGTCACACTCAATAGTGGAGTATTTGGCTTGAATCAGAGCCCATGATTCCAAAAGATATGAGAAGCCAGTGACTTGAATAAAGAGTATTTCTACCTTCTTTTCAGTATCTTCTCTCTACAAGTCCTTATCTTCTTTGCAGGCTTCAAAGTAAGCATGAAGCCACTGACCCTGGAGTTCCCTGTCTGGATAGAGAATACAGTCTACATCACTTGTGCCTACAAACTCACTGAAGTGATTTCTAATATCGCATACCAGGTAGCCGTGTTAAGAATTTTACAATGAACTGTATGTCACCTTGCTTCTCACGTAGATGATTTTCTTATACAATAGCTCATTATGGCAAAGCACAACTCATAATTTCAGGTTAGAAAGATTCTCCTTGAAATAAATCATCTCCTTCTGAAGACTGAGGGCTAAGTATATTACTTAGGAACATTTTATTAATGCCTTTATCTGCAAATGCTGTAGGAATGAGAAAGAACTATATTCCCACCTGTAGCCATAGATTAGATTTGGGAATTCGACCATTGTGTACATTAATAGTATGGATTTTAGCAAGCTGATGAGCTAGTCACCTGAAAAGGGCTGAGTTGCAGATGCATTTCTGATCCAATGTTTTCCTCTGTATAAATTTATAGCACAGCACATGACAAGGTACAGGTGAGCTAGGGATACAGTTATGAGCTTGCAACACGCAAAACCTCTTCACTTTCTCATCTCACCAACTGACAAGTCAGTCTTATCGCCATTAATTTCTCACAGAGACGGAATCTTCCATTTTATTACCCACACAACAGCCAGGAAATTTGTGATTTCATCTATAAAAATGCGCAGGTCCCTTCCTGGGTGGGGGGGTTGGAAATCCCACCGTGGCCACAGGTATTGAAGGTGGTTCAGAGACCCTCCTGGCCCCTCTTTGCCTCTGGATCCTGAATCATGATATTCAATTTGAGCACCTCTAGGGAGCCCATTGATGTAATGTCCACGGTCCAGGAGATAGTAGAGATCACTGTACAGAAAGTGACAAAATCCACCATGCGTGCTGACTAGCTGGTAGACACTTTTGTCCTATGACTTCCTGGGGCTCCATACACCTAATGCCTTCTGTTTAGTTATTTACAATTGAGAACCTCACTTTACAATTTAGTTGACTTCAAATCACTGCTCCAAAGCTGGTTAATGTTCTTCTTATTCCCTCTTTATAAGATCAGTAAAGGTGCTTTTGTCCTCAAATTTTAGGCTTTGAGGTTGTGGCTTTTCCCTGGTTTTACTGATGGTAGGATATTCTTTGTTTTCCACTGTTCAGTTTGTTTTTTATTGATTTTATAACTAAGAGAAGAATTTAAAAAAAATCTTCGCTAGGCACTCACCCAGATGAAAACTCAGGTAGCATTTTCTTAATACAAAGCAGCAGTTCTCAAGTCTAATTTCACATTAAAATTGAAGGTGCTTTTACAATTCATTCCAGTGACTCAACTACATGCCAGGCCTTTAAACCAGAGCTTTTGGAGCAAGACCCAGGCATTGGCCATTTAAAAAATTAAGAAATTTCCCAAATGATTCTAATGCTCACCCACCAATGTCAGGTCTCATACTTCTCTCTCTGCATGCTTTTGTTTGTTTGTTTGTTTCATTTTGTTTTTATTTGAGAATATGTGTGAATTTGTACCTTATCCACATAACTTATCTTCACGGAGCCCATTCAATTATTTTTAGCATCAACAAATTTCAATGAAAACTTATTTTTCCAATGTCTTCAACTGAGCTAATATCAGATTAAAACAAATTATTTTCACAGTGATACTATTTTTAGGAACAAATAGTTATTCCTAGAAACTAATTATTGAATCGTACAATATAGAGCTAGTTGAAAAAGATGCAGAAAGAAATGAGATTCATGCTGAATAGTGCTTCATTCTGTTAACTTAGGTTGTCATAACAGAGTACCACAGACTGGAGGTTTAAACAACAGAAATTCATTTTCTCACAGTTCTGGAAGCTAGAAGGCCAAATTCAGGATGTCAGCACAGGTGTTTTTTTTCTAGGCCTCTCTCCTTGACTTATAGGTGTTTGCCTTATGTCTGTGTCAGCATATAGTTTTTTCTCTGTACCTGTCTGTCTGTGTCTTTTTTTTTTTTTTTAAGATTTTATTTATTTATTTTTTATTTGAGAGAGAGAGCATGAGCATAGGGAAGGACAGAAGGAGAGGGATACCAGACTCCCCACCAAGCAGGGAGCCTGACTTGGGGCCTGACAGGGGGCTCCATATGGGGCTCAACCCCAGGACCTCAGGATCATAACCCAGGCCAAAGGCAGACACTTAAGCAACTGAGCCACCTAGGTGCCTCTGTCTGTCTGTCTTAATCTCCTCCTTTTATAAGGGTGCCAGTCAGATTGGATCAGGGTCCACCCTTTTGATCTCATTTTAACTTAAATAACTCTTTAATAATCTCTCTAAAAATACAATAGTGTTCTGAGGTACCAAAACTTAGGACTTTGACATATGAATTCTAGAGGAACACTATTCAGCCCATAACCATACAGCAAATAACCAACATTTTGAATTTTATAACTATGCCAGAATTCTGAAATTCTAAAATTAAAATAACAGGTAAGCCATGAAATATAATTAAGTATAAAACTTTATCAAAAGCTTTCAAGTATGTTATTGTTTTTTTCATTGCAGAGATAGTATATAATCATAGAAATTTGGAAAACAGAAAGAAGTAGAAAGGACAGTAGCAGAAAAATTATTTTCTACTACTCATAAGTGCTCTTCACATACTGATGCCAGTCCTAGTTTTTTTCTTCTTTCAAGTTAAAAATAAACCCAGTTGGCAAACATGACACAGATGAAATGATGTATTCTGCTTTTCAAATATTTACTCCATATAACTTAAACATTTCCCTTTATACTTTACATTAAAATATTTTTTTAAAAGATTTTATTTATTTATTTGACAGAGAGAGAGAGAGATCACAAGTAGGCAGAGAGGCAGGCAGAGAGAGAAAGAGGATGCAGGCTCCCCACTGAGCAGAGAGTCCGAAGTGGGGCTCGATCCCTGGGCCCTGAGATCGTGACCTGAGCCGAAGGCAGAGGTTTAACCCACTGAGCCATCCAGGTGCCCTACATTAAAAGATTTTTTAACAGGTGTATAATGCTATATCTAGTCAAGAGAAACAGTATTTTCTTAACCATTCTCTTCTGGTTAGACATTTGGATTATCAATCAGTATCCTACCAAGAAAACTGTACAATTAAACTGGGTAATTGAGGAGATTTTTGAAAAATAGACTTCATTTTTTAGAACAGTTTTGGATTTACATAAAAACTAGCTGAGAGGGGCACCTGGGTGGCTCAGTGGGTTAAAAGCCTCTGCCTTTGGCTCAGGTCATGGTCCCAGGGTCCTGAGATCAAGCCCCACATCGGGCTCTCTGCTCAGCAAGGAGCCTGCTTCCCCCTTCTCTCTCTGCCTGCCTCTCTGCCTGCTTGTGATCTCTCTCTCTCTCTGTCAAATAAATAAATAAATAATTAAAAATTAAAACTGGCTGATAGTACAGACAGTTCTTATCTACCTTCTCAACCAGTTTCTCACCTCAGTGTGGTACATTTGTTGCAATCAATGAACCAATATTGATACTTCGCTATTAACTAAAGCCCATAGTTTATTCAGACTCCCTTAGTTTTCATGAAATGTCCTTTTCTGTTTCAGGATCCCAAGCAGGATATGTTGTATTGAGTAGTCAGATCCCCTTAGACATCTCTTGGCTGTGTTGGTTCCTCAGACATCCTTTTTCATGACTTTGACAATTTGAAGAAAACTGGTCAGGTATGTTGTAGAATGCTACTCTAATGGAATTTTTATGACTTTTTTATGATTAGGCTATGGGTTTTGAGAAGGTCATGGGTGAAGGGCCATTTTCATTTTGTCATATTAACGGTGCATATGTTAGCATGATTTATCATTGTTGGTGTTGACCTCAATCACCTGGCTGAAGTCCTATTTGTCAGGTTCCTCCACTGTAAAGTGACTCTCCCCCACCCTTTCCATAATGCATTTACTGGTAAAAAAGTCACTAGGTACAGCCCACAGTGGAAGAGCAGGGATTTATTCCCCTCTCGAGGGATGTGTATCTCTATACATTATTTAGACTTCTTCTGCAAGGGGGATTTGTCTTTTAGCCTTATTAAGGTTTTTTGTTGTTGTTGTTGTTGTTAGTATGGACTAATGGATATATATGTTATTCTTTGTTTCCAGCTTTGGTCACTGGAGCTTTTTCAGTTGACTCCTATGTTCTTTTAACAAGCGCATTGATGTAGAAATTTTAAAAATACTTCTTTACTTTCTGACATTTAAGATGTCCCAGGCTCATCTTATATATTTCTGGTCCCGGTATTAGAATCAGCCATTTCTTCAAGGACCCCTGATTCCTTTTATTGGAGAATAATATTAGAAACCAAATCTGGGCACTGGTGTGCTCACTGTTACTGGAATATCATTGCTGTCTGACTCTCTCAGCTGTCAGGACAGGGAAATATAGGCATGTATACTAACTCATGTATATATTCATGTTCATAGCAATCTCTATATGTAAATATCTCTATTAAGCTAAATGTGAGTTCATACTGATGTCTTCAACTCTGACTCATTACCACATGGATTATTCTGGACTTCTCCCCTTGCCTGTGTGTAAACTTGTATTCCAGCAGTGAGAAACCTGGGTCCGACCATCCACCCACCATTTTCTTAATTGTTCAATGACATGATATATACATTGGAGTATTTAATTGTTAACCTTACTCCTGTAGAAAACAACTTTATCAAAAACAGTGTAGTGCTGGGCACCTGGGTGGCTCAGTTGGTTAAGTGTCTGCCTTTGGCTCAGGTCATGATCCGATGGTCCTGGGATCAAGTGCTGCACTGGGCTCCCTGCTGAGTGTGGAGCCTGCCTCTCCCTCTGCCTGCTACTTCCCCTGCTTGTGCTCTCTCTCTCTCCCTGTCAAATAAATAAGTACAATCTTAAAAAAAAAAAAAAAAGTATAGTGCTTATGTGCAGTTTCTTTTGCCTTTAGTCTTACAGATTTAACTCATTTCCAAAGTGAGTGAGGTGATAAACATTCTGTTGTATCCTCTTACACTGAGCCTGTTTTATACATTTGTAATACAGTTAGATTCATTTGTAATACAGTTAGATTCTCTGGTCATGGTCTGCATTCCATCCTAGCATTCCCCTGACCTAAATAATGCTTTAAAATTGGCACACATTGGGGCGCCTGGGCGGCTTGGTGGGTTAAAGCCTCTGCCTTTGGCTCAGGTCATGGTCCCGTGGTCCTGGGATCCAGCCCCGCAATAGGCTCTCTGCTCAGCGGGGGACCTGCTTCCTCCTCTCTCTCTGCCTGCCTCTCTGACTACTTGTGGTCTTGGTTTGTCAAATAAATAAATAAAATCTTAAAAAAAAATTGGCATATATTAAAGTTTACTCTTTGTGTTTTAAGTTCTATGGCGTTATGACAAATGCATGATATAATGTACCCACCATTAGAGTAACATACCAGAATAGCTTCACTGCCCTAAAATCCTCTGTAATTCACCTATGCTGGCAAGCAGTGATTGTGTTACTCTCTCTACAGTTTTGTCTTTTCCAGAATATTATGTAATCATATAATTGAGATCAGATCATATGCAGCATTTCCAGATTGGTTTCTCTCACTTTAAATAAAGCTGCAATAAGCATTCATGTGCAGGCTTTTGTCTAGGCATAAATTTTCAGGTCAGTTGAGTAAGTACCTAGAAGTGTGATTGCTAGATTGTATGATAAGATTATGTTTAGTTTTGCATAAAACTGCCAAGCTATGTTTTTAAGTGGCTGTACCACGTTCCATTCCACCACCAATGAATGAGGGTTCCTATTGCTCTGTATTCTCACTAGATGATTTTTATAGAGGCATAATTTATAATGATATGGGCAGGATTTAGGGAAACAAGCAAGGGATAGTGTCATTGCCCATAGGTAGCAATAATGCACGTGGAGGGAAAGAATATTGGAGCTGCTGAATGGAATGTGCTGCCTCTCTGGAGTTAAGGCTTTGGGTCAAGGGTCATTCCAGCACAGGGGTGCCTGGGTGGCTCAGTGGGTTAGGCCGCTGCCTTCGGCTCAGGTCATGATCTCAGGGTCCTGGGATCGAGTCCCGCGTCGGGCTCTCTGCTCGGCGGGGAGCCTGCTTCCTCCTCTCTCTCTCTCTCTGCCTGCCTCTCTGCCTACTTGTGATCTCTGTCAAATGAATAAATAAAATCTTAAAAAAAAAAAAAAGGAAAAACAGCACAGAAATAAGTGGATTCAGGGCTGTAAATATCCCAGCTATACTCTTCTCCCATCTGATTGTTCTCCTGCCTGTGCCTCTCATTGGCTAAACACAACTGGAAGCCAGAGCAGAAGGGATCTGTTCATGCAGTCTAAACAGGTCAGCCTCCCCTAGCACAGGGCAGGCTGGAGAAAATGCGGGCAACATCTTGTGGGTTAAAGGAGAATATCCAGCATATTTATACCTGCAAATTTTTACTGTTTTTTTTTTTTTTTGTCAAAAACTTATTTTGGGCATTTCAGATTATTTGCCCTTGGATATGGTATTTCCAATAGTGGTATGAGTAAACAAAAGAAAATGAAAATGAAGGTTGCTGAAGGACTAATACATGCTACATAAATAGTATCTGAAGTTTTGCCTATCAGAGTTCTAAGATCTTACGATTTCTGTTTCAGCATCATTGTTCACACACACACACACACACACACACACACACGACATAATTAATTTCATACATTTCCATAGGCATTCCTTTTTTTCCCTTTCATTTGTGGTTGCTGTTATTGGCACATGGAAATTTTAATTTAATTTGGGAACAAGACTACAATGCAAGGACTTGGGTGCACACTAGAAACAAGGATTAGTATACTTTTTCTTTTAAAAATGAGTAAATTAAACATCTCTATCTGTATATTGACAAAAATACAGATTTTTACCAAAGACAGCGGATAAATATATTTTCTGAAACCTACAGCAAATAGTCTCACTTTAAAGGCCTGGTAATTTTGATTTCAAACATGTGCTCAAATTGTTCCTTGTATCTTTAATGCTGGTTTCTCATTATGAATGCATTGCTCATGAAAACTAAAAGTTCGGAGACCAGTTTTGTCTCTGCCCATTTCACTTTTCTTGCCAGTAATAGTGATTTCTCTAGTATCACTGGGGTCCTTGCTCTTTTTGTCTTTCTTTACTGTGCCTTCACTCTGATCAGGGAATGCTGACAATTCAAAAAAAAAAAAAAAGTCATTGAAGAGACAACACGAGTCTTAAATCTTTCATCCTTTCTCACTTAACAGGGGCATACATCTTTTCATTCCACTGAAAATGCTCTTGCCAATGTCACCAATGACTCATCTTTTGCTAAATCCAGTGGAAACGTAAGTACTTATTCAATTATATGACCTTTAGCAGCACCTGACACTCTCAATGATTACCCTTCTCTGGAAGCACTGTCACCCCTTGGCGTACAAGACACAGCATTTTCCCTGTTTTTCAGGTCTCTGGAGCTAGACTGTCTGTTCTCAACTTTTGGCTCTGACACTGATTAGCTGCCTGACCTTGGGTGAGTCTCTAAACATCTTTAGGATTCAGTTTCCTAACAGTTAAAGTGGAGATAACAATAGGACCTTTCTCTTAGGGTAGGTGTGAGGAGTCATTAAGTGAATGTATGTAAAATGATTCAAATGATACTTGGTACTTTAGCACCTCTTACTTAGTAACTGGTGGAATGATAGTAAACCAGTTCTCTGAAAAATAAAGCCCTGCTTTGTAGTATTGTCAATTTCTTTGGTGTAAATATGTCCAAGGCCATAAGTACTCCTACCATCTTGAGTATTTAAAAGTGACTTTCCTAGAGCTGGCTTTAGCACACTACTGACAGCTACGACACCCCCCCCCAACCCCCACCCTAGTTTCTTAATCGACTCTGCTTAGTCTCTATTGTGGGTTCCCCTTCCTTCTATTTCTTAAATATCACTGTCTTGCAGTGGTATGCCCTAGGTCTTCTCTATTGTTTTACTTTGTATATTTTCTATGAGAAATCTCATTCATTTAAAATAAAATTGAGGGGTGTCTGGATGGCTCAGTGGGTTAAGCCTATGCCTTTGGCTCAGGTCACGGTCTCAGGGTCCTGGGATCATGCACCACATCAGGCTCTCTGCTCAGCAGGGAGCCTGCTTCCCCACTCTCTCTGCCTGCCTCTCTGCCTACCTGTGATCTCTCTCCCTGTCAAATAAATAAATAAGATCTTAAAAAAAAAATACTCAACATCATTGATCATCACGGAAATGCAAATCAAAACCACAATGAGATATTACCTTACACCAGTCAGAATGTCTAGTATCAAAAAGACAAGAAATAACAAGTGTTGGTGAGGATATGGAGAAAAAGGAACCTCTTGCACTATTGGTGGGAATGCAAATTGGCGTAACCACTGTCGAAAACAATATGAAGTTTCCACAAAAAATTAAAAATTGAATTGCCATATGATTCAGTAATTCCACAACCAGGTATTTACCCAAAGAATATGAAAGCAGTAATTCAAAAAATATATGCAACCCTTTGTTTATTGCAGTATTACTTCCAATAGTCAAGATATGGAAGTAACACAAGTGTCTATTGATGAATGGATAAAGAGGAAGTGATATATATCTATATCTATATAGAGAGAGGTTAGATATCAGCCATAGTGAGATAGTATATATATATATATATATCTGCCATAAAAAAGAATATCTTGCTATTTGTAACAACACGAATGGATCTAGAGAATATAATGCTAAGTGAAATAAGTCAGTCAGAGAAAGACAAATCTTATGTAATTTCACTCATATGTGGAATTTAAAAAAACAACAAAAATGAACAAAGAAAAAAGGAGACAAATTAAGGAAACCAGATTCTTGACTAGAGATAATGAACTAGTGGTTACCAGAGGAGAGGTTGATGGGGGATGGGTGGACTAGGTGAAGGGGATTAGGAGTGCACCTACCACAGTGAGCACTGAGTAATATTTAGAACTGGTGAATCATAGAAACACTGTATTTTAACTATACTGGAATTAAATAAAAAGAAATAAAAGTAAAAAGAAATAAATTTAGAAGTTGATATATAATTGACATATTACACAACTCATCCCCTTGAGGCGTACAGTTCAGTGGTTTTCGCATATTCACAGCATGGTGCAACCATCAGACAATCAATCTCAAAACATTTTTCATCACTTGCAAAAGGGATTCTGTATCCACTAGCACTTACTCCTCATTTCTCCCACTTCTCATCAGCATAACCAACTACGACTTTCTGCTTCTCCTATTCTGGACATTTCATGTAAGTGGAATCATATGATAACTGGTCTTTTGTGACTATCTCGTTTTACTTAGCATAATGTTTTCAAAGTTCATCTATGCTATAGCACTTGTCAGTACTACTGTCCTTTTATTGCTGAATAAGATTCTGCTGTATTGATGTACTGCATTTTATGTCTCCAGTTATCAGCTGATAAACGTTAGGTTGTTTCTACTTTTTGGCTATTATAAATAATGCTGCTGTGAAGCTTTGTGTGCAAGTTTTCATGTGTGGGAGGCCACGTTAAGCCTTGAGATGAGGATCAAACCACGCCCTGACTTGTGCCTCCTTTAAAGGCTAAATAGCCGAACAAAAGGCTTAGGTTGATAAAGTCGAGTAGCACTGAGAAAGGGTCTGTGCTATGTGTTGTGCGCTCGCCTACATGACTTCCCACACATTTGCTAGTCAGATAGAGAGGATTTGGTCGGGGTCAGAAATTCTTGGCTGGTCCTTGCTGTCCTTGTACAGGCTATAGACTACACCACTTTAAGACTGTGCTGTGCTTACACAAACTGTGTCTTGAGTGGCCTTGAAGTCAGTACATCTGGCGCTAGAAGGTCTGCTATTGGTGCTTGGGAAATAGATAATGGGAAAGCTTGAAGGATTTTCTGTGCATGTTACAAACTCTTTAGTAATCAGCTAAAAATAGATACTTTCTTATGATTGTTTCTGTTAGCTATATAATGCCTCGCAGCCTTGAATAAAATCCGCGCTATTGGACATCCTCCTTGGTGCTCCTCCTGCCCCCATCTCTTTGTCTCTTAATTTCTTTTCACCATCCTCTTACCCTCAATTCGTGACATTCATGTGGACATATTTTTGTATTTCTCTTGAGTATATATCTAGGAGTGGAATTGCTATATTTAACTTTCTGAGGAATTTCCAAACCATTTTCCAGAATTTGGCACCAGCATATGAGGGTTCCAGTTTCTCCACATTCTTGCTAACTTTTGTTATTATCTCTCTTTTTACTATAACCACACTTGTAAGGGTGAAATGCTATCTTTTTTTCTCTCAGTTTCTTCTTTTTCTTTTTTCTTTGCCTTGCCCTAATGTCTATTGATGTTGAACATCTTTTTATGTACCTATTGGTCACTTGTATTTCATCTTTGGAGAAATGTCTGTTCATATTCTTTGCCTATTTTTAAATTGGGTTCTTTGTCTTTTTATTGAATTGCAATGTCATCTACTTTTATGGTTTCAATTATGTTTTCATTTTTAAGATTCTGAAAATATATGTTTAAGTCTGGATTTCTTTTTTATTTTTTTTAAGATTTTATTTATTTATTTGACAGAGAGAGAGGCCACAAGTAGGCAGAGAGGCAGGCAGAGAAAGAGGAAGGGAAGCAGGCTCCCTGCCAAACAGAGAGGCCGATGCAGGGCTCAATCCCAGGATCCTGAGATCATGACCTGAGCTGCAGGCAGAGGCTTTAACCCACTGAGCCAACCAGGTGCCCCTAAGTCTGGATGTCTTATCTGAGCTTTATAGATGCCCCGTAGTCATTACAAATGCAGTTAAGAGACCTCAACTCTGCTCATCTTTTCTGAGTTCTTCCTTCACTTAAAGGTCTTACTCTCACTCTGAAACCTGAGGGTTATTTGTTTTGTTTCTTTTCCTCTAAATCTAACCAACCACTAAATATTTTTTTTTCTGCCTCCTAAGAAACTTCAAGTTTCTATTCCTATGTCAAACTTCTCCAGACCACCATCAGTTTTTTTTTTTCCCCTTGTGTATCTGTAATGGCCTCTTGACTGACTTTTTAAAGCTATATTTCATTCTGTACACTTCAGAGTCCATATCTTAAAATATAAGTACTTTTAATGGTCTCATTTCACTTTTAGCATAACATTCAAGTCCTTAACGTGGATTCTGTAAAAGAGATAACTTCTAATAATTAAAATTATCAACACTTGGATCCAGTCCCACATTTGGCTCTCAGCTCAGCAGGGGGCCTGCTTCCTCCTCTCTCTCTGCTTGACCCTTCCTACTTGTGATCTCTGTCAAATAAATAAATAAAAGCTTATATAAAAAATTTAAAAAAAAATTATCAACAATGAAAAAAAAATTATCAACAATGTATTAGATCAACTTAAAATATACAGTTTCTTGTTGTCCAGACGAAGGTTGAAAATTCATCATCTCTCAAGAACAGTGCAAACAGTGCTCATGCTTTGGATAGAAGGTAGAGACCAATGTCTACCAAGACATTGTAAGCTGCCACGATTTTAATATGTATGTCCTGTACATAGTGATAACCAAAATATTGGTTAGAAAATCTCATGTAAATACAAATAAATTTAAGTAAACAATTTTACAGTTGTAAAGAGTCATAAAAAGTCATTTTATTCAAAAGACTACAAAATAACTGAGCACAAAATTGGTCTTTGTATAAGAGCAAAATTATAAAAATAGACAAAATTATAATTCTGGGAGTCAGAAAAAGTCAATACAGAATAAATAAATATAAAGCACACTCTTTTGGCTAAAAAATTGTTATTGATGCAGTTTAAGGTCACTGATGTTTTTAGAACTGATGAAAATTAAGACAATTTTGTTAAAAAATATGCTCCAAATTCTGAGGGTGTTTATGAGCTTCTGAGGTTTATCCATGAATCGACACTAGAAGACCCCTGATCTACAGAGTGGGGAGCTGAGGTCCGAAGAGAAATGTTGTAAAATACGTGTATGAGGTTTTTTCTAATGGTCAGCCTTACCATCAAAAGTTTTTTGAAAATTAAAAATGGATCAAAAATATACATAAGAAAACAAAATATATCTTTATATAATAAAGATATATTCTAGGCTTAAGTAAATATGTATTTATTTCAGAAAGATGCATTATAAAAAATAAGAAGTGTTCTGTATTAGAAGTTATCATATAGCTCAATACCTAAATGGCAGTCATTTGAATTATGGAGAAAATTTGAAATATG
Organism: Mustela nivalis; assembly: GCF_964662115.1. NCBI lineage: Eukaryota > Metazoa > Chordata > Mammalia > Carnivora > Mustelidae > Mustela > Mustela nivalis. The sequence goes on along the minus strand of NC_139023.1, from coordinate 146,475,226 downwards.
CTAATAGACCAAAAGATGTATGTATTCCACTGAGTACATTCTCATGGCAGACATTTTTTTTTCTCATGGTAGATTTTTATTTTTATTTTTTAAAATATTTTAATTTATTTGACAGAGAGAGAGCACACACAGAAGGAGTGGCAGGTGGAGGGAGAAGCAGGATCCTGGCCAAGCAGGGAGCCCATTGTGAGGCTTGATCCCAGGACCCTGGGATCTTGACCCGAGCTGAAGGCAAATGCTTAATGACTGAGCCACCCAAGTGCCCCTCATGGCAGATTTTTAAAGATGTTAAAAAGTTGATCCAGAGAGATAAACACCCATGACTTGAAATTTGATCTCTCCAGTTTATAGAGAAATATCACATAGTGGGTTCATTTAATTTGTTTCTTGACTATTGTTTTTAAATACAATTCATCACTATTACAATGGTAAGATGTATTTTTACGGGACTTCTCATAGATTCTCTACATTGAACAATAGGCTCATTTCCTTTCAAAGGGCGGAAGTACTTAGGTCATGGTATGCCCTGGCAGACTAAGCATCATGGATAAAAGATGTCATCCGAAAAAAAAAAAAAGTCATCAAACACCAGCAAGGCATTGCTCATTAACTGTGCCAGAGTGGGTCCAGATTACATCCTCAAGTACTGCCAACTACTTCAAGTCTGATGTCACTAAAGACACATCATTCATTTGTTAAACTGCTTTGTCTGAAGGGAATGAAAGAAGGTTGTGTTATTTTCCTGGGCTGAAAGGGAACTAGGAGGAATCAGAGCAACAGAGATCTCTTTTACTCACATTATACAGGTACCTGAATGAAGATGGATTCTGAAGGAATGTAAAATAACATACAGTGAACTATGGAGGCAAAGCTTATTGCATTTCGCCCCTGTAATCCTTTTAGACTGATTGTGTCCTTCAAAATATACAATGGTTAACATCATTTTTTCATGAGGAATTTACATGTTAGCATTTTACAGTCATGGGTGATTTTCTAAAATTATAATCAATTTTCAGTCTATGGGTGGAATTGAATATTTATATTCCTAACAGTGTTTTGCTTTAATAAACTGATAAAATACACACTTCAGGTAAATACTTCTTTCATATTTTGATCCTTAGAATTATGCTTGGGTAAAACTTGAAAAATTTAAATTCTAAATGTCTACACTATGGTGTTCTTAACTTTTGTGTTTCAAGTAAATATTTAATATTTATAATTTTAAAATATTTTAAATTATAAACTATTATAAATATTTAGAATATAGGTAAGCAAAGTTTAAAAAATTATCTGTAATCTTACCTTCAGGGAAGCCTTAAAACAAACATTTTTCATTTGAGATTTTTAATTTTATAGGCAGATGATCACATCAACTAAAATAATAAGAATTCCACTTTTTCTTTTTTAGACAAAACACAAGAGACTTAATCTCAGGAAGCAAACTGAGGGTTGCTGGAGGGGAGGGGGGTGAATAGTGGGGTGGCTCAGTGATGGACTTTGGGGAGGGTTCATGATATGGTGAGTGCTGTGAATTGTGTGAGACTAATGATTCACAGACCTGTACCCCTGAAGCAAATAATACATTATATGTTAATAAAAATTTTAAAAATTCTTAAAATGAAAATTAAAAAACTCAATTAGCCAACATATAGTACATCACTAGTTTTTGATGTAATGTTCAATGATTCATTAGTTGCTTATAGCGCCCAGTGCTTATCACCACATGTGCCCGCTTTAATACCCATCACCCAGTAACATCCTCCCTTCCACTTCCCTTTCACAATCCTCAGATTTTTTCAGGAGTCTCATATGGTTTATTTCCTTACCTAATTTTTTCCCCATTCAGTTCCCATTCAGTTTTCTCTCCCTTCCCCTACGATCCTCTGCACCATTCCTTATTCCACATAGGAGTGAAACCATATGATAATTATCTTTCTCTGACTGACTTATTTCACTCAGCATAATACCCTCTAGTCCCATCCATGTCAACGTAAATGGTGGGTATCCATCCTTTCTAATGGCTGACTAGTAAGAATTACATATGTTTCTTTTATCCTTTTTTCCATTGTATGCTGGTTAGAATTTATAGAATAATGTTAAATACTAATGATAATTGTGGATACAGTATCTGGCTCTGCTAGTACTGCTTTTAACATTTCACCATTAAGCACAGTGTCAGTGATTGAAATAATATAGTTTAATAAATTAATGAGTTTCCTTTCTTAAGTTATTTAAATTGTTTTGAAGTGGAATATATTGGCATCTGTTGAGATTAGGCATATTTTCTTACTTTCTTAAATCATATTAATAGATTTTATTTTTGATACCATTTATATTTAACTTTTGTCTTTATTAAAATAATTATATAAACTAACACATATTATTTATATATTTCTGTATGAACTTAGAAAAACAGCTCTCTCCCACCACAGCCCTTTTCTTTCCTGTGTCCTCCTTCTTAGTGGGATCCACTTCAAACTTTAGTTATCCCAAATTGTATTTACTTCGTATTTCTGTGGTTTGACTTTTAACTTTCTTAGAGATCTCTTAGTAGTAATCTTAACTATCTTATTAAGACTTATTTTATGGGTTCAATTTCTGCTCCATTTTGGCAAATATTCCATACACACCTGTAAAGAATGCCTTATGCAGTTTGCTGTCTGATGTTTTCTAAATATCAACCAGGTCAAATTGATCAATCGTTTTATTAAAATGTTCTCCATCACTGCCACTTTTTGTCTGATTTTTCTGCTAATTGCTGAGAGAAGTGTATTTTGCTTTCCATTCATGATTATACATTTAAAAAATTGTCCTTTATAGCTTGATGAATGTTTGCTTCCTGCATTATAAAACTATATTCCTACATTCATCTATTTAGAATTGTTATTTTTTCATATAGTTTCTTTTCTTCTTTACCTCTGGATAATACTTTATTTTCACTCTGATATTAATATAACCATACCAGCTTTCTTGTGATTAGTGTTTACTTGAAATGTCTTTTGCATCTATTTATTTTCAAGCTATCTGTATCCTTATTATTTTTTTTTCTTGGTGCAATTCTGTTATTTTATACCTAAGGCAACTAAGAATCAGAGTGATACAGTGTGTTGATTAATATCCTTTACCCATAGTTCAAAATGGAGATTCTCTACATGAAGTATTGTATGCATATATTTCTCTCTCTCTCTCTTTTTTAAAGATTTTATTTATTTATTTGACAGAGATCACAAGTAGGCAGAGAGGCAGTCAAAGAGAGAAGGGGAAGCAGGCTCCCCGCAGAGCAGAGAGCCGGATGGGGGCTTGATCCCAGGAGCCTGGGATCATGACCTGAGCTGAAGGCAGAGGCTTTAACCCATTGAGCCACGCAGGCACCCTTCTTCTTTTTTTTTTTAAGTCTCCTTTTTTTTTTTTTTTTTAATCATTAACACATTTTTTTTAAATTTTTTATTTTTTATAAACATATATTTTTATCCCCAGGGGTTTAAAGTCTCCTTTTTAAACAGTATCTGCTTGGGTCTGTTTTTTATTTGTGTGTTTTTAAATCAAGCCTGACACACTCCAAGATTTAATTCAAGTGTTGACATTTAAAATAGTCATTAATATGATTGTTGTTATTCTTTCTGTATTTGTAAGAGTCTGGCTGTATCTGAAGTCCTTGTTTCAGTTATTCCTGAGGCTCAATGCACCCCTGTTCTTAAGAAGCCACATAAGATACCCTGGAAGCATACTGGTAAATTCCTAATTTTGCTTCATCATCCAAAAGTTCTGACAAATATATTTACTACTTCTAAAATCATTATTAATGTGATGGTGGAAAGATACATTTTTACATTGCTTTTTAAAAATCTAGCATCATGGGGAGCCTGGATGGCTCAGCCGGTTGTCAGTTATCATAGAATCAAGAAGATAATTGGACTTAGGAAAGAACATTCTATGGGTATAGAAAATCTCCTAGGATATTCTGCCTGTTTAACCAATTCCTTTTCACTGTGGGTAAATGAGCAAGGTACCACTGCACAGATGTCCCTAGAGTTTAGGAGGAATCAACTTCCATGAATGTGAGACGGGGAAAAGAGAAGGTATGTGTGAGGTACATGGAAGGTTATGGGAAGTTATGGGAATTTAGAATACAGAATGGCCAGTAGAAATTCTGGCATCAAGATTTAGATTTTTGTATCTCTAAGATATTATTGGGTAGTGCCTAGAAAATTATATAGGTTTGTTAACATTTAATTTAATAATTTTTAACTGTAAGTACCCCACATTATTTTCTCTCCTTGTTATTCATTTCTACATGACTGATACATTATATTGTTTTTTCTCAGTATTGAAATAAATTTAATAGATTGATTCCTGTGGTGTGTTTGTATAGAATTTCATGTTCTAGAGTCTAAGCTTTGTAAAAAATTAGGGGAAATTTTTCTTCTGGATGGAGAGGTCAGGAAATTGGCTTCAGCTACCAAACTCACAAGCTTGCCAACAGCTAGATATATCTCAAATGGACATCTCATTTAAAAGGACAGAGGAATCAACAGATACTATATATTCTCTAACAGCCGAAACATAGGAACCTAAAATCTTACTATACTCACAAAGATCAGAGCATTGTATACTGTGACTCACCAGTTCTCTGAATTTTCCATAATTTCATTCTCTACTCCCCATATTTCTATCTTCCTAATATCACTCTGGGATGATAAACCATGATGCTATTCTTGGGCGACCCAGTGTCTGTCTTCTAATCCCCTGCTATATAAGCTGTATTCTGTAAACCAGAAAATTCAGCATCATCTGGGGTCTTAAAAGGAATGCAGAATCTCAGGCCTCATCATAGACCACCTGACTCAGAATCTTCATTTTAGAAAGAAACCTATATGATTCGTATAAGCATTAAAGTTTGAGCAGCCCTGCTGTGGCCAGTATTGGTTCTTAGGCAGTCTCCTTGGCAATCACAGTAAGTAGACCATGGCCATTCCTGTAATTTATTTTTTGATCTGGCTCTCAGCAACAAAATGGAAGGATGGAATCAAGCATTTATTCAAACAACCATAAGTTTTTATCATTTATTCTGTCATAAGCACTATATCAGGGACTGGAAATACAGAGATAGGGATATAGTCCCTGCCCTAGTAGCCCACGGGTGAGTGTGTAGACTGAACTAGAAGTTGCACCACAAATCTGACATCTTCTGGAGTCATCGTTTCCTTTCCTGTTCCAACTGCATCACGTGGGCTCCACCCCAGATTACTATACGTACACCAATGCCTTCCTTAATATTTCAGAGGATTGCTGGGTGTGCCGCGTTATTGTCTTTCAAAAGATGCCAAAGACCTTTCCTCAATCATCTCTTGTATTAGAGCCAGTGTCTGCTTCTGTCCGTGTCCACTCTCTTTGCCCTGCATGGAATTCATGGACGGAGCCTTTACTCATTCTTCCCCAAGGACCGCTAACGAATGTCACTGGGTATGAAATGCTTTTACTAAAGGTTTGGGGATGCGAGAGAGTAATTACATTACAGACTGGAAAACAACATTTTACCTGAAATCTCTCAGCCATCTTCACTGCAGAAAACATCCTTTGACCACTGTCAGTCTTAGCCCTGGCGCACTACCATATTGCAATCGCTTATTTTTCAGAACTGAGTTATTGTTCCTTTTTTTCTCACTTCCCCAGGCCCAGGACTCTAAACTCCCAGCTTTCCCCATAGTCTTCCCAAGTTGCTAAGGAAAAAATGGAAAAAAATTTAGCATGACAAAAAAATCAGAATGCAAAAACAAAATTTTTGCCTCTAAGAATGTATCTTTCTACTATATTAAGTAGAGTAAACATCTCTTTATTGAATAAATTTCACAAAAATTATTTATTTTTGAATAAATATTTATATTTATATTATTCTCCTCTGAGCCCCAGATGAATTTTTGGGTTGCACCAGATAGCGCCCCCCCCCCCATCTACTAAGAGGGTTAGCTGTCAGTGTATCAATATGGCTGTCGAGGTAAACACAAAGTGAAAGCTGTTGAAGGCTGGCATTTTAGGCCAGGCTGTGCAGAGCTGGACGCCAGACATCCACGAAAGACTTCCTGCATGATGTGAAATGAGTTTCTGAAGGATCTTCTAGGAGATAATGAGTTATAAAGAGAAGATGATAAAGGCTCATTAACACAATGTTTCAACTTTGAGAATGCCAGGTTTAAGGGATTGTGGGATATTCAAGTGGAATGACTATTCGAATACTAACAGTAGATAAAGCCATAAGAAAGAATCAGTTCATCAAGAGTGAGAGGAAAATTGACTGAGGTTCACCTGGAAAACTGAACAATGTGTGGGCACAAGAGGGTCTGTGAAGGATACAGAGAAGGAATGGTGCTTCACAGAAGCATACAGAGAATGCATACAGAGAAGCGTGATGTCCCTAAAAACAGAGAAGGACAGAGAATGGGGATGTTGAAAGTCTGAAATGATTCAAACAGATCAAGTAATAAAGATCAGGTATTGTCTGTGGGACTTAGCAGCAAAGAAGTCATCTGGGTTCTTACATGATGAAGCTTTTCCAAGATAGGCAGAGCTTGACAACCAGCTACTCAAGCTAAGGATTTTCTTCTCTTGAGAATCCAATTTCCTGCCTACAATACGTCTACTCAGACACTCATTCTGCAATTGGGTGAGTGGAGCTGTTCATAGACGTTATGAATTTGTATTTGGAGTTTCTTTCCTGAGCTATGGAGCATGTAGAGCATTGACTCAGTGAATATTGCATCTTACTGTCTTTATAATCCCATGCACAAACTTCACCTATCATCTCTTCACCTAAGAACTCCCCCCTACTAGTCAGGGTGCACCCCTGTTGTTCTTCCCATTACTCTCACCAGGCACTTAACACGAGTAGGCAAGTCCCAAGTGGAAATGAGTGTCTGGGACAGGTCTAGTCACATGTAAACCAAGTGATAACAGTTCTTTGCTTGGAACCATCCAGTAGTTACCCATCTTCTCCAGCTAGGCAAGGACCTTTGTGGTTGTAAATGCTTATAATCAATTTTCTTAAGAGCACTTGACCAGGAGGGTGGGGGAAGGTGGCAGGTGGGGGGTGCGGAAGGCAAGTGTGTGACAGAGGGAGCGACAGAGGGGAGAAGTTGGAAATGGGGGAGTAGAGGGAGCTCAGAAGCCTTGCTCTATAAAGCCAAAGTTCACAGGATTGATATGGCAGGTTCTATGGGCTGTGAAATTGGAGTTTAAAGCAACTGAGAAATATTTAATCATGGTGTAAGCATTTGTTTCAAGAAGGGGCTGGAATCTGCAGGGGAATGAGAGCTCAGGTCTGGTATGGTTGATGTTGCAACTTTTCCTCCAATTCTCCTGATCGGTTCTTATCTTTCACTTATCCCATTCCGCTCCCCATACCCCCCAAACCCCCCAAATCACAAGCTTCCTTTAAAAATGTGTCTTGTGTGCTGTTGCTGCCAGGCTGATTGTGGATGTAGAGTGTGCAGAGAAAACACACAAAGGTCTGTGCAAGTCAGAAGCTGAGAAAAGTCCTTATCTCCAGGCTGACACAGGATGGAGCAGCGGGCTACGCTTCCTTTCTGGGAACCACCACAGCGGTCTGAGCTGCTTGGTGGCATTGTGTTGCAAGGGCAGCCATGCCTGAAACAACATTCTAACCCAACTGAGCTATGTGTTTTATTGTTTAAATAGAGGCCCCTTTCCTCAGCGTTCTCTGAAAGCAGATATTCAGAATATTCAGAGACCCTGTCTTCCCAAATACATACCCAAAAAGGGGATCGGGCCATTAAAATGAAAGTGACAATTCTTCTTCAGGTATTTCAAGGTTGAGTGTTTTCCCCAAGGTTGAGTGTTTTCCCCAAGGCTGAGTGTTTGATTTAAAACAACAAAAGAAGCTGGCAGTGCAGACAGGACTCGACACATTCTCAATACAAATGATGAAGTGCCGTGCAGGCCCTGGGCTTCCCCTCCCTTTAGGCCTCAGAGCAGCAGGGACGTGGCCAGGTCCCATGATCTGAACCACAGCCTGTGCCAAGTGGCAGCGTTTACCTTCCTTCCATCAGCAGTGGTCGCTGAGGAAGATTAAGTGAGCTCCACGCTACCACCTAATGAAACAAAATGCTACTTCATCAATATCAACTGCTCGATACGTGAGCTCCACTTTGCATTCGGCAAAAAGCAAAACCTAATCCCTTCTCAGAGGCATGAGATGAAATCTGGATTTATGCTCTCACCACAAATTGGAAGACACATTTATTTCAGAATTCAAAAAAGAGACAGAAGAAGACTAATGGGGCAGGGGGGGCGCCACAAGAAAAACCAGTCATCCTCCAGCAGAAGGAGAGACGCGCATCCTTTCACATGGTGCATAAGAGTGTTTCATAAACATTTGTGAAAGATTAAAAACTACTGAGGATTTTAAGACATTTTCTGTATTTATAAGATATTATCAATCATGATGTACAACTCTGGGCCCTAGTCAGATAAGTGATGTTGACAATAGATGAAAAAAATTTAACATTGGCTAAAAAGGCCTATTTTGTCTGTATGAGTGTGTGTGTGTATGTGTGTTTGTGTGTCTGTGTAAACCAGCCAAATAATTATAACATTTAGTACACAGATTCTTTTTCAATTAAAATTTAGCAAGGCACCATGCTTTCACATACATGGCCTAATTAAGTCTCACAATAAGCCTATGAGGTGGCTAGGGTTATTTCTCTTTTGGAGATGAAGGAGCCTAGTTTCTGGGAAACTGATGGTCACACAACTAACTAGTAGGAAGGACCAGATCACCTAAATGCAGTGACCTCTCACTGCTCTATTAGCTGCCATTCACTCATCAAGCTACCATTTATTCAGTACTTCCTACATGTCATAAGGTATTTCTTTTTTTTTTTAAAGGTTTTATTTATTCAGTTGAGGCGGAGAGTGAAAGTGAGCATATACGAGCGAGGGGGAGGGGCGAGGGAGACAGAGAAGCAGACTCCCCCTGAGCAGGGAGCCAGATGCAGGTCTTGATTCCAGGACCCTGAGATCAAGACCTGGGCCGAAGGCAGATCCTTAACCAACCCTAAGCAACCAACCTTGTCGTAGGTTTTTATACGTTTCATTTCATGTGCATGAAATACATTCAACAACCCTGCAAGCTGTGTGCTTTTACTACCACCCCCACTTTCCAAAGGAGCACACTGAGACAGAAGTCTCACTTGAGAAAACTGTATTGGGTTTTTCCCTTAGTAGATGGTGGTGCCGTAATTGTCACAGGACTTCTGAGGCCAAAGCAGCTGCCCTTTCCGCTGCAGCATACTGCCTGAGCAAATTTTTAAAAAAGTAGCCTTTAAAAACAAGGCCAAGAAAAACAGAGAAACAAACCAACAAAAAACTTGAAGTTTCAGACAACCATAATTACAAATAAAGGTATTTTGAATCAGGTTGATAGTAGAACATAAGCATAAAGCTTACGGAAGACGATGCCGATGTTGTGTGATGAGTAACAGGTGTGTTTCAGCTTTCTCATGTGCTATATTATTGTGTCTCCTAAGATCCTGCTTTGGTGAGCTTCCTGTGAGTCTTCTGTCTTTCTTGCCATTTTCACAAAAACTTTCCCTGGATGAGGGGCAGGACCTTCCTTCTTCGCTAGAGGACCTGCGAGCAGTTGCAGGGGTACAGTCACATTCCCAGGGATCAAAATGGAGGGCAGCAGAATAAAATCTATAATGTACTTTATCTGATCCTTCTAGGTAAAAATCAAATGCTATTGAATGGCACAAAATCAATTTTCTGTTCATTCAAGAGATGCTAAATGATAAAAGACCAAGTCTAATTACTTGGATGCTGAAAATCCTATACTTGGAGACTTCATTTACATTTCTAAAGACAAGTATGTCCGTGGAACAAATTCCCCTGCAGAAAATGCTGGTTTTCTGAGAGAGGAATGCAACTCCTGAAAGCATGAAGATGAACAGATGAAAAGACACCTGTCCCCAACTTAAATGGTATCTCTTAGAAAAGCCTCACATTTCCTCTCCAGCCCCATAGCCTTCTTCAGAGATCCCACCCTCAAAGCCCTTATAGTTTTTGCTCAGACTCTGAGGGACCTACCTCCTTGGGGCCAGAGTAGATGCTCAATAAATAGTTGTTGACTGTACTAGTTTTCTATTATTGCTGCAACAAATGACTGAAAACTTAGTGGTTTAAAAACAATGAGAATTTGGGGCACCTGGGTAGCTCAGAGGGTTAAGCCTCTGCCTTCGGCTCAGGTCATGATCTCAGGGTCCTGAGATCGAGCCCCATGTCAGGCTCTCTGCTCAGCAGGGAGTGTGCTTCCCACTCTCTCTCTGCCTGCCTCTCTGCCTACTTGTGATCTCTCTCTCTCTGTCAAATAAATAAATAAAATATTAAAAAAAAAAAACAAACAACAATGAGAATTTACTATCTTATCTTTCAGGAGGCAAGAAGCCCAAAATGCATCTCACGATGCTCAAAACAAGGTGTCAGGAAAGCTGGGTTCCTTCTGGAGGCTCTAGTGGAGATCAGTTTCTTGCTTTTCCACCCTCTAGAGGCTGCTCACATTAATTGGGTTTTGGCCCCTTCCTCCATCCTCACAGCTGGTGATGTCAGACTGCCTTCTCTGCGATGCTCCCTCTTCTACTTTCCTCTTCCACTTCTAAGGCCCCTCGTGATTCTACTGGCCCCATGCAAGTAATCCAGGATAATCTCCCCATCTCAGAGTCAGCTCATTAGTAACCGTAATTCCATCTCCAGTCTTATTTCCTCTTTACCACGTCACACAGCATAGTCATAGATCTGGGGATTAGAACAGAGACATCCTTAAGGGAGAAGGTGAGGGCAGGTGCAGTTCATACACACTGGTGGGCTGAATGAACAAACTAGAAAAAAATAATATTTGTCCAGTTATCCATCTTTTTATTCAAAACATGGTTTTGAATGGACAGTGTAAAGAGACCTAAAGTTTCAAAATAACCCTAAGTACCGGAAGCTTGCACCCATCACTTTGAAAAGCCCACTGACTGTCTCATGACTTTAAGAACAATAATCTACAATGATAATGGGAGATCAAATGATTGATATCATGGCGTTTTTAAATCTTAAGCTGTAAAAAGAAAAATCAAGCATCCTCATCAGGAAGAATAAATTATGACAAGGCTAAAAACCATTGTGTCTATTTTATAATCTGGCCTCCTGACCATGCTAAAATACTTAGTATAGGCTGAGGAAATGCCAAAAATCCCAGGGATATCATTTCCTAAAATGCTCGGATATAGATCCTCATTAGAGCAAAACCAAAGGAACTGAACTGTTTTATCACTATCCTGCTGGGAGTAGTGTTTAAATATATGTGTTAACGATACATTTTTAAAAAATTTCCGTAACATACATCAGTGAACTTTGTTCTTTCTACCAATAGCCTCATTGCCTGACACTTTAATAGCAGAAAACTTACGTAAGGGCTTCATTGACTATCCCCACCCCCACCCATTTGGGATGAGTTTCACACCACAAAGTAATCCAGAGGCCTCTTTTTTTTTTTTCCCCCCTTCGGAGAAATAAAACCCTACAGAAATACAACTCTCTACCTAATTTGAAGGGCATGTAAAACTAGACATTAAGATTCCAAAAGACATTTAAGGTTACTATTAGCAACCGGTATTTGGCATCCTTTTATACAGAGTAACATTTTGCGTGTAATTTTCCCAAACCACATTAACATCTTGATGCCTCTTACATGTACATGGCGGGAAATGGACCACATCAAGAGAAGTCATCATCTCACTTGGAATTTAGAATCTTCTAAGTCCTCTTTAAGATATTCTCCATTTTATTTTATTTTATTTATTTATTTTTAAAAGATTTTATTTATTTATTTGTCAGAGATAGAGGGAGAGAGAGCGAGCGAGCACAGGCAGACAGAGTGGCAGGCAGAGGCAGAGGGAGAAGCAGGCTTCCCGCTGAGCAAGGAGCCCGATGCGGGACTCCATCCCAGGACGCGGGATCATGACCTGAGCCGAAGGCAGCTGCTTAACCAACTGAGCCACCCAGGCGTCCCTATATTCTCCATTTTAAGAGTTTTTTTCTTAATCAAGTTTTCTTTGGGGATCTCACTATTGTTGATGACTATCATATACAAAGCACAATTGAAAACAGCCTACCAAAAGTAGAAAGCCATCAGTTCCGGCCAGTAATTTCCCATTTCCCCATATTACTTTTTTCTTAATACAGTCCAGATTACTCTACTAAGTATCACATGGATTATCTTATCTACTTTAATACGGAGAAAGCTATCCCCACTTTACAGATAATGAAAATGAGGGTAGGCAAAATTAATATACTTAATATCTGACTGCTAGAAACAGTGATTTTAGAAACTGCTAAATTGGGGACTCTTAACCTATCTGAGGTCAGTATCTATAATTTTGAATGAGGAAAATTAACCTGACCATTCCTATGAGCTGGAATAATTTTGTTTTATTCTCTTATGAAGTAACCTAGTAAGATAATTATTGAATGTTTAATATGACCTATGGAAAATAAGATCTTTTTTAAAAGCTACCTCCCAAACTGTCACATATCATTAACATCATTTTATTACTTTTTAGTGATCTAATATCTATGGCAGCTTAGGATCTGAAATTTAAAAAATGCAAAAAAAAAATTAAGTTTTTAGATCTTGTAAAAGGACAGAGTTTTCTATTTATTCCTCACTGCATTTTCTAAATCTTACTCTCTCATTTCAAAAATCATAAAATGATACACTTTGGTAAAAGTAACTTTGAGCAGCTATGTTATACAACTGTGTATATTTATATCATGTATAAATATATATATTTAATTTTAATTGTATTAAAAACACATAATGTAAAATTTATTATCTTAACCATTTTTAAATATACAACTCAGTTATGCTAGATTTATTCACATTGTTGTGAAACAGATCTTCAGAAAAGCCTACAAAACTGAAACTCTATACTCATTAAACAAAAAATCCCTATTGCTCCTTCCTTCCCTCAGTCCTTGGCAACCTCCATTCTATTTTATGTCTCAATGAATATGACTACTTTAGATACCTCATATAAGTGGAATAATACAATATTTGTCTTTTTGTAACTGACTTACTTCATTTAGAATCATGTTCTCAAGGTTTATCCATGTTGTAGCATGTGTCAGTATTTCTTCTTCTTTAAGGCTGAATATATTCCATCGTATGTATACAACACATTTCGTTTATCCATTCATCTGTTGGTGGACGCTTAGGTTGCTTCTACCTCTGAGCTATTGTGAATAAAGCTGTTGTAAACACAAATGTGCGAGTATCTCTTTGACACTCTACTTTCAATTCTTCTGGCTACAACCCCAGAAGTGGAACTGTTGGATCATATGGTAATTCTATTTTTTCATTCTTTTGAGGAATTTCCATATTATTCCCCATAGTGGCTATACCATTTTAAGATTTCACTGATAGTGCACAGGGTTCTATTTCTCCTTATGTTCATGAACACTTGTTACCCAATGTGAAAGGATGGAACTGGACTGACACTATATACAAAAATTACCTCAAATGGAGTACAGAGCTAAATGTAGGACCTGAAACTATAAAACTCTTAGAAGAAAACAAGGGAAAACCTTTATGATATGAGTTTGGCAATGATTTTTTGGATATGATACCAAAAAGCACATACAACAAAAGCAAAAGTGGACAAATGTGACCGTATCAAATCTAAAAACTTCTGTGCATCAAAGGATATAATTGTGCAAAAGCAACAGAATGAGAGAAAATATTTTCAAATCATGAATCTGATAAGGGCTTAATATCCAGAATATATAAAAATTCTCACAACTCAACAAGAATAAAAAATAACCTGAATAAAAAAATATGGACAAAGAACTTGAATAGATATTTCTCCAAAGATGATATACAAATGGACAATAAGCCTATGAACAGAGCTTCAGCATCAATAATCATTAGGGAATGCAAATCAAAACCACAGTAAGATATCACCTCATACCCATTAGGATGGCTATTTTTAAAAAACAACAACAACTAGGGGCACCTGAGTGGCTCAGTGGGTTAAAAAACAACAACAACAGGAAATAACAAAAATTAGTTAGTTTTACACTGGTTTGATACATTAAAACATGGCATCCTACAAGTTTATAACGACATGTAAATAAGGATGTGTTCTAACTTTTGTTTGATGACTCCAGTTGTGAATTCTCATTCACTGGACCAAAAAAAGCCCAAAACAAAGGACAGGAGCTTAACATGTCTCATAAGCACATTCATGTACTCAATACACTTGTCATATATCTTTTCTGGTCTTTGGGTAGGAAACACAAAATGACCTCATCCACGAACTCTATTTCCTTGAAAGAGTTAAGGCCTATATTGTTTTCCACTTGGAGTTGGCGTTGTACTATATGGAATCTGTTAGGCTTGTGGAATTTATTGTTTATCCACAATAAACAAGGTCTGAGTAGCTCATGTCATTACTTTGTGTAAATTAGAAAAAAAGTTGCCTGTTTGTACAGACTGGGCCTCATAACTCATCAATCATCACTAAGGGGAATGTGGGGCTGGGTTTGGCACCCACAAACCCATTCACTCAGGTGTCCTCATGCAGTGGCCCAGAAGAATAATTTTAGGTACTAGTTCCTCTTAGAGGATTTTGACAAAATGGTATTTCATAAAATAGCATATTTAGCCCTCAAAATGAGCCTTTTTTTTAATATGATTTTCATATTGGCTTTAATCCCTCATCTTCTTTCAAGGCCAGACTTCTTGGAGGAAGAGCTACTCTTGTGCATTGAGGCCATGAAGTGGGTTTCTCAAGAGAAGCTGCTTCAAAGAGCAACATGAGTAGAATTCCCCAAGAGCCAAATATGTGGTATGACATTTTGGCCAATAGGGACTATTGTCTATTTGCTACAGCAGGACTATGATCATAGGCAATCTTCTAACTACTCAGAAAGCTTTGCTTGTATGTAACTTGTAAATGTATCTGAGGGCTTCTTATTACTTATTTATCTATTTATTGTACACATCTATTCTTATTGTGTCCTTGGGGGATACAATGTAGAATCCTTCTCTGCTCAGGAAATTAAATATTTGAAAGGGCAAGTTAATGAACACCTTCTTACACTGTACTCAAGATGGTACATGCAATACAGGCAAAATAGATCTTGTTGGGTGACTGATCTAATTTTACAAATGAGAATGCTGTAGCTCTTGATGTGAAAGGATGGAATTGAATCTTTACACTTTGATTATTTTTAATCAATGTTGTACTCTGAAAAGACCATTTCAGACCACATATAAATGAATTAAAAAAACTGAAAGGTCAAGAACCTTGACTTCTTCAGAATAACTGTCAAATATATTATAATCTCCCTAGTACTGAATGTATCTGAAATTACTTTGAGAATTTTACAGGGTTACTTATCAAAGAAAAGTAAAATTGCAATTTAAAATAAAAATTTTTGAAGCAGCAAAAATTTGTCTTTTTTCTCTTTATATTTAATATTTTAATATCATGAAGATTTTATTTATATCTGAAGACTTCTTTATTCACAGTAATAATGTCAGATTAAGGAGGACATACAAAACAAGAAAGCCCATTCTTTAAGTAACTATATTGTTTGTTCTGCCATATACTTTTCAGTTCTTATAGCACTTTTTCATGCTATCAAATCACTTAATAGCTCAAGAAAGTGAGATGAAGATCACAGGTTTCCCTAAAGTAACTCAATATCAGGCAATTGTATTTTCTTGCCACAAACCTGTTTCTCTGGAGCAGGAGATGTTTCCTTAAAGCTAGGACAGTCTAGAAAACACACTCTAGTTAGAGATGCAAATATGAATTATTAATCTCACCTAAGAACCATAAGATCTCATTACTCCAAACAAAAAAAATATATACATCTCTTATACAGATTTTCTTCTTTGCATGTTAATTACCTTTTTACTCAACCGAGGATCTTATTTCATCTGAATGTCAGATATAATTTTCCAGTAGTACTGACTGCAAATGCTAAGTCATATTTTATTGTGAGACTTTATTTATTTATTTATTTATTTATTTATTTATTTATTTGAGAGAGACAGGCAGAGGGGGGAGAACCAGGCTCCCCACTGAGCAGGGAGCCCAGTGCCGGGTTTGATCACAGACCCCTGGGTTCATGACTGAGCCACCCAGGCACACCATACATTTTTGCTAAGAGATACAATTTAACTCTGGTTTTGCTTGCTGGCAGATGCTCATAAATATACTGCTTGGAGACATTTAGAAGAATGGGTTGGTTGATTATTGACCACACTTAGCAAACTACTGGCCTGGGATACACCTAAATCAATCTTCATGCTTTCCTACTTTAACTGACTACCAGTTTCACAACAAATAGACTAAGGAAATGGGCTGTCTTGCTTTAAGATTTTTGGAATAGCTGTGCTTTATCATGTCAGAGCACAATTCTTTCAAAAGTTTATGACATGACTACAGTTTGTGCTTAAGCCTTCAGACCATCGATTGTATGCTTTGATTTGTGCAGGAGAAACATGCTTCTAAAAAGGCATAATGAAATTATACATCCAATGTAGGCATGACTTTTCCATAATTGATACAGGCAGAGATGGGATTAATAAAAGAATAAAGCCTCCTAGAAATTTAACAGGGCTTGAATAATATTTAAAACATTAAAATCACTTGGATTTATAGCTGATCCATAAATTCTAACCTTTGGGCATGGTATTTTAAGGCTGAAAGAGACCATAGACTCTAGTTTCCTTACCTTACAAACAAGGCAACTCATGAGCAGAAACAAAATAAGCAATGGCCACATCAGGATCAGAACCGAGATCTCTGATGGCAGAGATATGTTGATTTCAACCAACACATTCCAAAACAGCAATTTGGTACTGACGTTGTTATAAAGTCTTTCCTGAAAATTATCTGTAAAACAGAGGGATCCTCATTCTCATATAGCACATACCTTAGTGACTCTGCAAGAACTTGGATTATGGATACCCCTACCTCTGAGTTCTGTGGCCCAGGGATCTCTATGCAAATTTAAGAATGAGGCAGGGAAAACTGGTTCTTTGGGGCCTTTTGAAGAGAATTTAAATGCAAGGGAAATGAGGGCCTTGCCATGGAGAGTGGGAAGTATAGAACAAAGCGGGAGAGGGATTGGGAAAGCAAGAGATGGAGACATCATATACAAATTAAAAATTAATTGGATTGAGAAAACGAAAGGAAGCTGGGTCAAATAGGAGATTGAGCTTAATTACAAGTGAATGGTAGGATTCAGGGGTGAGTTACCTTTGCAATTAGACAAGCTTGGGACTCCGGGAGTGACACTGGAGAAAAGAGGGAAATGAGCTCACTTGTCCGAGTCTCTTTCTAAAGCCGCTCTACTCAGTTGGTGCTTGGCTGATGCTGAGCTGAGACCATCTTGCATAGCTTCACTACTGATATGGCTTAGTTCCAAAGACACAAGTTCAGAAACATACACATGATTTATTCCCTATTAAAACTGAATAATTATTGTAAAGTATTGTGATTATTGTGTGCCTTGAATTAAGGAATACTTTGTAGCACGAATGATGGCAAAAGGCTTAATACAATTGTCAATTAATATGTAAATTACTCTGAGCAGCAAACTAGTTTTTCATTTTTACTAAAATTTATTTACTTTTTATGGGATGAGGAACATTCTGGCTATCTAAAAGCTCATTTTATTAACAGAACAGACATTTAAAGAGAATGTCTAGAAGTTTGAAATTTATGTTAGAAGAAAAAGGAAAGAAAAATTCTAGTTGTTTATCTTGAACTTTAAAAAAAAAGATTTATTTATTTGAGAGAATGAGAACATGTGTGCATGAGCCGGGGGAGAGTCAGAGAGAGAGGGACAGAGAATCTTGAACAGACTACCCACTGAGCGCAGAGCCCAGTACATGGCTGGATCTTGAGATCTGAAGATCATAACCTGAGCTGAAATCAAGAGTCAGCTTCTTAACCAACTGAGCCACTCCGGTGCACCTTGAACTTTTTGTAATTTGGTGACTGTTCTTTCATAATCCCACTGATCATCTCAACAATAAAGTTTCTGAAATGCAGTGTTTTGTATTAACAATCTCTAGAGAATTAAAAACAAAATGATAATGATGAGGGAGCCCAAGGCAAGCTGACTGGGAAGCACAAGCTAACACCCCAGATGGCCATGCCCTCCCCAGGGGGGAGTTTGTGTGTTGTTCCTCAGGCACTCCAGCTGCCCTAGAACAAGGGAAAGGGAGAAACAAATAGTTAACTGACAGAGATCCCAGTCAGGCAGGGTGGTACTCCCCATCAGTTTGCAACTGTCTTAATGATTTGCAAGAAAAAGGCAATTTTATCAATAGCCAAACTTCCAGAAATCTATAGACTCAGTCTTCTGGGACCCTAATGTCACCCTCCCCTCTATAGGATAGAAAATCTTATATAATAAGTCACCCCACACACTTAGAATGCAGATCTGGCTGCCTACTGGTCCTGTCATTGTACTTTAATAAAACCACCTTTTTGCACCAAAGATACCTCAAGAATTCTTTCTTGGCCATCGGCTCCAAACCCACAACTCTGAACCACATCAATACTGTGACAAACATACTCATTGGCAGGGTCTTAAGTCTCTTTGAAAATGAATTCCACAGTATAAGAAGTGAGACTTCTGAGAGAAGTAGTTTTCAATTCTTTGAACATTTATTTTGTTAAACCACTGAAGACTAAAATAGGTTCTCTGCCCTTAAAACATAAAATAGCATTGAGTTCCGCACATATGACAGAAAGAAATATCTTCTCACTCTGAGCCTCATTAATTATAAGAGCTAATATATAAATTGAGTATTTACTATACTTTATGTTCAGTGCTTCTCAGGCATTATGTCCTTTAATTTTTCAGCTTTATGAAATATGTAATATTATCCTCATTTTATAGAGAAGGAAACTGAATTTAGTGATGTTAAGCTGTTCTCCAAGGCCACAGGAGCTGGGCTTCACAAGTATACACAGTAATAAACTCTTTGTTACCAGGATGGTATCTTTGGTTATCACAAACTTCAGTAGACAAAGTATGTAGAAAATTTGAAATCACTGGGGAAGACCTCCTGCCTTTAGCCCAGGTGCTCTAACAGAGCAGCCTTAGGTTCATGGGCAAATTCCAACACATAGCCTTCAAGGGTGAAGAGAATGGGTGCAACCCACAGTTGAAATTCAACCATCTTTCCGAACTTCTTAAAAAGAAACAATGACTCCTCTCAGGGATTACAGTCCTTAGATGGATTCTTGCAACTTTGTGTAAAATTTAAGGCTATTTTGAGAGGACGCTCAAAGAAGAGGTCAAAGAGGGTTTTCTTCTATTTGTGTCAGGGAGACAACCATTTTTCTACTCTCTTTTTTAAACTTTCCTCCATTATAACCATGGAAGGGATTGAACTTGCTATTCTTTTTAACATAGAATTGACTTACATTGACAAAAATTTCTGAAGGTTGGCTTGGTAGTCATGTTCAAAACACCAACTGAGAAGGCCATACATCACTGTGTATTCTAGCCCCAAGGGGACTCCTGTGAGTGAGACTGCATTTTAAAAATATGCCAAAAAAAAAGTGAAGCAGAAAACTAACAGATTTCATATATACACAGAATGGAAATTATATTTCCTGTGTCTTTAGTTGATTTTATTGTACCTAATACTGCAATTGCTAAACAAGTAGAAAAATAAACATCACAAACAGTGAATGTCAAAATCAAATTAAGAGCTGAAATTGGTCTAGATGTAGAGGCCACTTTTAGACAACAGGCTTGAGTAACAGAAACTTGATCAAGGCAAAAGGGCCCATAGCGACCCCCTAGCTGAGTACAGACAGGCCACCAGGCAACCCACCTCAAAATATCCAGAGGCTCTAACTAATCCATGGGCTATATACAACAAGGCACAGTTACAAAAAAAAAAAAAAAAAAAAAAAAAAAAAAGGAAAATTCCATATGGCCCCATACCTCCTCCTTACCTTCTAGCTTTTAATGTAGCCCCTGCCCACTGCCTTGTTACAAACAGTCTCTCCTCTGCTGTCCTGTCCTCCCCTTCCCCCCACACTCCATCTCCTTTGTGGTGTATTCAGTAAGCATCTACCTCTTTTGCTCTACCTTGGGTTAATCCTTTCATTGGCCACCACCACCAGCTTCCACATTTGGGGGCCCCCATCTGATCAGGAGAATAAAACCGAGGAGACGACATGGTTGTTTTTGTGCTTGTTTTTTTTTCCACAAAGAATCACCTATTTGTTCTAGGAAATAATTGAAAATTTATTCAGTGTCTTCACCCCAACTCAAAATTCTTAAAGGTACAGAAAGTTTATCCATAGTGTCTTTCCAAAACTTTGTTTTAAAAATTTTGCTTTCTTAATATTGACTTGTCCTTTCAAAAATCCATGTATTTCTGTAGCACATTCTTTTATGAGCAATAATTGTTATTAGCCATCATTGTGTAACCACGGCTCAGGGTTACAATGTTACAGAACCTGGACTGGATCCTGATGGAAGAAGCAAGCAGCGCTTGGAGACTTTGGAGGATCGGAGGTTTATTTAACACCAGCAGGCTCAGTGAAGAGTACTCTCCAAAGGGCTGATCCCTGAGCACAAGAAGGGAGGGGAATTTAGTCCCTTCTACTTCTGCATACTTGGTACTTTTGGTGTGTGAGGGACACGGGGTAGGAAAGAAGAACCCAGAAGGGCTTTGAGACAGGGACTGGAATTCCCTTGCTGGTTTGGTCAGCCAACTTACAGTACAGTTTTTCCCTTATCATTCCCCCCTTTGATGCTCCTTTAAACACCTAGTTTAGAGAGTATCACTATCATCTACTATGGGCCGATAGCCCTGCAAGGCTAATATCTGGGCAGCTCACCTCATAACAGTGTTTTCTATGAACTTAGCAATCCATCCTAAGGTTCCTAAAGTTGCCCGATAAGCAATTACAATAAGAAGTTTCTGGGAGGAAGTCCAATCAGAAGGGGCAACAACATAAAGTCAGACTCCTGAGGTGAGGGATATCATGCTGATGATAGCCAGGGACCACAGCAAACAGATGTCCATCAGTTGGTGGCGTCTCACAGAAGGTGGAGCCAGAGCAGGTCCCTAAAGTCTGGTTGGGCTTCCCACTGGTGTGATTCATCCAACTGGTGAAACTTCTTTACTCTAAAGTGGTGGACCTACTGGATAACGCCTGAGACCTTGAGGGCAATGGGGCTGGTTAGAACAACAGTGTGGGACCCTGTCCACTGTGGTTTGAGGGGGTCCTTCCTAAAGCTTCTCAGAAGATATGATTTAAGAGTTTTTCCCAGGACTTGCAGGCAACTTGGGGCAGTTCTAAGTTTCCATTCTAAGCCTGCTTATTACAGGGGGTGTCCTGCCATGGAGCCTTGGATGTGAATTACAGCTGTGGCAATCCTTTAAATCCGGTTGACTAGAATAAACAAGATCAATGACCTCCAGCAGTCATGCTCTATAGAAGTACGATGTTCAGGTCCAGGCATAAAGGCAGAAGAAATTAAAGTTTGACAGGTTTTAGGTATTATTTCAGGCATATATATAAGCATAGACTGGTATTTAATAAGTCAGCCTCCATCATCCATTGGTGGCCTTTGGTCTCTAAGACACTCTGGACCTGATGTGAAGTCATTACAATCAGGGACTCTCCCATAAAGAGCTTTGAGGCTCTAAATCAGGAGGGCTGTAATGTGCTTATCTAAAGCCTTTATTGGCAACTACACCTCAAAAGAGGTGGTGTCTAAGATAAGTATGACTGTGAGCAATGAAACCTTAAGAAAGACCTTTTTGGGGTAAAGCATTAATATCCTAACTACAAGGAATCACTGGCAAGTGGGGGAAGACTTATCAAGAGGTTAATGGTATTCCCAAGTACATTATCCAACCCAATCATAAAGAAAGTGGGGCCATCCATTATCTGCACAAGTCCATACTTAACCCATGGAGTGGGGTATGCTCTGGCTTTTAGGGAATGATTTCATTATCCCAGCCACATAGAATTGGTCAAGGTGATAAGTTAAAC
Organism: Mustela nivalis; assembly: GCF_964662115.1. Lineage (NCBI taxonomy): Eukaryota > Metazoa > Chordata > Mammalia > Carnivora > Mustelidae > Mustela > Mustela nivalis. The sequence goes on along the minus strand of NC_139023.1, from coordinate 146,453,114 downwards.
AATTGTTGGGGAATCAATCCCATTTTCCAGTTGTTTAATCATGTGCCATGGGGTCCTGTTATTATTGTCCCCACAGAGTAAAAAGCAAGGCAAGAAGATTGTCTAAATGAACTATTGTTCGACTTCTTTGAAGTTTACCTCAAGTTGTCTAGCTTAGGTAAACAACAAACATTTAAACACAATTAAATCTAGAATTTGACATCCACAAAGGTGGGTTATTTAAATGTAAATTTCCTCTCTAAAATAACCCTCATTTCCAGAGATACCCAAATCAGGACTAATTTATTTGAAAAACAAGTTCAGTTTTAACAAATCTGGCTTAATCCTTTAATATAAGCTCAGCAAGAACAGTGAATGATCATATAGATTTTTTTAAGAATCTGCTTTGCTGGAACTTTATAAGGAATCTCTAGGTTGAACTGTTAGTAGCCAGTCCAGGCCAGAAGTCAAGCCAAGTACTTGCCATCCCGACATGCCTGCAAAACCTGTTAAGATTTGGGCATATTCCTCTTCCTGAGGTCCCCAAAGTATCCTGAGAGTCCTGCACCTGCCAGGAAGTGACATTCTTTACTTACCTGGTAAGGATGCTGGGAACTCTTTAAGCAAGGTACCAGGCCAACAGTTCCAAGGGGCTTTACGGTTCCAGATTTCATAAAGCCAACCTCCATTCCTTAAAGCTGTGTGGTCATATCTGAGTCTATGCAGGTCTTTCTCAAATATGACATTCCAGTCAAAGCCTTGGTAAAATAACCAATGTTCTCAGTGGTGTCCTGTCACAAGGAAAACAGATTCTTATTGAGCTTATATAAATGACTAGGACTGCCATGGAAGAAGGAATACTTACTGAGACCTTTTGAGTTTCAGAGGGTTCAGATAGAGAGAAAAGTTGAATGCTTTAACTTGCGTACAAGTGATTATTTTATCGTGTTTCTGTAAGTCATAGAAATCTTAAATTTCCTTAATCAGGAAGTGTGAACATTAAGGAACCAGCAATGTTTTTCAAACAAGAATCACAAAAATATAATTGTCTTTTTAGTTCATTTAGTCCCGTGTTACTGATTCTTATTCAGTTTGAATGTAGCTTTTACTTAGTTCTGGAAGTTCTTACTCATTTCAGTTCTGATCTTGAAGATACTGAGTACCTGTATTGTCCCCAAAGTCCTTTATATGAATCTCCTTAAAGATGAAATTCATTTTGCAAGACAATAATAGCAATCATAAATGACAAAAAAACTCAGAAATGGACATTGTTAATGATCTGATAGGAGAGTTCACTATGATACGATTGACAAGGAAACTCAGTTATTCCGTGATATGTAACACTTCAATAGCCGGAACCAGAATGTTATATACCAAACAAGCAAGCCTAAGTAGCCCACAAGATTTTGTTCATGATTCAAATCTTGAGGAAGTTTGTTAAAACCTTAGAAAGTTTTAAAGCACACACCTAAATAGGATTAGGGATGTTAAAGACCTGATAAAGGCAAGACAAAGAAACTGGTTTTTCTAGGCAGTAAGAGCGAAAATAACTATTTACATTTTCTTATTAAGAGCAGACCAACAATTGGAGAACACTCTGTCTTTTTGAACAGAGAGAATGCAGACTTTCCATCCTATACCAATGTACTTAAAAATCCAACCATTTCAACTTGGTCCATCCCGACCATATCTAAAATTCCATTCCAAAGTTTTCCCTCCATAAACCTACAACTTTCCTTTGCATTCAGATTTGGTCCCAAGCCATTCCTTTCCAAACAACCATCTCATTTAGGACAAAATTACCTTCTTTTACCTTCAACAAAAATTCATTCCCATTCCTTATCTTTCTTACATATCTCCTACTTTTCCACATGAAGTTGTTTCCCTTATTTTCATCAGTCTTTGTTACAGTTAGCAGAATTTTGTACTCTTAGCAACACCTTAGTCTCCAGTAACAACTAAGTATTAACCAATTGTGAACTGTTACAACAGAATTTTTTAGGTGGCAAATTTATGAATCAATTAAGCATAAAACATGTTTACCAACAGATTTAAATATCCTTAGTTCTTTGCAGTAAGAAGTCAAAAGCACAAACCTATGTCCAGTAGTTAATGACTTAGCATTTTATTCTATTTGGAAGAGACCTAGATGTCCAGTGAATTCAAGCCATTTATCATCCATGCAAACCTTTTAAAGTTTTAGTTTAATAAGGACTTTGAAAGCTATCTTAACAATTACCCAAGAAAACTTTAAGACAATTAACTATCAGTGTAGTCCTCTTTTTGCTAACAAATTGCAACAGAGATAACATGAGGTTATTTGATCTTCAGTAAACCTTGATAGACTAAAACGTTAACATTTACTGATGATAACTTAAAAGACACGTCTATCTTAATTAAACCAACAAACTTAGCTTAAACACTGAATATATCCAGCTTAAACACTGGATCCTCCACATGGTCAATTTTCACCTGAGACACGTGAGGAAATCTGGAGTGGGTGGTGTTAGGGTCCAGGGGGTGCTCTGTTTGCTCCTTGACAGTGAGAGGAGGTGCCATGTTGCCTGAGGCACTGAGGATGGTCTAGAAGCCAGTAATGCAGGCTGCACCCAAGATGGTGCAGAAACAGGAGAAGGGGGGTGGGGAGGCAGAAGAGACAAAGTGCTGCCAGAGGGCAAAGAAAGGGTTCCCGGTTCAGGAGCTCATCCACTCCAGAGGAGCAGATGCCTTGTTTTCCAACCAACATGGGGACATAGGCAGTCCATGTAGGGCCAGACAGGGAATTTTCTGGAAACAAAGGGAGTTTTGGCAGCTGCTTGGGAATATTCCTTAACATCCCTGTCCTGAAGGATGTTAGGGATCATGGCCTGAGTGGAAGGCACATGCTTAACCGATTGAGATGCCCAGATGCACCACCCCTACCCTTAAATGTAAGGATGAGAACTCCTGTTATTTTAAATGCTGTTTCTGTCTGGATTAAGTTTTCTGTGTGCTGTTAGAGCTACTAAATCAGCTCTCTCCCCACACATGCCACTTAGAAGAAGCAGAAGCACTGTTATCCTTCAACTCAGCTTTAGGTAAGAGGAAGACTGCAGTTCTTGCTTCTTGATGGGCTCATCCTTGTGCAAAGCTCATTTCCCTTGCTGTCCTTGATGCCCCCAGGCAGGGCCTCCCTTAAAGGCTTTGCTTCCTTACAGCCTTTGGGCTTCTTGACTTGGATTACAGATATCCTACTTTGGTCCTTCCTATTAGCACAGAATCAGACCCATGGGGGCAGAGTTTGGGCTATCTGAAGCCAAGAATCAATATATGGGGACTGGTCAGGGTGTCCAGGAGTCCCGACCATAATTTTTTAAATGACCTGGACATTGGGTAGGTCTTAGGGCTCCTCAGAGGGCCAGTTGACCCCAAAGGTGGCCAATTCCAGTTCACATAATGTATCTAATTTTCCAGGAGATGTTTTGATCCCATAGTCTCCTGACAATCCCCTCTTAAAATTTTTGAGCATACAGTCTACAACCGTGGGTTTTGAAGAGCTTCTACCACGATGAGCAGGGGCTTTCTTATTCACCCTGTGTGTTCCCTCCATTTGCCACTGGCATAAAGACAAACAAAGGGTGGGTGTCCCTCCAAAGGAGACACCGTCAGATGTTCACCTGTCTGCCCTCCAGAGGAGACTTGTGTGCCTCTTGGCCATAGGGTGTCCGTATAAACCCTGGACTGGTGCCCTGAAGGGGTTTGTCTGACACCCCATGAGGTCACCACAGAAACAGGTTAGGGCCCACTGGGATTCTGTAGGTTTCTGGGGAACATAAGGGTGCCTGCCCGCGGAGCCACAGAAACAGTCCTCCTCATAGGCCAGGTCAAACTGCACATTCACTCATGCATTCACTCCAGAAGTTATTTTATAGTTCCTCCTCTCCAACTGCCTGCCCTGGGAGGCCCTGACCTGTGGAATCCCTTTTGGAAATTCCTTCCTGTCCCCCTTTTTGATGGTTTGACCTGAAGGACCCCCCCCTTTTCCAGGAGTCCCTATCTGTGAGACGTCTAAGAGGTCTCTGGGAGGTGTTCAGTCTCCCCTTCGACCCTCATGGGTGGGCCTGACTGGGTCCTGGGGTCCCAGGCTTTACCAGCATCCGACGTCAGGACCAGGTTCTCACCTGCCTAATGTCCTTTGAGTCTCATGGGAATAGCGAAGCAGCCAGCCTGAGGCGACTGGGTGGGAGACTGCTGAAGATTAGGCAGGGTGTGCCTTCTCCCTTACAACCCCTTGTTCTGTCACTGCCCCACCATTTCCCCAAACCGGTGGCAAAAATGAGCCAGTGCAATTCAGTTTCCTAGTCAGGGAACCAAATGTTACGGAACCTGGACTGGATCCTGGTGGAAGGACCAAGCGGTACTCGGAGACTTTGGAGGATGGGAGGTTTATTTAACACTGGTGGGCTCAGTGTAAAGTGCTCTCCAAAGGTCTGAGCCCTGAGCACAAGCAGGAGGGGAATTTTTACCTTTCTACTTCCGCATACTTGGTACTTTTGGCATGTGGGGGACACGGGGTAGGAAAGAAGAACCTGGAAGGGCTTTGAGACAGGGGCTGGAATTCACTTACTGATTTGGTCAGCCAGCTTAGAGTACAGTTTTCCCCCTTATCAACAAGAGCACCACTCTTGGGGGACCCAAACAGACCAGGTTGAGCCACTTGCCACTAAAAACAATCTTGCTGTCTTAAGCCAGTCCTTATTGCTTACCAGAGGGGGATGGGTAGTTTTGGTTCCCATCATGGGGTGCTTTGCCCTCAGGATTTTTTGCCTGAGTTTAGAGAGAAACTGAAGAGAAGAACTTAATGAATTAGAAAGTATAGACTGAGGTAAAAATGGAGGTCTTCTTTCAAATCCCCACTATCAAAACACCATTCTATTTCTATGGAAGGAAAAGGGACAGTGGTCATTTCTTCAGTAACTACTTCCTGATGACCAGAGATGACATAGGGATTTTGGAATGGAAGACTTTGACAGGGTAGGAGAACTTCATTTCTTGAGTCTCTCTTGAAACCCAGTGAGGGCATCTCCACACTTCTGTGAGTAGCACAGGCTCTTGTTCGAACAGTAACAGAAAAAGTCAAACAATAACCAAAAATAAAAAGGGCAAGAAATATAATGATGTTTTAGCAAAGCATGTTTTCATCTGGAAGGAATAAAATTTAGCCCCCTGCTAAAAGGATCTAGAGCTAGGGCATCTATAGCAGTGATGTGTTTGTTTAAATCTTTCATGGATTCAGTTACATTTTTAAAGTAATTTGGAATATATAGGCAACACTGTTTTAATGAGAGCACAGGTTCCTCATTGGGCTGCAAGCAAGATACTGAGGTTTTGGAGGACAACTTTTTGAACCTGTGGGTGACTGCAAGCTCGGATTGTTTAAAGACGGCCACTTGCATGCTTGGCTAAAGCCTCTACTTGTCATTCTGTATCAATAGAGGTGGTTTCTGGGACAAATATGGCTAAAGGATAAAACCACGAAGAAGCCCTCTTTGCCTGATGTCTAGCTATAATCATATACTAATTATGAGGAATTGCTATTTGGTGGGAGAGGGCTTGTCCCTGTAGATTAAGGGATCCCCAAGTGCATCATCCAATCCAGTCATAAAGGAAAATGGGACCATCCCCTACTTCCACAAGTCCATAGCTAACCCCACCGAGTGCACTATGTTCCATGCCAGCCACATAGAATCAGTCCAGGTGAGGGGTGAGTTACATAATTTTGGGGGAGTCCATTCTGTTGTCCCTCTGATCAACTAATCATATACCCATGGGTCCTTTCATTATTCCACAGAGGCAGGCATGATTATTTATACATGAGCTATTGTGGTGATTTCTCTGAACTTTACCTCAAGTTGTTTACTTTCAGTTTGCAAGGCTTCAGGAAACATAGGAGTTTTAGTTCTTTGTGATTTTAAATAAAGAAAATTAGACGTCTTAGAAGAGTCACAGCCAGATACTCAAGGAAAACAGAGGAATTTAGGATCCAACCCAGATACATAGGCAAACAGCAAACTTTCAAAGAGAGTTGATCAGAGCTAGGATCTAACATCCACAAAGGTGTATTATTGAAAGAATCTTTTTCTCCAAAATCACTCTCATTTCCATCAAAGGTAGCTAAATTGACACTAATTGCTTATAAAACGAGTCTAGTTTTAACAGACTTGACCTAATTACTTACATAAGCACAACAAGAATAGCGATTGACCATAAAAATTCTTTTAAATCTACTTTGCTAGAACTTTTTATAAGGAATTTCATATTCAACTGTTGCTAATAGCCTTTCAAGGCTGGAATTCAAACCATATACTTGCCATCAGATCTGCTTATAATTCCATAGATTTGGGTGAATTCTTTTTCTCGAGATTCCCCAAATATCCTGAGGTTTCCTGCACCTGCCGGGAAGTGACATTCTTTACTCTCCTGGCAAGGCTGCTAGGAACTTTGTAAGCAAGGAATCAGACCAACATTCCCAAGGGGCTCTATTGGCTCCATAAATTAGACCTTAATTCCTTAAAACTATTTGGTTATATCTGAGTCTATGCATATCTCTCGCAAATATGACATTCTAGTTCAAAGCCTTGGTAAAATAGCCAATATTACCGTTTGCCACAAAAGAAAGAATACTGGGGGACATGGATGGCTCAGCCGGTTAAGAGTCTGCCTTCATCTCAGGGGTCATGATCCCGAGGTCCTGGGATCAAGTCCCACATTGGGCTCCCTGCTCAGCAGAGAGTTTGCTTCACCCTCTATCTCTCACCCCGCATATGTTCTCTCTGTTTTTCTCTCTCAAATAAATAAGTAAAATCTAACAAAAAAAAAAAAAAAAAGAAAGAAAGAGAGAAAGAAAGAAAGAATACTCACTGAGAGTTTCTGAATTCTGAAGGGTTCAGGTAGGGAGAAAAGCTAAATGTTTATATTTGTTTAAAAAGAATATTTTTTCATATTTCTGTAAGTCACAGCTATCTTAAGAGAAACTCTCCTTAAATCTGGAAGTGCAAACATTAGAGAACCAGTAATGTTTTATACAAGAGTCAGAAAAACTATAATACATTATCGTCTCCCTCAGTGCATCGAGTCCCATGTTATTAATGCTTATTCTGTTTGATCCAGCTTTTCCTTTAGTTCTGGAAATTCCAACCCAGTTTAGTTTTATGATCTTAAAGATACCAGAAACCTATATTTGTCAAAAGTCCTTTCCATGAATCTCCTTAAAGAAGAAACCTATTGTTAAGAGCATCAGAACAATAACTCTAAATGACAAAAGACTCAAAAATGGGCATTGTTAAAAATCTGATGAAAGAATAAATGAAACAAGATGGGATTGGGAGGGAGACAAACCATAAGAGACTCTTAATCTCACAAAACAAACTGAGGGTTGCTGAGGGAAGGTGGGTAGGGAGAGGGTGGTATGTGCAGGGTATGTGCTATGGTGAGTGCTGTGAAGTGTGTAAACCTGGCAATTCACAGACCTGTACCCCTGGGGCTAATAATACATTATATGTTACAAAAAAATTTTAAAAATTAAAAAAAAAATCTTATGAGAGTTCATTACAGTGCAGTTGACAAGAAAACCCAATTGTATCTGCAATTTACAACATTTCCATAATTAGAATGTCAAGAAATGGCCTTATATCAAGATACATGAAAACTTGAGGAATTTCTTATACTTTCTGGAACAGTTATAGCATTTACCCATACAGTATAACCCAACATTTATTGCTGGTTTGACAATGTTTCTCATGTAACTTAACATACCAAATAAACAAGCTTAATTAGCCAAAATGACTTCAATGATGTAGAAACTTGGGAAGTTTGTTAAAAACCCCAGAGGGTTTTTTTTTTTAAAGATTTAATTTTTTATTTGACAGAGAGCACAAGCAGGGAGAGGGAAAGGGAGAGGCAGGCTCCCCGCTGAGCAGAGAGCTGGATATGGGGCTGAATCCCAGGACCCTAGGATCATGACCCAGATGCTAAACTAACTGAGCCCTCAGAAGGTTTTAAAGTGCATGCCTAAATAGAGTTACATATCATTACACAACTTAATATTTATCTACTCACCCAAGGTTGTAATAAGAGATTCTGCAGAATGTTATATAGCTGTTAGCAGAACTTAGCTCCTTTAATATCCACAAGTTTTAACTTTCTTAAGTGATCAAAGACTTGACAGAAACTTTGGCTCTCTGGGTAGATAAAAGAACGAAAAAACTTTGTTTATAATTTCTTATCAAAATCCACAACAATCCAAGAAAACTGGGTCTTCTAACAGAGAGAAAAGCTAAATCTCAATCTTACACTATTGCAGTTTTAAAACTCACACATTCCAATCTTAGTCAGTTTTGACCATGCATAAACTTCTTTTCTAGACTTACTTTCACAAACTTTCTACAACTTTCTTTCTCATTCAGACTTTTCCCTAAGTTTTTTCACTCTAAATATCCAGTCTCATTTTAGAACAAAATTACTTTCTTTTCCCCTCAACAGAAATGTATTCCCATTTCTCATACCTTTTTTTTTTAAATTAAAAGCAGCACACCTTACTTTCTTTACATACAGCGTTGCTTTCCTTATTATTTTCCAACAGTCTTAATTACATTGATCAGAATTTTACTATTAGAAACCTTAGTATCCAGTGAAAACTAAATACTAACCAATTGTGAGCAGTTACACCAGAATTCTTTAGATTGAAAATTTTTGAATACATTTCATAATTTCTAGAAACATGCTTTTTAAAAAAACAACTTAAGTAAAGCCCCAAGCATGTTTACCAGCAGACCCACATATCCTTGGCTTCTCTCCAGTAAGAAGCCAAAGCAGATAAACCAACAATCAGTACTTGATACTTGAGTATTCTTATTTGGAAAAGGCTTAGATATACAATGAATTCAACCCAATTTATCATTTAGCTTAGCCAAACTTCAAAGTTTCAGGTTACCAAAAACTTTGAAAGCTCTAGTGGCATGTGAGTGGCTCAGTAAGTTACATCTCTGCCTTGGGCTTGGGTATGGATCCTGGAAGTACCAGGAGCCAGTCCCCATGCAGGGTTCCCTGCTAAGTGGGGAGTCTGCTTCTCCCTCTGCCCCTCACCCCACTGCTCCTGCTCTCTAGCTCTCTTGCTCTCTCTCTCCCAAATTAATAAATAAAAGTTTAAGAAAAAAAAAGAAAAAAGAAAGAAAGCTACAAACCCTTTTACCCACCCAACCTACTGTCTCTTAACAAGTAGCCATGAAAGCTTTATAAAACAACAAAAAAATTTTTTTTAAAGATTTTATTTATTTATTTCACAGAGAGAGATCACAAGTAGGCAGAGAGGCAGGCAGAGAGAGGAGGAAACAGGCTCCCTGCCCAGCAGAGAGCCTGATGCGGGGCTCGATCCCAGGACCCTGAGATCATGACCTGAGCTGCAGGCAGAGGCTTATCCCACTGAGCCACCCAGGTGCCCCTTTATAAAACAAAATTAACCAACATTTTAAGTCATCTTTTTGCTGACAGTTGCAACAGAGACAACATGAGCTTATTTGATCATTGGTAAACCTTGGTAGAACAAAAGTTTTATATTTAGTGCTGGTAACTTTAAAGACATATCTATTTTAATTGAACCAACAACCTCGGATTCGCTTCGGTATTGAACAAGTCCGTCTGGAACCCACCGCCAGTTTTCCCTGGGGCTCCCGTCGGGAAATCCCAAGTGAGCGGTTTAGGTCTGGCGGGGGTGGGGGCGATGGGGGACAGGGGGTAAGGGGTGAGGGGAAGGTGGTGGGGGGAAGGGGGGGTGGAGCACTTGGGCCCCTGCCTGCTGATTTGGGAGATGCTTCCGTTTGAAGCTCATGAGGAGGTGGCCCAACAGTTTGGGGTGCTCTTGGCTCCTTGGTAGTGAGGGGGGGAGGAGCAGGAGCCCAGGGCGTGGGGGTCTGAGGCTGGTACAGGGGTGGCTGCGTGAGCAGCCGGAGAACCGGTGTGGGAAGAGGAGGAGGGGAAGGCAGAGACACAAGGGTGCTGCCAGCAAGGCTGAAGACGCATTCAGTTTGAAGGAACATTTCTTTGTCTCCCATCTCCTGTCTCTTCTTCCTGCAAAACAGGTCTTTTCTCTAGTTGCTTTTCAGTCTTCTTCACCACTTAGTCAGAATATGTCCTAATGGACCTTCTTTGGAAACAGAGGGATATTCCCCATATTTCTAGGCAAAAGTTCAGAAAGACCACAGAAGGAACAATACTGTAACTAACCGAGCCCAGAGTACTTCTGTTAGCATTTGTTCATCCCCCAAAGTCTGGGGAGTCACTGATTGAACGAAATGGTTTCTTAGTTTCTGGTTCCTCTCCAGAAGTCAGAGCTTCATCAACTGAACCAAACGGCTTCCTAGATGAAACCAAAACCCCCTATATGGGGACAATCAAATGGGAGGAAGGAATCCAAGAGAGCCACTCAGTGGCCATCTTTCTTTTGAGCTTGACATATACATAGATCAGGTGGTGTTAAATAAATTCATTTTCTTCCTAGCCAAAGGTTTATAACTCAAGGTAGACCAATCAGCCAATATTCTTCCTAGGAAGCTTTGGGGAGTGATAGAATTAGCATTCCCCATCATGTACACACACACACACACACACACACACCCCAAAAGAGATCTCCCCAAATGCATACCCGGCTTCCCATTTACCTCACATCCATTCCTCTTTCCCAGGGTACCTTCACAATACCACAGCCTCTGCCACAACTCAAGCTATGCAAGCCTGAGCAAATGAGTTACAAAACCTGACAGATGGTTGGAAAGAACCCAACAGCAGGGAACCAAGGCAGGATGGGACAGTGTGCACTTATGGGGGAAACTTACCTGGAGTGAACTTCTAGGGCCTGCTACTTCTTCTAATTCATTTCTCTGTTTCACAAATGTAAAGCCGTCGATGCCAGTCCAGGGTGAAAGAGAAAGAACATCCTTGCAACGAAACAGGTTTCAGAAGCTGCAATAAACTTCCTTTCTGTCCTCCCCATCCAGGGTGGTCTAACCATAAGTAGCTCACACTGACCTGTCACAGCCACTAGCTCAGACAATGAATGAGTGAGCCCCAGTGCACTGCCCTAGGCAACTGCTCCATCCTGGGGACTATGGAAGGCATGGGGAGTGGGGGAGGGGGAGCACTAGACAAATAGAAAGCGCAGCTCCCAGCTGGTTCCCCAAAATTGCAGCCACACAGAGGACTGCAAGAACATCTGGCTCCTGGGGTTCCAAACACACCAGGTTCAGCCACTCTCTGCTGACAAAACCCAGAGGCACTGGAGTGGTGGTGAGACAAGAAATGGATTTGTTTCAATGAGGCCAACACCAGGAAGACAGTAGACTAATATCTCAAACACAGCGTCTGAAGTGTTGAAAATACTTCTGGGTTTATATAAGGAAAATGTGAGACAAATATAGGTGGGTACAAGTAGCAGGGCAGTAAAAGCCATGATGATCTCTGTCTAGAGGTCAATCATGTGGGCTCAGGGCAGTTGGCTCAGGGCAGTCTTCATTCTTTGAAGGCTAGTTTCCATCCCCATCAGGGGATGCTTTGCCCTCAGGGTCACTGAGCAAAGATTAGATTTGGAAGATTAGCTGTAAAGAAGAATTTGTGCAATTAGCAAATACAAACAAAGATCAAAATGGAAGTGGTTGAAGTCCTCTTTCAATTGCAGTGACAGCATTTTGTCTGGACTAGAAAACAAGAGAAAGGATTTCTTTTCTTTTTCTTTTTTTTAGATTTTATTTATTTGAGAGAGAGAGAAAGAGACAGCGCGAGAGCGAGCATGTGAGCTGTAGGGAGGAGCTAAGGGAGAGGGACAGGGACAAGCAGACATCCTGCTGAGTGCAGAGCCTGGTGGATGCAGGGCTTGACCTCAGGACCTTGAGATCACAGCCTGAGCCCATATCAAGGGTTGAATGCATAACCAACTGAACCACCCACGTGCCGGGGAGAAGGAACTGCTTAACAAACTCCATCCTGTGCAGAATGGAAAACCAACAAGGAGGGGCCAATTGTGCCCTAACTGCACTAACGAATCTTAGAATAACTTGTCGGCTGATAAGTCTAGCTTCTACTGTATGTCCGCACTCCTATCTCATTGGAGAGAGCAAAGAAGCAAGGAAACAATGCCCCAGTGAAAAACAAAATCACTAGTCAGTCAATCCAAATTTCCAGTTCATATGAGGAAACTCTTAAAAAGTGGATAAAGTATGGAGTATGGCTCAGTAACTTGATTTTTAACAAGGCTTTATTCCTTCTGTTCAAATTCTTTCCTTTTATTATTTACTAACATTTTCTACTGGCGTAGAATATATATAACATGCATGCAGAAGAGTACAAAAATCCTGTGTACAAATTATTGCACGAATACAAAATGAACACACCTGTACTGATATCCTGGGATATTTTACTTGCTTTTTGTTATGCCTGACGTCAGTGTTATCCCTTAGCTACATAAAAACTGTAGAATCTTTGTTCCATTTCTTCATTATGGGCTCTTGTTTAGGAATTGGTGTATGCTTTTTGGGAAAGGTGGCAGTAAACGTTGGCTCACCTCTCTGCATACTCCTTCTTTGCAGTATGTTGGCCCCTCAGTCCTCCTGCCTGTTAGCTCTCTGATACCTTCGAACAAATATTTCAGATGGATTAATCCTGTTCTATAGTTGTTTTCCATGGGGGGACTGGTCTGCACAAAGCTTTTCCAGGGAAATGGAAAAATGCCAGTTATTTCCCTTGCCTTGCTTTGCTGAACCTCTCACTTAACTCTTCAGGTTGAAAATGGCATCCTTGATTTTTCACAGTACTGGAAACCTCCAAGGAAGAAAAATCAAAATGAAGGAAAGAAGGAATATTTATTGACTATCATGTGATGAGTGGTGTGCTAAAAATATTTTCCATGTCAAATAAATACTTATTTCACACTTTATTATCTGTTTTGTGAAATTATAGGTGACTGAATTATACCTCTGTGTATTCATGAGATTTTTACCTAAAAGCAGACCCAAGAATCCTTGCTCAATTTCCATGATGAATAAAGGAAGATGTTTAGATGTTAGGAGACATAAACGTCCTTGGTTGGTCTTAGAATCCATGCCTTTACTCTAAGCGAGGAAGTCGAGCTTCGTGCTATCTGAGAAATTTTGGTAGAGACGATTTTTCTGAAAGTCACAATAACTGTTTCGTGAACCTTCAGGGATAGCTGTTTTGCTCAATTTCTGTAAGAGGATATTAAATCTGAACACCAAAGAAAATAATGACTTAATTTACCTCCAGTATATTGAACAGAATCACCTTTATGAAATAGGCCACGTAGCTGTCACCCAGGCTTTTATATATATGATTGCCTCTTTACACTTATCTTACCTAAAATTTAAAATTTCCTGTGTAAGGGATATTTTTCTATGTTTCAATTAGTGGATATTTCTTCATGCTTATATAACTTTATAAGATTTAAGAGTTTGGTGTTTATATGATAGAATTGGCATGTTTGGTTAAATGTCACGAGGCTCTTTGTGGGTTCATCTTAACATCTCTTACTTTCAAAGCTAGTAAGACGACCTGCAGCAACAGGAGACAATTTTCATTTCTGTCACCAGGTTGATGAAATGTGGCCCGGTTCCAAGTACTGATGACACATAGTCCCAAGACAACCTCGAAGACCACATTCTTCACTGGGTGAAAGTCATCCCATCAAACGAAGGGTCTCCTTGATATTTTCTTGGATGTATTGACTAAGTCCTTCCAGCTTTTTGGCAGTTTTAATCTCACATCAAACACTTGTTGGTAACAAAGTAGACAAAGAAGAAGTTCGGCTTTCATTCTCAGGGTGCATGTTCCGAGAGGCTTAATTGCCAAACCACTGTTGGCCCGGCGCTAAACCTGCAGCCACAGGAAGGTTATCCTGGCAGGCAGTCGAGCAGCAGAGACGATATGGGCTGTATGGGAAGTGACTGCCTCAAGAAAACTTACCCTGTGTTGCATATGTTATCTTTCTGCATCTTGGGGAAGTGGTACTGGGGTCCGTTTCCTCTGCTTTTTTGTTATCCACAGACAAGCTGGGATAAGCTGAAGGTGAGAGGAGAGGCTGCGATTAGCTGAATGGTGCTGCAGGCTTTTCTCCCCCCCCCCCCAAAGATTTTTTATTTATTTGAATGAGAGAGAGTGAGTGAGAAAGGGAGAGCAGAAGCAGGGGGAGAGGCAGAGGGAGAAGCAGTCTCCCTACTAAGCTGGGAGCCTGATGTGGGGCTCCATCCCAGGACCCTGGGATCGTGACCTGAGCCGAACGCAGATGCTTAACCGACTAAACCACCCAGGCATCCCTCTGCAGGCTTTTCTAGACACGTCGCACATCAGGAGGAGGCAGAGCTAAACCAAAGCCATGCAAGCTCTTGCACCATGAGTCTTTCAGGTGAAAGGACAAATTTAGGGGGGCGAAACTGTAATGATTCCTCTGAGAGACTTAGGGAAAAGTTTTCGTGAAACCAGTTAACATCGGGGAGGAGGAAGGGGAATGTCTCGGGTGGTATGGGGTGGACATAGTCAAGGGAGACTTTAGCAAGCTGAGAACAGTTTCTCTTCTCCCTCCCCTCAACCCCACATTGGGTCCTAAATACAGATGCTGGAGCCATCAGCCCCTTACCAGGACTTAGAACAGAATTGCTGGATTGTTTGGTTTCCATTCCTGGGAGTGCTTGAGTATGAACTTTGGAACAGAGATTCTAGAAACATGTGGAACAGTAATTACAGGGAAATATTGATTAAATATCATTTGTGTGGTCTCATCTTGGCCTAAAACTGTGTTTGTCTCAGGATGCTGGCTCATCTAGAGGATATGACTTACTATCTTTCAAAAGGATTGATTCGTGTGTGTTGTACCAACCTTGTATCCCAGGGAATAAATCCCACTTGATCATGGTGAATGCTCCTTTTAATGTGCTGCTGGATTTGATTTGCTAGTATTTTACTGAGACTTTTTGCATCTATATTCATCAGGGATATTGGCCTGCAGTTTTATTTTCTCAGGAAGGACTGAGAAATGTCCCAAACAAGAGTTTATTTTAGAGGAAGCTATAGGCATGTTTTCTTTGAGAACAAGGCCTCTGCTGGAAGGGGGGAATACAGTGTCGCCTAGGGAGTCCTCCCGCACAGACTGGTCTGTCAGTCTCAGTCACCATGTGCTGTTTGCCCCACACTTTGCTTCCACCCTCATTGCCGACACTCTGTAAAACTTCATGATGCCTCCTTGCTGCCACTGTTTCCCGTGCTCACCACCTTAGAATAACAGGTTCAAAGCTATGGTATTTTTTTAAAAATTTTTAAAATTTATTTTCAGCGTAACAGTATTCATTGTTTTTGAACCACACCCAGTGCTCCATGCAATCCGTGCCCTCTCCAATACCCACCACCTGATTCCTCCAACCTCCCTCCCCCCCCCCCGCCCCTTCAAAACCCTCAGATTGTTTTTTTTCAAAGCTATGGGTATTTTTATCTGATGTTCCTGAAGTTATCAGCCCTCAAAGTGCATGAGGTCCTTTTTTCATTTTCTCTAGTGAGTTTTGCATTTTATACCTTAAGAACCTAACAAAGTCATACAAATGGCTATCAGACACATGAAAAAATGTTCATCATCACTAGCCCTCAGGGAGATTCAAATTAAAACTACATTGAGATATCACCTTACACCAGTTAGAATGGCCAAAATTAACAAAACAGGAAACAATATGTGTTGGAGGAGATGTGGAGAAAGGGGAACCCTCTTCCACTGTTGGTGGGAATGCAAGTTGGTGCAGCCTCTTTGGAGAACAGTGTGGAGATTCCTCAAGAAATTAAAAATAGAACTTCCTTATGACCCTGCAATTGCACTCCTGGATATTTACCCCAAAGATACAGATGTAGTGAAAAGAAGGGCCATCTGTACCCCAATGTTTATAGCAGCAATGGCCACAGTTGCCAAACTAGGGAAAGAACCAAGATGCCCTTCAACGGACGAATGGATAAGGAAGATGTGGTCCATATACACTATGGAGTATTATGCCTCCATCAGAAAGGATGAATACCCAACTTTTGTAGCAACATGGACGGGACTGAAGAGTGAGTGAAATAAGTCAAGCAGAGAGAGTCAATTATCATATGGTTTCACTTATTTGTGGAGCATAACAAATATCGTGGAGGACAAGGGTTGTTATAGAGGAGAAGGGAGTTGGGGTAAATTGGAAGGGGAGGTGAATCATGAGAGACTATGGACTCTGAAAAACACTCTGAGGGGTTTGAAGTGGCGGGGGGTGGGAGGTTGGGGTACCAGGTGGTGGGTATTATAGAGGGCACGGATTGCATGGAGCACTGGGTGTGGTGAACAAATAATGAATACTGTTTTTCTGAAAATAAAAAAAAAACAAAAAACAAAAAACAAAACCCTAACAAAGTCTATACCCTGAATCTCATATAGTCATTCCATAGAGCCCCAACAGCATCTCCTTCTCTCTAGTTCTCCTTCTTGCCCTCTGGGTCTTTTTCTAAAACCTTCATCTTCTGCTTTTATCCAAAAGCAATGTCCTTATGCAACCCAGCTTATGCAGATTTTCTTGATTCAAATAGCTGACTACCTCTCTGGTTTGTGTTAGGTGACTAAAGATAATCCTGAATGCCAACAGTGAACACAGCCCTGTGTCACTAGCAGGTATCACTGTCCAGTTTCAAACTGGGGTACTGGTGAGACAAGCCTCTGTTAGAAAAGTAATCTCTAATTTCCTTAACCAGATTCCTATCAAACTCACCATAATAGCATGTTATAAATCCATCTATTGCCCCTAAACCTGTAGGATCTGTATTAAGATGCATGGTTATTGTTAGTTCTGCTTCACCTTGAAAGAGTTCAATGTTGTCATTCAGGATAAAGGTAACATTCTTCCATGGCTAAGTTCTGCACAAATTACATAAAATTGGAGTGTTGTTTGATACTTGGTTTAGCTTAGTGGTAACAGAATGGGAGTACATTGGTCTTTTATTTTATGATGAAACAGGACTAAATTCTCTTACCTAAGATGGTTTCTGAGACAAAAAAAAAGGAGGCATTTTCATCAGAAATAGATGGATTAAAGGTTAAAGTAGTTGTTTAATGAAAAATAGTATAGCACAGTAACAAAGGAAAACCCTATAAGCCTGGAAAAGGAAAGGCAGCACTTACATCCTAGGTGCTCTAATAAATAGCTTAGGGACCTTAAATAACACTCTGAATCTTAGGTTCCTCAGAGGTTAAGTGGGGATAGACATCTAAATGCACTTTGGGAGTATCACACTGAAGTGATGCTTGTAATATCTTTAACTCAGTAAGGCAAATGAAAGGCAGTAAGATTTCCTCAATTTAGGAAATTTTGACTTGGAATTGTTTGACAAGTGTTTAAAAGTGTCTGGCACTACTGTAGTCCTATCGGTCTTGCAAAGTTTATGTTTTAGCGAACTTCTAAAGGCATGCATTTTTCTAGAATCATTTTTAAAAGCTGCTTTGTTGTTTTCCTGGTTTCGTTTTTTTTTTGTTTTGTTTTGTTTTGTGTTGTTCTTGGTATCTTGAGATACCAAAGGCTTGGTCCAGGTGAAAAGCCAATAGTCTCCTATCACTTCAGTTTTGGCAGGTGACAGGAGGAGAGAGAAATGTTTAAGATACTATAAAATAGCAGAGAATTGATCATTTTCTTTTTTTTTTTTTTTTAAAGATTTTATTTATTTATTTATTTATTTAACAGAGAGAAATCACAAGTAGATGGAGAGGCAGGCAGAGCGAGAGAGAGAGGGAAGCAGGCTCCCTGCTGAGCAGAGAGCCCGACGCGGGCCTCGATCCCAAGACCCTGAGATCATGACCCGAGCCGAAGGCAGCGGCCTAACCCACTGAGCCACCCAGGTGCCCAATCATTTTCTTTTATTATTATTATTTGCATAGAAATATTCCTGAGAGCATAAACAATGAATTTTGGAACACTGAAAAAAAAATAATAAAAAGAAGAAATATTCCTGAGAATCTGTGAAATTGAAAGTTTGGGCTATTGGCTAATGAGCAGATGCAGAAGGGTGGTGTAGCTGCTGAAAACACTTGGATGTTGGATAAACAGTGCTGGATAAAATAGCAAACAACACCACCCAAAGTGGTCACGGGCAGGCTTGACAAGAAGAAAGAGAAATCCTTGGATGCCATAAGCAGAGAAGGAGCCTGAACTCAGGATGGGCTCTGGGAGATAACTTATGTAGGAAAACTTTCACATCTCAGGACAAACCAGATTACTGAAGAATAAAGTAAGCCCCCTGAAAATCATCAACTCATGAGACATTATTAACAAGACATGGAAATAAAGCACCATGAGAAAAAAAACAGGGAGTGTACAAACATTTCTTCTTTAAAAAGTACTCTAGGGGCACCTGGGTGGCTTAGTGGGTTGGGCCTCTGCCTTCAGCTCAGGTCATGATCTCGGGGCCCTGGGATCGAGCCCCACATCGGGCTCTCTGCTCAGCAGGGAGCCTGCTTCCTCCTCTGTCTCTGCCTACTTGTGATCTCTGTCTGTCAAATAAATAAATTAAAAAAAAAAAAAAAAGCACTCTAAATGGAGCCTGGGTGGCTCAGTGTGTTGGGGCCTCTGCCTTTGGCTTGGGTCATGGTCGCGGGGTCAAGCTGCATCGGGCTCTCTGCTTGGCGGGGAGCCTGTTTCTGCCTGCCTCTCTGCCTACTTGTGATCTCTGTCTGTCAAATAAATAAATAAAATCTTTAAAAAAAAAAGCAAAAAAAAAAGCACTCTAAGGGGGTTCCTGGGTGGCTCAGTCAGTTAAGTGTCTGTCTTTGGCTCAGGTCATGATCTTGGGGTCCTGGGATCAAGTCCCGCACTGGGCTCCCAGGTCAGTGGGGAGACTGCATCTCCCTCTCCCTTTACCCCTCCCCCATGATTGTGTGTGTGCTCCCTCTCTCAAATAATTAAACTTTTAAAAATTAAATATTTTTAAAAAAGCACTGTAAGGGGCGCCTGGGTGGCTCAGTGGGTTAAGCCGCTGCCTTCGGCTCAGGTCATGATCTCAGGGTCCTGGGATCGAGTCCCGCATCAGGCTCTCTGCTCAGCAGGGAGCCTGCTTCCCTTCCTCTCTCTCTACCTGCCTCTCCATCTACTTGTGATTTCTCTCTGTCAAATAAATAAATAAAATCTTTAAAAAAAAAGCACTGTAAGAACTGCAGATAATAGAAAGAAGCTATAAATTCAGTATGTTGGGGGATAAAGATGAAAGAATAGAAACTATAATGAAAGAAAAGATCATTAGGAAAAAAAAATGTTTATGTGATAGTTTTCTACACTTCATGTTTCAGAAAATTTCCCTGCTAGATTTCTAGTCCCTTTGCCTCAACTGTTGTCTTTGTCCGAGTAGCTTAAACAACAGAAATTGATCATCTCACAGTTCTGGAGGCTGGAAGTCCGAGATCAGGGCTGGTTACTCCGAGACAGAGGAGGGCCAATCTGTGTCCTCAGCTCTTTCCTGCCTTCCAGGAGTTTACCTCTCCAGCAAGTTTTAATGTTCTTTGGCTTAGGCAGCATCTCCCCGATTTCTACTTTCATCTTTCCGTGATGTTCTTCCAGTGTGTGTCTGTGTTCAGATCCTATAAAAAAAACAATCATTACTTGGAGTTGGGGCCCACCCTATTCCAGTATGGCTTCATTTTAACTAACTACACCTGCAATGATCCTATTTCCAAAGAAGCTCACATTCGAAGATACTGGGGAGTTAGGACTTCAAAATATAAACTTTGAGGGCACACAATTCAATCCATCCAACACCCAAATACAAAGTGGTCCTTTTTAGAACTTTTTGGTTTTATTAGAACAAAAGAACTGCGAAATCCTCCAAACTCTTCTATTATACCAAAATGGATTGTTTTTGTAGATGAGAGAGATTTTTTTTCAGATAACTTTTAGACTTGCACACTCTGCATCAAAAGGACACCATCAGGAGGCAAGACCTTGCTGCACAGTAGCCAAAAAGGCAGGAGGCTTCTCTAGCACAAGCTATGAGGGCTTGAAGTGTAGCTTTCAGAAAACTACTTAAAGTTTCTAAGTATTTTCAGAATTCTTGTCTCCAGTGTAGATTTGAACAGACAATATCAGAATCAGTAATATATTAATATCTTAAAAACAATGAAATGGACATTTTAGACATTCTAAAACTTGCTTCTGGGTCTTGAAATTTAGCCTATGGCTGGATGAAGGTATTAATAATGATTACATGTATTTTGTTATATGTATATTACGTGTAACAGCAATGCTATTGATCTGACATCAGTGTTTTAAATCACTTTTCTGGCAGGGGTTGTTGTGAGTGGGCATTTCTAAGTCATGAAATAATAGTATTAACATAATTTTCCTGAAAGAGTTCTTGGGGGTGGTTAGTGTTTTTTGTCAAATAAGATAATGAATGTAAGGCATGTACTAGAATATCTGGAACATAGTAACTACTCAGCAAATATGAACTATTATTTTTGTAATATAATAGTGTCATATTAAAAAAAATAACAAACTCTTCCTGATGTGTTTTTCCTTCCTGGTAATATAATTTATTCAGTAGTGTTCTTATGCCATGTTTTCCTCAACACAGAGAAGAGACAATGCCACTCAGGAAATGAAGAGCTCATAGTGTAGTGAAGAAGTCAGAAATGTAAACACATGATTAAATCATATGGTCAAGGAAGTGGGGGAATCACTTTGTCATTAAGAGAAAAGGTAAGAGGTCTGTATATGTTAAATCTAGGGAAAGAAAGAGAGGTTGGAAAAGGTCCTGTCTGATGGTTTCTCTTTTCTGTGTGAAATACGAGACAAGATCATTGTGGAAAATATAAAGTGGTAACGGAATAGAGAATTTGAGAAGGGTGGGGCCCCTGGGTGGCTCAGTTGGTTAAGCGTCTGCCTTCAGCTGAGGTCATGATCCCACAGTCCTGGGACGGAGCCTGGTGTCAGGTACCTCACTTGGCAAGTAACTACTTCCTGTTCTCCCCACTTGTGCTCTCTCTCTCTCTCCAATATATAAATAAAAATTTTTAGAATTTGAGAAGAGTAAAGGGTTTGAACTATTATCCCAAAGAATACAAACATCAGCTGGAAGGATGGAGAGAGTTCGGGTCCAATTAGACCAACAGTCCAACTGCAGCCTCCATTTTGTATCTGAGGCCAATAAAAACAGTGTTGATTCTATTCTATTCTATTCTATTCTATTCTATTCTATTCTATTCTATCTCGTGTACTGTATTTTACTTTGTCTTACTTGATCTAATTAGTAGAGGAAAAGCTTGGGGTCTTATGGGCACAAACTAAGAAGTATGTGACTGTGTTCACCCAGGACTGACTGGTTGGGAGCCTGGAGATAAGGTGAGGAAGTAGATAGTGTGGTTTGAGCTACTGACTAGGTGGGCAGGCAGGAAGGAGTGGGTGGCTCAGTGGGTTAAGCCTCTGCCTTCGGCTCAGGTCATGATCTCAGGGTCCTGGGATCGAGCCTCGCATCGGGCTCTCTGCTTGGTGGGGAGCCTGCTTCCTCTTCTCTCTCTGCCTGCCTCTCTGCCTATTTGTGATCTCTGTCTGTCAAATAAATAAAATAAAATAAAATAAAATAAAATAAAATAAAATAATTTAAAAAAAAAAGAAAGTGGGATTTTTGACTCTGAGAAGCTGGAGCAGGAGCAGTTCCAGATAGTTGATCGGCGGTCTGGGTTGCAGAAATGGAGTGCTTCCAGGCAGCCAGATTAGCGAGTGCACCTTCACTTGAGGGTTGCCTTAAGAAGAGGTGAAGGTGTTCACAAAGGCCAACTCTGTTTTCCAGTTTTATAGAGCTTGGCTCTGCTCCTGTGATAGTTATGATTTCAAATAATTGGCTTTCCTGACTTAGCTTTCTCTCCTCACCATCCCCTTTCTGGCATCTTGTATCTCTCCAAGGTCATGTAACAAATCACTTTCCCAATCAGGAGCAGCACAGAGACATAAATCAATGTAATTCATGCATGTTTCTTTCTTTCCTAAAGACTTGTCTAAATGAAACATTACAATATATTTTAGTTACACCAATCACATGCTGGCTTTTAAAAACTTAGTACATGTACTTTTTAACCTTCAAAGAACTTTAGAGATATTAAGGTCATTAATCTTTTTAACACTCTTAGAGGTAGCATAATTCAGTCTTTGAGTTGAACTTGTTCAAAAGATTAACACAGAGGATGATGAAGTATTTGGCTACTTGATGCAATTTTCAGCTATTATATCTGGTCTTGGTGATAGTATTGCTTTGGTCACTTCTGACAGTTTGAAAATAATTATCTTTGTTCCCCTCTTCATCAAGTGGGAAGCTATCTTCAGTAAGGACCCAATTCAAACTTCACAAAAAGAAAAATTATAAATACAAGTTAATAATCAGATTAGAATTTCGAAGGGTGAAAGTAATCTGTGATCATTTCCTCTGAAACCCATAAACCAACTAAGGCAATTGAGGGCTTTGAAACCCTTTCTCTCCGATTTCTTGTTTATTTTCATTGCTTGCATCTCTTTTTTGGATTTCTCTGAAGGCAGGGGATCTTTTCTCACCTCTGGATCTCTTCCTGGGGGCTACTCTCTTGATGAATCTGACTCCTCCTTCTATGTCTTCTGGCTCTCTTCCCTTTCTCTCTTCAGCTATTCCTTTCCACTCAACCAATTATCCTACATCATGAATGCCTCCTTGGCTTGTCTTTTGGCCACATGGAAGCAATCTTTTTCCGGGCCCAGACCCTGGGATCAACTTTGCTATCCTTGCTTTCTCGTTTCATTAATATCCCAATGACCAAGACTAGAATTATTAATGAACAGTTATTGAGCACTTACTCTGTGCCAGGTCAGTAGATTACTTCCCATTGTAAAGATGCCATTAAAAAGGCAACAGTGAAAGAGACAATGACCTGTACTTGCTCTGTATCTCCAAGTAGGGGAAAAAAAAAAAAAAAAAAAAACAACCCAAAATAGATTGTCAGTTGTGGTTTGGAATAAAATGCCTTGTCATCAACCTTTGCTTTGTTACTGATAAGTGAAAGATCAGATCCCATTGTAAGAAGCAGAGGACAAAAATGGAGACATTGATTGAACAGACGGCAGCAAAACTATGCAGTAGGTATCGACCCAGCATTGCTTTCAAACAATAGAAAAGACTAAGATGAATTTTCTTTGTGCAGTAGTCAATCACTCAGGTCACTGAGGCACACACAGAATTTAATTTCTGATTGCTGCACAAAAATGTCTAGGAAAAAGCTCCTGGCGAAGACATTTTTCTCACCTATTCAAAGTTGCAGAAGAAGTTCTGTGGCTTGTGAAGCATGGTGGAGTGTGAAGGGTATACATTAGAGGATAATGTAAGGGAGTTTGCCAGGTATTTTGCAGGAGCCATTCCCTACGGAAGGATCAAGACTCCAGAGCTGAGCAGGGGATTAGTATACCAAAATTCTCACTGAAACAGTTTAAGTGTTTGCAAATCCCACGTGGAATACCAAGTGCCTGATGATTACCTAGCTGGACGATGTAGAATTACCTCCATTCTTTGCTGAGATGGAAGAAATATTAGCTGCTTGGAATGGAACGGCAGGAGGGAACAAGGAGTTGTTGAACACTTCAGGAGCTGTGGTGCAATGTTACGTGGTTCTGTGCTGGTTCCAGAGAAATCCTGACTCCCCACCTACCCTGGCAGGAAAGACACTGCAAGTGAGGAAAAAGTACTTCTTTAGTTTCCCATAATTTATGATAATTCTTATTTGGGGCTACTGTACTCTCAGAAAGGCAGGAAACTTTAACCCTAGTCTATTGAAGGTTCTTCTCCCTCCATGGAATTTGTGACATTGTTGTAAAAATGTCCCTAGTGCTAAGAATTGGGAGCATGACATCTGGTCATGGAGCCACTTATGCGCATGGGTGAGCAGGAAGACACCCATTCTGTCTTTCAGCACAGCCCTTGGGGTCCTCTGCCCCTTGGTACATCCCTGGCCTTGCCTCCACTTCCCAGGTGCACACAGAGCCACCTCTCCTCTGTGATTTTGCCACTTCCTTGTCTGCACTGCCCAGCAAGCAAGCCCTACTGTCTCACTCCCTACAGGAAACCTTCCTGGTGGGGCTGTTTGTTCTCAGCCTCTTGACTCTTAAAGGGATTCTGTTAACACAATGTAGCCTTCCTCCTCTGGGACTTGTGTGTTTGGAATCCAAAGGCTGGGAAAACTTGGGTTAAATTCTGCTTTTTTTGTGATTGTTAGTTTACTCCTCCCAGGCAAGAGATGCATGACTGTGTATCTGCTTGGATGGACTGGAGAGAAAGAAACCTAGGTTGAATCTCAAAAACAGTATCTGGTTACAGTTAGAGATACATAAGTTTTCAGAATTTAAAAAGTTTTGGCCAGTTGTCTGGAGCCGTGGCCATCTATGTAGGACAGATATGTGCCATGCTGATGACAGAGGACACAGTGGAGTTCTTCAGAATTTCAATGGATGAGACTGAATGACTAACCACTGCCCACCATTTCACTCATTAGCTTAATTCTTGGTTTTGCTAGTCCTGTGATTTCTTGTGAGTGAGAGAGACATTTAGATATACAGACCTTTTTTTAGAATTCTTGCACATAAAGGTGCTTCAGAAGTCTTACTGGATGTGTCTTTTTACTTCCTCTCTTTCTTTTCATTTTTATGAGTTTTAATTTTTTTTAATTTATTAAAATTTTAAATCAAATTAAAATTTAATTTAATATTTATATTTTTGGCCACTGGATTACCATTTGGAACAGAAGTGAAAAGAACAGAGAATTGAAGTAAAAAAAAAAAAAAGATGTGAAAGGGAAATTTCAGTTTTGGAAATGTTTATATCTACAATGAGGTAAGAGGTGGGAGAGTGTGAGGAATGCCACACATGCAGCCCCCAACCTCTGAGGCAGGTTTCAGAAGGAAAACCTTCAGTGTTCCCTTGAGCACAGGGATTCCGAGGATGCCGTGTCTGGTACAGTTTGCTCGTGTGCTGCTTTTTCTTGAAGAGGCCACAAATTATGGAATCAAGTCACATACAGACAGTGTGAGCAACAGTTATGGAGTCAGACAGCTCATCCTAAGGGAGGACCAAAGTCAGGAGCTCCTTACGTGTAGATAGTTGGGCTCAAGAAAGCTGTGGATGCTGCTTCTCCTTTCCGGCTCTTGCATCTACCGCATCCATCATGGATGACTGCTGTGGTCAAGAAGAGCAAGACAGAAATGGAATTCTAATCCTGTGTATGTATAAACCCTATTCAAAATGTATTATAATTGAAATTAACTTTAAATAAGAACAAGAGTCCACTTATACCGGAAAAATAGACGGCATAAAAGTGTGAAAGTAACGAGTCACGGAGAGGACAGTTGTTTACAAGAAGAAAACCGTGTGGGGCATTAGAGCTAATCGACCACAGGGGGGAAAATGGCTTGAAGATGACGTTTTTGAACTCCTTCAGGTCATCAATGTTTAGAAACAAATGATAGGGTCAAAAGGCATTTTTTTTTGGTTGCAGTGTATAACTGCTCTCAGAGCCCTGAGAAGATACACAAACTTATCCTCTGTGCTGAGAGGGAGAGCTTTCCAGGTGGATGGTGGGGAAGGTTGTTTAATAGTATTACATTCCTAGAGTGCTTGCCACAGTAATTCACTTATAACTGGCTGGCGTAATTATGATAGAGTTTCAGTGAACATTATGCTGTGTTAACCACAGAATATTGTAATTGCTGTTAGAATGACCACGAAATGAGCCATACAATTTCAAAACATACCTAGCCATTTCCAGAAGGGTGCAAATGAGAGTTATTATGCCTCAAAGATTCAAGGGAAGCTGATTAATGGAACTAAGAGTGGAGAAAGGATTATTGACCATATATCTTACACTTTATGATCATCTGAGCTTTCCTTTCTGATTTTACCTGGTATTAACACTTCATTAGAGTCCATACATCATTGGATATTCTGGAAAAGACATTGCGGGTAATTTATTGACATTTTGTGGTTAGGTGTAATTAGGAGAGACTTCCCTCTTTTTCTGGATTTCTAAATGGAAGGTTCCAGAAAGCTCACCAAGCCTCCTCCCTCTGCCACTTTCTTGTCAAAACTCCAGACTGAGAACAGGCAAAGATTCTCCCACTTAGGACATGTGGCTTGATGGCCAGTGAAGGGCCAGCTATACAAGAATCTGAATTACTTACTATTCCCATTTCTCTTTCACTGCATGCTCCCTAGATCTGTCTGTCCTCCTGCATTGGTCTGTCTGGCTTTTCCTCTGAGAGAGCTACCTCATTAGAACAGGAACCGCCATGGTATAGCATGTGTATGGGAGAGAGCACCAGAGCCATTTAGCTTTGTCCTGTAGGCTGAGCACCATCTTGTGAGATCCCTCTCATCCCCTCTCCCCCTTCAGAAACCTCAGTCTGGCCCAGGCTTGCTTCCTTTAGATGCTTAGGAGTTCACCAAGGGAGGAGCCTGATTCCCAGTTCCATAGTTACGGATTTGCAAATGGTTCCTAGTAACATTTTTCCTGTGCAGTGGCCAGCATATTGAAAAGTTCGCTAAATCTTTACATACACTTAGTTCCTCTGAACTTAGCAAAAGGAAAAGGTTTGAATAGCTGCAGAAAAATGATATGATACAATCTGCCTTGCCATAATTATGTCATATTTATGTAGCCTTTCCCAGTTTTCCTTGAAAAAAGGCACATGACAATTTACAATCTAATTTCTTCCTAGAAGAGAGTTCTACTCCTAGAAACTTGTTTTATACTATAAAAATAACAAAACTGATCACAGCAAATACTGAAAATTTGACCACACAAGTTTCTTTGCAGTATTCTTATAGGATTTTTTCTGTTTTTGTTTTTTTTCTTTTTGTTTTGTTGTTTATTTATTTTTTCCTTCATAACTTTTTCCCCCTTCTCCTGGCTCTGGGTGTTATATATTCTGCATGGCAGAGGTAAGAATCTTCATGAAGATTCTTTATTTCATTAGAAATGTTAGACCTAAGTTTAAAATTAGAATCTTTTAAAAATGTTATTATGTAGTTAATGTGCAAGGATACCTCTGAAGGACACAGAGTGGCAAATGCTTGGAGATTGGAACTCCCAGGAAGACAGTTATTTACTGATTCCTATAGGAATTGGTGGGTAGTCAATGTGCATATCATTGAATTTTTTCTAAACCAAGGAGGTCTTACTTACTTTAGTTGAGATTGTTAAAACTGATATGATGCATTATTGGGAAGTTGGTGTGGCTGGCCAAAAGGGATAAGAGAGAAATTGTGTTATTATAAATAAGCCATTGGTTGGGAGTTTTGTTTTTAAGATTTTATTTATTTATTTGTAAGGAACTGAGAGAGAAAGAGGGGAGAGAGAAAACAAAAGCAAGGGGAGTAACAGAGGCAGAGGGAGAAGCAGACTCCCCTGCTGACCAAGGAACCCGATGTGGAACTGGATTCCCAAACCCTGGGACAATGACCTGAGCCAAAGGCAGATGCTTAACTGACTAAGCCACCCAGGTGTCCCAGTTGGCAGTATTTTGATTCATTAAATCTTATATTAAAAGTGTTACTAGTACTGAGTGTCTTTAATTTTGGAAAATTAATCATAACATATTGGGATTTGAAGAACTTTAAAGTTCGCATAATTAAATTATTAGAGACTTGAACAGTTTCTATAATACTCTGATCAGGCATATAAATCATCTAGTCTGTTTAAATACTTTCTATGATGGGAAATACATCACTTTCTTTGCAAGGTCTTGTTTAATTCTGAGCACTAAATGTTGTTTGTAATAGTCAAAATTTGATGCTCTAATATATATGAATCCTAGTTCCATTTCTTGGGTTCACAGAATAAATCTAACAACTACCCTGTAATTATTTCCAGATTGTTCTTTATAACCACAGATTTTTCACTTCCAGACAAAACATCCATCTGAAAGGGTTGTGTGGATCTTGGTGGATCTTTCTAGTTTGCTCATCTAGGTGTGGTCTTCCCATGAAGACCAAAGTGGCATTCCCACTGTCTTCATCTTAGGTCTTGAATTTCATTTTTGCAGCCTAAGATCACTGAGGGCTTTGGTTAGGGAATCACTGATGGATGTTAAGTAGAGTAGTGCCATGGACTTACTATTATTTAAAAAAAAAAAATCAATCTGGTGGCTTATGGGGCTAGATTGCAGGACATGAACATTCAGAAAGGCATAGAAGTAGGAGGGCTTATACCAGAAAAACAGCAGTGAAGCTAAGAAGGGGAATAGATTCTAGAAGTGGTAGGGTACTGAATATGAATGAAGGAGAAAAAAGAATCAGGATGATGCTGAGAAGTCTAGCTTGGATATCTAGTGGTGAATGATGTTAACACAAACTAGGAGAGACAATGCTGGAGAATAAGCCAGTTTTAAGGAAAAGATAACATCCTAATTGTGATTTCATTTAGCCCATATTCCTCTACCCAAATAACATAATAAAAAAGAAGCCCATGTAAACACTTATTTTTTGCAGATACGCTATGTAGCCACATTCCCCTGATCTACCAACCTGGAGACCCTACTGGAAAAAAAGGAAATGAGTTTTATTTGACATGACTAGATATTGACTAGGTTTTGTATCCCTCTTCTCTATCTTTTTTGATCAATATTAATCAACTCTTACTAAGCACTTGCTGTCGGAGTGTTCCTCTTACTGTCTACTAAGCCAGGCTGGATTATGGTATGAGGATTTTACAAATGTGTGTTTCTGAGTCACAAAAGAGTCAAAGCACAATAATCGTGTTGTTTCTAACACTTCAGAGACCCACAGCTAGCTAAGGTCTTTATTAGCAAAATAAAAGAAGTCTGAATTAACCTAAATTTTAGGTGACATGAAATTGTTCATCTGACATCCAATTCCAATTGCAATTTAGGGCACTGTGTTTGTAATAATAACTCATTGAATGGGGGTATTGTGACAAATTGTAAGGAAATGACCCAGGAAACACTCTGTGGGTTTTTTTTGTGTGTGTGTGTGGGGGGGAGTAAAATCATAAAATAAACTTATACCCTGTTTTTTTGTAGACAGCCTATTCATACTATTTGTATTCTTTTCCGAGTCACTTATTTGTCATTGAGACTTTCTAATTATGTGAAATTTGATTGGTTTGTGGAAAGACACATGAGGTAGAGGACATCTAATTCAATGACTTAAGGTCTTGGGAAACTTGAGGCTGTTCTCGGTAGTTTGACTAATTGAACTCTATCCAGGTTCCAAGCTCAAGTGTCCATAAGCATGACATATGACATGTTACTAAAAGTGTAGAGCATGGCTGGTGGCAGGTTCATCCACACAGGGAGCTTTTCCCTTGTGAAGGGAGCAACTGCTAGGTCTTGTTGTCATGAGAGGTTGTGAGGTCATACTTACAGATCTTTTCATCTTTCAAGAGAAACTAAAACATTTTATGTGACATCTATTTATTATAAGATATTATCAGCTCCAGTTTTAGGTAAAATTAATAAAATGAGGTAAGTAGTAAGAAGTCATATTTTATTGTTTTCCCCTAAACCTTTCATGTAAATGTTTGAAAAGGTAAAAATCCATGTTCTTCAGCTGTCATATTAAGAGGTGTTCTAATATTGATGCTACAAACCAGTGGAGCATTTCTGATCTGAGGGCAAGTGTTACTTGGCCTACGCAAGCATATGTTTAATGTGAATTAATTGATAACATCTTGTAATAAATCGATGTCACATAAAATGTTGCATTTTTGCCAGCCAGTATTCATTCTGATTGACTGGTACATGAGACACAAGTCATTAGATATTTTGAATATGATCCTTGCCCAAAATTAATAAGCCAACCCTTATGACTAGGTTGGTTTAGGTATGATTTTGCTTGAACACTAGAAGTCCTTTTGGAACCATTTCATTCAAGGCATTCTGGAGTTTCTTAGTTCCTTGTAGGGCTACTTTAGAGATAAAGGTTACATGAGCTTAAGTAATAATTTGTCAGACCATAATCCCACTCATTCAATTTCAAAATATTTGGTGATTCCTACCTAGGAGTCCCTTTTAATTACAAACTTGACATGGGTTCATTTAAAACATTAGGTGAAAAACCATTGTTTTCCTTCATTTACATTCTCCAAAGATAATCAGGAAATATTGACCTTCCATCTGTTGAGATTTAATCTTGTTTTCGGTCAATTAATTAGAAGTGTCTTCAATTTAATAGGAATATTGGGGCGCCTGGGTGGCTCGGTGGGTTAGGCCGCTGCCTTCGGCTCGGGTCATGATCTCAGGGTCCTGGGATCGAGTCCCGCATCGGGCTCTCTGCTTGGCGGGGAGCCTGCTTCCCTCTCTCTCTCTCTCTGCCTGCCTCTCCATCTACTTGTGATTTCTCTCTGTCAAATAAATAAATAAAATCTTTAAAAAAAAAAAATTTAATAGGAATATAATTGGTTCATTGTCAATTATATTAGATGTAAAAAACAAATATGACATCATAATATATACTGTTTGTAACATGCCTTTTTACCCCCCCCAAAAAAGTTTTTATTCTCAATGAATGTACAGAATCCCAGTATTAAAGAAAATTAATTTAGAATTGTCTAGGATAGGGGTGCCTGAGTGGCTCAGTTGGTTAAGTGTCCGCCTTTGGCTCAGGTCATGATTCTGGATTCCTGGGATGGAGTCCTACGTTGGACTCCCTGCTCCCTGGGAACCTGCTTCTCTCTCTTCCTCTGCTCCTCAGCCTGCTCATGTTATCTTTTTCAAATAAATGGATAAAATCTTAAAAAAAAAAAAAAGAATTATCTGGGATTGAAATAAACTTGATAGTATGTAAAACATCTAGTCAAATGAGGCAGTAGTAGAAGGAGCACTGGATTGGGAGTCAGAAGACCTGGGCCTGGTCTTCATGTGAGTCAATGTGGTTTTTTGCTTTTTATTATTAAGTGTTATATTGTTAAGTATTCCTTAATATTTTGGGATAGGAATTAAACTACTTCCATGGTAAGATTGTTATACTTATTTTTATTGCATACTTGCTTTTCCAAATTAGAAAGAGAAAAGGTAGAGTCTCTGGAGGTTGTAGTGTTTGAAACTTATTAACTCTGTTGCCTTTGGCTGTAGAGATCAAACGGGAGTTTTTTTCAAGTCAAGTTCAAAAAACCAGTGTCTGTCTTTTTGATATAGTGTTGTCAGTAATTGTAAACCAGATGCTACTCCTGGGAAATCAAGGTATTTGATTTTTAAAACATTGTATGGTGTGGAGAGCCAACAGCAAGCCTTGGAGCTAGTTAATGCATGCAGAATAACTTCTCAAGTTAGGAGCGATAAACAAACTAAACTTTTCAAGACTCTATCCTCAGTTTCCGAAGACACATTTCTGACAAGTGCATTGTCCCAGAGTTCTCTTTCAACAACTCTCCACCCTTGGATCTCTAATGTCTGGGCTGTTTCAGTTTCCTTAGGTTGTATTCCCTGGGCGGCTTGCCTTTGCTGTCGTTAGTTTGCTAACGATTAGACATTGATTTATATTAATTTGAAAGGACAAAGATCATCAGTGAAGGCTCCAACTACCAAGATGATAAGTAATCTGCCAGCACATCTTTGATGTGGTTCCAAAAGGAAACATCTTGCAAATGCAGTGTCATAGAAAGTATGAAACTGCTGATTCCTACCTGAGTCTGACGCTAGGTTGTGTTAACCTTAAATATAAAACTGCCCAGTTACTTTACCAACATACTGGGTTCATTTTGGAATAGCAGAGAATTGCAATCTGGGATAAGGAAGCTATGACAAAACCATATGCAAGTCCCCAGAACAAAAGAGAGGAATGCTTTCTTATAGAGAAAAGGGGGAAATTGGGAGGTCCTATTATAAACAAAAAGTCCATTGGCCTAAACGCCATTCAAAGTATAGGGGCTTCTCATCTCTTATTGGCTGGCCTGTTGCCAGGAGAGGAGGAAAACCTTTCTTCCATTTGCTGGGATATGCAAGGTACATCTCTTCCTGTTGGGTCTGCTGTTGATGAGTGAGAAGTCATGAGAGTTCATTCCTCTGGCCTCCTGACTGTGTTCTTTTTTTTTTTTTTTTTTTAAATTTTTAAATTTTTTATTTTTTATGAACATATAATATATTTTTATCCCCAGGAGTACAGGTCTGTGAATCGCCAGGTTTACACACTTCACAGCACTGTGTTTTAAGTGAGGTTTCCTTTTATTAATTCTCATAGTCATGATTTGGGGATATTTGCCAATTTTAGGTGGAGATAAACTTAGAGCTAAAGACTGAGAAAGAGAAATAGAGGGGAGAGAAACCACAATACGGATTCAGGGTTGGTAGTCTCCACAGTCAGGTTGTAGTTACGCCTCTTTACACTTAACCACTGCTACTTTGCATGTATTTTCTACTGAGAAACAGCACCCAAAATTTTTCCCAAAATTCTTTGGACCAACTGAGAGCACCCACTGGGCCCTGGCTTTGTTTTTTAAAAGGTGCTTCTAAAAGGTATCATAACCACACCCTTGATTTTATCTTTATCTTGAAGCCACATCTTCATTTGGAATCTTTTTCTGGCTTACGAACGTAGAGATAAGAAACAATCCTGATTTCTATCTTAGCAAATTTTGGCCTCTTGTGATTCCCACAAAATTCTCCCCGTAAACTGGGTAAACTGTGTGTGTGTGAGTGTGCCTTTTTCTAAGTTTGTCTTCTTCTTATGTACTATTCAACTAATATGGGTCAGCTGATTATTTTCAATATTCTGCCTGGAAGTGAAGTCCAAAAATTCACAAGTTACATTTTATATGTTCAGGTCACCTCACATGACAGTTTTCCCAAATGTTTTAAGGCTGTGTAACATGAGCTACCCTGTTTCTCGTTTGTTGCAGCAATTTCATTGCCAGTTTTCCAGCCTCTGTCTGTCACCTTGTCCAAAACCAATTCCACATGTCTGACTTATGTTATGACAGCACACTCCTTCTAGATACTAATTCTCTATTGCCATAATAATATGGTACATAACAAACAGCCACAAAACATGATTGTTAAAAACAGTAAGAATTTATTTCGTGTGTAAATCTGTGGGCCCTTTGGTTCTTCTGGTCTCACATGCTTGGAGACTGGCTGCAAGCTGGCTGAGCTGGTATGACCTCATCTGGGATGATTGGGATGACCTGGCTCTGCTCAACTTTGTCTCCTCCTTCGGTAGGCTAGCCCAAGTAGGTCTCATGGCCAAGTCAGAGGAGAAGGGTATCGGAAGTACTGGAAGTTCTGGGAAGTTAGCCCTGTCCCCTCATGAGCAGCCCTCAAACAATGAGTGATAAGAGTTGGTGTGTGAAGCCAGCTCTCTTGCCCCTATAGTGGGATTACTTGTAGGCACGTATTTTATACCTTTTCCTGGAACTCTTAGATACTAAACACCCATAGTGATAGCTGGCTTGATAACATAGCTTTTGTCCTTGACCTGTTCCACCTAAGAACTCTCCTACTTATTTTGGTAGGAATAAATTGTTTACTCTTGAAATCTGGTCTGATGGGCACCTAAATTAACATACTATATAACATAACCCTTATTTTGAGTTCAAATTTTAAGTACAAGTTATGACTTTCTTTAGTTCCCTTTGTCTATTTACACTGTGCACCAAAACCAATATTCAGCGTGCACATATCTTAACTTTGGGCGGTTTTAACTGGTCTTTATAATGCTTTATCTCCATTGATAAGAGTCCTTTAATTATGATAAGCTTTATAATGATCATAGCCTCATTATTAGCTTATTGTGATCTAAGTCTCAATTTTACTTTGGTTTTTCATCATACAGAAAAATAAATCTAAAAAAGAAAGTGCAGCTATGTAGGGAAGGTTCTCACCACTAATCTGAACCATGTAAATGGTCCTTTTTGAGAGAAATATTTCTTCCCAACTGACTATTTTTTCTTTTTTAGTAAACTAATTTAGATTTCTCTTTCTCTCACCAATAAAAAAATTACTGACTGTAATGTAAAATAAAATTTACAATTAATTATAATAAAACACCACCTACATTAAATTATAAAAAGAAAACAACAAAATTTACATTGTCTAAATTTGCAATATTATAACTGAGTAATCTTTATCCAGCTATAGTCAATCTGTTATTAAATCTATATATTGATTTCTTCATTTCTGTTACTATATTTTGCATGTAGAATTTCTATATAATTCATTTCTTTTTTAGAGATTTTATTTATTTATTTGACAGAGACAGTGAGAGAGAGAACACAAGCCGGGGGAGTGGGAGAGGGAGAAGCAGGCTTCCCTCTGAACAGAGACCCCCATGTGGGGCTCCATCCCAGGACCCTGGAATTATGACCTGAGCCGAAGACAGAGCTTAACGACTGAGCCACCCAGGTGCCCCTTTATGACTCTTATTAAGAGATTCCAGTGAAATTTCCCACTTTGCTTATTCTCTTAGATGTTTTAAGCATGGCTGTATTAAGTCCATGACTGCTAATTCCAATATCTGGGTTACCTCTGAACCTTTTCCTGTTTTCTAGTTTCCCCCCTCATTCCTATTTGTTTTTGTGTTGCTGCTTTGTGCTGTTTTGTTTTGTATACCTGGTACATTCTTATTGAATACCAGATATTGCAAATGAAAAATTGGAGATGATATGGATTGTGTTACCTCTTTCCAGAGAGTTTTCTGTATCCTCTGCTTGGTAGCTCTGGAGGCAAATAACCATAATCAAGTGAACCCAGAAGATCAAAAACTGGATTTCAGTCTTTTTAAAATTTAATCTTGAGTGGTACAGCATCCCAGAGGTTTCAGTTGAGAATACGCAGCGTTCATTGGAATGTCTTTCCTTTTGTGGGTCATGACATCCAATTTTATCTTCTCAACACTAAAACACTCTCTTTTAATCTATTCTGATTTTCAATGGCTTTATGCTTGGCTTCTTAGCTTCTTGTCCTCATCAGCTTGATTCACAAAGTGCCCTGACCACCTGCCACCAAAAAAAAAAAAAAAAAAAATGAGTATCATTCTTAATTTTTTTGCACTTCTCTTCCCTTAAACTCTCAAATCCTGGCTGCCTGACAGCATTAAGCTCTAATTTTGGTCTACCTAGCCTTGTAAAATTATCAAAAACTCATTCAGATTTTCTGCTCTTTAACAGTGGATAAGGATTCTTAACCTCTCAACTGACATCTAGAACTGGCAAAGCCCTGAGTGGTAAGTGGCATTCAGAACTCATCTTATCTTTCTGTATTTTCTTTCTCACTGGGCTCTTGATTCTTCAAGTTCTAGCTGCCTTGGAAGATCTCCAGTGCCTTCAAATACGTAATTCTATTTCTTTCAGAATTTTAGCTGACTTTTCTTATTGTTCTTGGCGTGAAGAATGGTCTATAACCAGCAACTCCATCATGGGTAAACACAGAGTATCTTAGCTTGGATACTCCGGTAGCTCCCACATTTGAAGCACTAAATAGGGATTTGGAGGCAGGTAAATTATTGGGGGAGTAGTCCCAAAAAACTGGAGAAGGGACACTAGATATAACTAGGGAAAGAAAGAAAGCAACTTGAAGTTTTGGTTGAATACTAGACTGATTTACTGGTGTAGGCAACTAGGGTTCAGTTCTGCTGAGGTCCCTCTGAGGAATTACGTTAAATGCCCCTTAGAACTGCCTGCCCCAAGCACGCAGGAAGGGAGTATTCATCTACTGGCTTTTGCTCTTATGGGTCAAAAATTGACTCAAAGGATATTAAATTCTCACACCTCCAGTTTTTCACATAGACCCTAACTGTTGAGCACGTGTCTGTGGTCATCCTATGCTGAGGAGGTAGATAAACATGGGGGAAGAAAGCAAGAGAAAAGGGGACCAGCTGAGGTGAGTGTGATCAGATTTAAGGTATCTGCAGGTGGGTAGCATAGCAATTGCTGAAGGATAAGCCTAGAGGTAGTAGGAGAGGAAATAAAAGATGTCCAACATACGGGGAGTAAATAAAGAAGAGCGCATTTTAGCACAACTTGGAAGCACTTGCTCAAATGCAAACAGTATTTTAGAAGCAGGTAGACATGAATATGAGAAGAAACAGGCTTGCATCAAAAAGAGGCAGCAAAACAGTCAAAGAACAGATGGGTCAGTTTGACCTGCAAAGAATCTGTACATTTTAAAAGGAAAGTGATTGTCTGGGTATTTTGCATAATTTTGGTCACAAAAGTAACCTCTGATTTGTGCCTACTTGAAAAAAAAAATGAATTCGCATCAGGGATATACAGCCCAGAGGGAGGAATTGACTGTGAGCCCCAGAACAGTAAGAACAAGCAAACGGGGGCGCCTGGGTGGCTCAGTGGGTTAAAGCCTCTGCCTTCGGCTCAGGTCGTGGTCTTAGGGTCCTGGGATTGAGCCCAGCATCAGGCTCTCTGCTCAGCAGGGAGCCTGCTTCCCTTCCTCTCTCTGCCTGCCTCTCTGCCTACTTGTGATCTCTCTCTGTGTCAAATAAATAAATCTTAAAAAAAAAAAAAAGATGCAAGCCAGGGGTTTGGTTTTGTACGGAAGCAGCCTGATTAGAGAACTTTTAAGGTAATAGGAATGTAGCTTCTTTTAATTCTTTTAATGCTTAAAAATTTAGAAATAAATTTAATATTTTTTAAATTAAAAACTATCAAAACGTTGAAACATTCATTTAAAATTTATGTCACCAAAGATTAATCTCAGGTCAGTTTAATTCAACCTAGAGGAGAAAGTAGATTATGAGACCCCTGATTAGGACAGTATAATGGACATACGTTTTGCTTGACCAGACTCTATTTCTCTTTCTCCCTCTGATTTTTCTGTCATTATTATTACAGGCAAAGCCACGTCCTCTACACTCTGTTTTTGCAATGTGGCGTGGAACAGACCCCGGCCCAGGGCCTGATATTTGAAGGTGGGTGGGTACGTGTGGCAGGCATGGGCTCCAGGCTGGCTGATCAGTGTGTTCCACCTCTCAGGTCACTGAGCTCAGCTCTGGAAGAGATGGGGGACCCAACTCAGCCCAAAGAAAGTTAGCACCGGACTTCTCTCAGAACGGCTGGGAAAGAGGTATTGTTTCCACCAAGGTTGCTTACCGGTGGACGTCCAGCCGGATCAGCTGGTGGCCCTCCTGTCTTCACCTGTGTGGGGTCCGGGAGTGAAAAAAGGGACGTGGAACTCTTTGATGGGGACAACAGAGCCAGGACATGATCCTGTGACCTCTGGAATGCAAACATATTTTGAGTTAGAGCTACTTCTGAATATTTTAGATATAAATCAATTAATTCTTTTTCTCCCCCAAGTCATTGGGGCTAAAGAAAAAGGCCTGACTCGGTGGAGAGTTCCAGTGTGCACGAGGCGAGGCAGACTTGGCGGCTTTTCCTTTTACGTATCCAATCCACATAGAAAAACATATTAAAATAATTAACGATGAGATTGTAAATTAGAAATATGCAGCTGCTTCTTTATAGTGTGTTTTTCTTTGTTGGCTTAAATTTTTTTTTTTTTTTTTAGAGATCATGTCTCTCAGGTCATTAGAAGCAGTTTGTTGTTGAGTTTGCCCAGTGCTTCAGAGTTTCCAAATAATTTTGGAATTTTTTTTTATCTCATTTAATCCTCAC
Source organism: Mustela nivalis (assembly GCF_964662115.1). Lineage (NCBI taxonomy): Eukaryota > Metazoa > Chordata > Mammalia > Carnivora > Mustelidae > Mustela > Mustela nivalis. The sequence continues at coordinate 146,415,472 of NC_139023.1, read as the reverse complement.
AAGAACCGCATGTTAGTTGGTGGCATAGTTTTCATCATTCCCCACTTGCCAACAAGGGTGTGGAGGAACAGAGAGGTTAAGATAATTAACTAAGGGAACCCAGCAAATAACATATAAGAATGGTGTGATAATCCAAATTTCCTAACCCAATGCTTTTCCTATACATCATCCAGCTTTACTATTCCTGATGATTGTAGTTAGTCATAATCCGTGATAAAATTATCGGTAGTGACTAAGTTATAAACAAGTGACATCCCAAAAATTGCATCCCATTTTCTTTCAAAAGTTACAAAATATATTTAACCCAATCAGAATTATTCTAAAAGAATGCTCAACTAGGGCAGTCTTGGGTGACTAGTTTAGCCAGAACCCCGATATGTATCTGAGTGTGCCCTGTGGGTCAGATTCACTATCCAACACCTCCAACAACATTCTTCTGGAAGTCTGGAAATAGGGAAGGCTCACTCTGTCTCTGAAGGGAAGTGTCCTCTGGGGCTGGCGTGGTCAACATTTCTTTTCCAGAGAGGTAATTCTGATACTGTCTAATTTTTCAGTTCTCGGGAAATGGAAGTTGTTTTAATCTCACTGAAGGAAGCACAGAGAAACCTCAGGGAAGGAAGAAAATAAGAGCCAGTTTCCTGCTAAATTGATGATATCAGTCAGCCAGCCCACAGGCAGTTGAACAAACAGGAATTATTACATATGAGGTTTTGGCCAGAAAGGAAATGTAGATAGATTAAGTATGGTGATAAAGAACAACATACTGGGACACTGGGCAAAGCTCATCGTAGCAAAACATCAACATCAAAGGAATTCCTCTTCCTAAGTAGCCACACCCTTGATTTTCCAAATGCCGGCAAAATGGGGCTCGACTGCAAGTAATACTGAATAATCTCACTTCATTTCTAATTTCATTCCCTTTAGAAATTTAAGAAATGCTGAGACAAACACAAAAACCTTTGGGACACAGAAAAAGACTTGGGTTTGTAAAATTATGTGGTTTGATATTCTGTTGCTTTAGTGAATCCGTTGTTTGTATTAAGTGGGTTTAGAGCCAAAATACGTTACTGATTCTCATCCAAGTCATGTAGTTCAGCCCACACTTCCAAGAAACTAATGGCCTGACTCTATTTAAATGTATTGATTCTGTACTCATAAGGTTGTGTCACAATGTGATTACACATTCTTCAATTTCTACCCAACTCCCCTACCCTTACTCCTGCTAAGAAATCTTTCATGCATTCATTCTTCATTTCATCCTAAACTAGTACTTAGGTAAGAAATAGGGTCATGACTCTTTTTCCCCTCTTGAGGAAAAAGGAAACAAGAGACGAATTTGCTAAATCGATGCTATTCTAAACCCAAACCAAAACTAAAACCAAAACCCAATTCTAGTAATATGTCTGCTCTCTAGCAAGAGGAAGCCAGTATTAGATTTGATAAGACCTTCTGGAATTTAGGCTGACTGAGATATGTCTAGTATCTCAGATATCCTTTGGAATTCTTAGAGATGGAGATGGTAGAAATGGAAAGGGGACTCTGGCTTCTTACAAATTGGGAGATGTTACTTTACATACTTTTGAACACAGAAAACGCCCTGTTTTGCAAAATCTTTTCTTTGATACTCTGTTGTTTTCTGAAACTGTTGTTTGTAGTTGTGCGATAATAGAATGTGTACACGTGTGTGTGTGTGTGTGTGTGTACCTATACACACACATATACATGTATATATAAAATGACTTTGCCCCCAATTCCTGGCACAGAACTCCTAAAACCCCTGTAAGTGCCTGAGTGGTAAGAGCAGTAGAATCATCTTTTGTTGTAATAGATAGCCTTTGACTCCCGTTCCCAGCACAGGGCTCATGATACCCTGGTAATTTTCTGGGCGATGCAAATGTCTTTTGTTCCAATGAGGTGACATCCTGGAGGGCTCCTGGTTAAGGGCTGGTCAGCAGAAAGATCAAGTCATGATCAGAATCCTGGAATTTTTAGTCCCCCTCTCCCATTCTCTTGGGAAGGGAGAAGGGCTGAAAATGGAGCTAATGTGAATGCTTACCTATGTGAAGAAGCTTCATAAAATCCCAACAGTGTGAGGGTCAGAGAACTTCCAGGTTGGCAAACACACGCACATCAGGAGAGTGATGCACCCCAGGTCTGTGGAGACAGAAGTTCTGCACTCAGAAGCCTCCCAGAACTTATCCTGTATGTGTCTTCATCTGGCTGTTCATCTGTATCTTTTATCATATACTTTAATAACCTGGTAAGGGCAAGTCAGTAATATTTCCCTGGGTTTGTGAGCCTCTCTTGCAAATTAACCAAATCTGAGGAGGGAGCCATGGGAATCTCCAAATTTTAACCAACTAGGACAGAAGTCATGGGTAACCTGGGGGCTAATTCCTCAAGACTGGACTGAGCCCTTAACCTGAGGCATCTGATGCTCTCTTGAGGTAGATAGTGTTAGCATGGGGTTAAAGTGTAAGACACCCAGCTGGTGTCACCAAGAATTGCTTGGTATGGGGAAAAACCTCCACACATCTGGTGTCAGAGTGTTGTGACTATGGTTGTGGGAGAGAGTAAAGGAGACACACAAGAAAGAAAGACACAGGAGAGAGGGAAAAACTGAGTGGTTTCTTTTTTCCTAATCCAATACTGTATATGTAATATCTAATATTATATATCATATTATACTGTGGGAAGATGGTCCGAAAAAGAATTGCTTTGTTATCACCAACTCGCCACACAATTCTGCCTTTCCGGCTTCACCTGAAATCAGATGTGTGAGGAAGGGCTGGGGATGAAGCGGTTGGGAAAGGTAGAGATGGCGAACAAGATGAGAAAGGTGAAGGCAGATGTCCTTTTCTTCTCAGGCTAAGTGACAGCTGCTCAGAAACAGGTACTGAGATTGCTAAAAAGGTGAAAGTTCAAGCTCTCCCCACCACAGTTTTATTTATTTTTATTTTTAGTTTTTTATTTTTTTTTTTAAATCCTACCGGTTTTAAAAATGAAACTTTGTCATACACAAAGCAGGGCATGTCCCAGGAACACATTGGGTGTCCAGGTACTGTGCTCATACTGCTCAGGAGATGGTTACTTGTAACTTTAGGAGAGACCTGTGTAAGACACCCCTGCAGCCAACCAAAATGCTGATAGTCACAGCTTCTGATTTTGCTGCAATCCTGTGTGTTTTTTTTATTTTAATAGAATATTATATACATGTATATATTACATATGTATTTAATAGAAATTATATATATATACATATATATGTATCTTTTCATTGTTGGTGTTGTCCACTCAGTGATGTATTTTCCATGTGATCAATCTATAATATAAATCTATTTTACTTCTTTTAATTGCATATAATATTCTATTATAAAAATGTACTCCATTTTATTCATCTACTTCCTGTTAAACATTTCCAAGTTCCCAAGTTTTGACATGATGAAACATTTTTCCTCACCATGATAGTAAAATGCAAGAAAATGCTTTTCTCGTTTTTGCGATTAACAACAACAGAGGTGATCCCTGGGTTCGCTGGAAAATGCACGTGTATTGCGATCTGGACAAACTGCTTTCCAAGGGAATCTTGACAAACTGGCATGCTGAAATGGGAGAATAGCAGGGCTTGTGAGTTCCAGATCCTGGCACTAGAAATTTCTTGCCAATGAGGGCATTTTTTTCTGTAAATCAGAAAAGGGGAAAAAGAAAAAAATGGATTTCTGCCGTTGAGTTTCATGACTTCAAGAGGAACCAAATCTCAGATGTATTTCTCCAGAATAAGGAACATAGGCATAGCAATCATCCAAAGTTTCTTCTCTCTTGACTGTGATCTGTTGGACCTTATCTGTTCTTGCAAGCAAAGTTTTGTTGTCACATTCCTGACGCTCAAATTTAGAAAAATCATATGTCCAAGCCTCTAGTACTTAGAGTTGTGCAAACTCCATATTCTATTTTCACAAGCACTTCTACATAAGTCTTTATAAAACAAAATAGAATTACAGGAAATAAGGTATCCCATATGTACTTAATACCTCTTGGTGGACTGTCCTTTTATGGGATTAGGGGCAGCTGGGAGGGTGGGTCAGTAAGAGGTCTGTTAGATTAAAAAAATGCAAATTATTATTATTTTTAATTAGTGCCGCTCATACACCAAGCTATTATTGCTTTTAAAGGGATGTGTGCTCCATAGAGCTGCTTTTCTTAAAGAGCTCATTTCTGTGTCATATCCCCACCCACAAAAGTAGTGAAAATCTTAGAGTATGAAGGACATAAAAATAGGGGTTAACCAATTGCTGTTCTTTTATAAACGGGGCCCCTATTCTTCTGTTTTTTTAATCTCCATCCCCACATATTTTGCAATTTCTGTTTAGAATATTGGCAGATAGTAGATAGAGTCTTTGTAGTCTGATTTACAGTTTGAATCCTTATCAATCAAATATTTAAGGTAATTCTACAACACAAGAGAACTTTGGCATTTTATGTTATCTCTGCATCTCTGGAAGACAAGACTCAATTTCTGTACACTGACAGACTAACTATGTAAAAGTAGCATCGACACTCTAATTGGCTTAATCTTAGGAAAAAATAGTCAAGAATACCAGAGTGTTTCAAATTGGTAATAAAGGCATGTAAAAACAGGCACGATCATCTAGATAATAGAAATCGATTTCCTATCCTTGTACTAAAACCCAGACCCCACAAAGCAGCCTGATGTAATTCCATTACCATACTAAATCACTTGGCACCTGCATGGCCTTTTTATTTTTATGTCACTATTACTCCTGGCAAATGAATACATTTCACTCAGCAGAAATAAATTAGATAACTTGTCACTCAAGCTAATCACTATGGAGCTTTCCTTTCCCTGCTCAAAAGATAGGTTGACACCTCCTGGGCATTAATTTAGTCATTTCTTGATAACAGAGCATCTATTTGCACATGGATATGAATAAAGTTATAAAGATTTTAAAAGTAATTATGTCTGGGTCTCCCTAGAATTTGAAAGTCTAATTAAAGACCGTTTAAATCTTTTATGGCATGCGGTCCAATCAGGGTGCCATTAAACTGGAACAAGGTATGTAAAAGATTGCCGGAATATTCATCTAAGCCAGGATTTAGCTGCTCACAACACTGAAGTTTCGGGACTCCAGGATGTCTCAGTCGCTTAAGTGTCCGCCTTCAGTTTAGGTCATGATCCCAGGGTCCAGAGATCAAGCCCGGCCTGGGGCTCCCTGTTTAGGGGGGAAGTCTGCTTCTCCCTCTGCCTGCTGCTCCCCCTGCCCATGCTCTCTCTCTCTCTCTGAGACAAATAAATAAATAAAATCTTAAAACACAGAAACCCCTTGAAGTTTCAATAAAATAGAGGAAAAGTGGTAGGTAGAGGACTCAGGTCTGTAACTCTGCTGAACAAAGAGAGTTAAGTCCAGATCCTCTTTTCTAGCTGGCATTAGGAATATGCCCTGGTACACACTTGTGTCAATGAACTATGTGGCCTTGTATTATTCTGAGTAGAGAACGGACACAACTGGAAGCAGTCATGAGAGAAGGGCAAGGATATGGTTTTGGCTACATCCACTCCTGTGAATATGGCATCTGTGCCTAGGAATAAAATTCACTCTGTCCTGTTTATTCCTATATACTCTTTTTGCTTTGTTTCTTTTAGGCTAGACACTTTCTTAAAATAAGTGAACAAATCTATTGGCTTCATGTATGCATTAACCCAAGACCTAAAGGACAATAAGATGGACAGAATTTTGCTGTGTACTGAAAATAGTCTATGTTTTTCTCTTGGGAATTTTCTTTTTAAGATTTTGTTCATTTATTTGACAGAGGGAGACACAGTGAGAGAGGGAACACAAGCAGGGGGAAGTGGGAAGGGGAGAAGCAGGCCTCCTGCCAAGCAGGGAGCCTGATGCGGGGTTCGATCCCAGGACCCTGGGATCATGACCTGAGCAGAAGGCAGGTGCTTCATGACTGAGGCACTCAGGGGCCCCATCTCTTGGGAATGTTAACAGTTTTTTTGATCATATGTAAACATATAAAAACAGATCCTATCCTAAAGTACAAGTAATACAAGTAAATTGGTGTAGGATATGTCTGGAAGAACATGTATTAGCAGGAAAAAAATTCAATCAGTTTTATCTTAAAAAGCAATTTTAGGAGCATTTTTTTGGAAGGTGTGCATTTAAGATAGCTGAATGTATTTCTTTCAAGCATATGCACTATGACTTCCTGTGTTTAAAAAAAAAAAACTATAGGAGTCACAAGGAGGAAGGGTAATATTCATAACTTTGTCTGGGGCCAGAGTCAGTAAACAGATCCATTTTAAATTTTGGTGGCAGAGAGTCATTTGAAAAGTACTGTTTTCCCAAACAATTTCCTTCATGTTCTACCACCTTGGGGAAACTTAAGAAAAGAAGGAGCAGTAAACAGACTCTGTGTTAGAGGGGAAGATGTTGCTGCAAGCCTACTAATTTACTTGTATTACTGATGTCTCAGGAAAGAATTTGCTTTTAGATGTTTACATATGATCCCAAATAAGTATTTTTCCTTTACCCCTTTCTCTCAATTATTTTCCCCTCTAAAACTTTTACATTCTCAAGAGAGAAATATGGACTTTTTTCAAGTCCAGTGTTTCAAGCTTGACCCAAACCACAGCAAAGGAGGTATGCTTTGTCCTACATCCCATCAGCATTACTAAATATATATCAAAAGTCATCTGAGCAAGTTAAGCCTTGTAAAATTTACTTTAATGTCTTTGAAAAATGCCAAAGTGCTCACCAATCAGGAAAAAAGAGACCAATGGAAAATTATGATTTCTCCTTCACAGGTAGTCAAAAAACATTTTTTAAAAAATCAAGCTCAGAATTATTGAGCTAAGTAACAGAATTATTACTGTTTACACAGAAGTGCATTGCTCAGCGCCATGGTAATAATCAGATTCAGAGCTCGACAATATGTATGATCCCTTACCCAATATAAATAAGAGTTTAATATCAATTCTATCTCTGGGTGAAAATAAATACCTCCGAAAAGTCGATGATTCTCATTTTCTTTCCCACTTGGCCTGTAATAGTTGTTTTATGTCATTCCTGTCAGAGCTCTGATACAAAGTTGTGTTGTATGTTATATCTGGGCTTTCAGCCTTTACTGAAAGTTAAATGAAAGATGCCTTTGCCACCAATTCAGAATTCTGAATTGTCAGTCTTCCTTGATTTTAGTTTGCCCCCTATCCGCTAGCTAGTGGTCAACCCGTGCATGGTCTTTGGAGTTAGACAGATTGTGGTTTGAAACTTTGCTCAGCCCTTGTATTTTTATTTGGTGAGGTTTCTTGTCTTCTCTGAGGTGTCATTCTCCTCTTTCTAGATGATGACTATCTGATCACAGGAGCAGGATGCCAAGACGTTTCTATACATGGGAGCAGGCCCAGTCCACTTGCCACACATGGCCTCTGAGGCTGGCGATGAGGACCTGCCCTCCATTGGGCACACTGAAGATTTCTATAGACCTGTCCAATGAGCAGCTTGCCAGGCGGGTGCCCCAGTAGTCCATCTGGGCGTTGTGAATCATGTCCTCATGGGAGGTGTCCACAGTGTCAATTATTTATTTTTTTTATAGATTTTTTTAAAAATTTATTTAACAGACAGAGATCACAAGTAGGCAGAGAAACAGGCAGAGAGAGAGGAGGAAGCAGGCTCCCAGCTGAGCAGAGAGCCTGATGCGGGCCTCGATCCCAGGACCCTGGGATCGTGACCTGAGCCGAAGGCAGAGGCTTTAACCCACTGAGCCACCCAGGTGCCCCACAGTGTCAATTATTGACACCATGGCTGTGATGACAGCAGCTCCTGGTCTCAGATGTTTTACAAATTACAACTTTCATTCATTCAGTATTTACCAAAGAAATCTATTGCTTATGGTTTTCCCAGTCTTGGGTCACAGCAGCAAATAAGACAGTATCACTGAAATGGAGCTTACAATTTAATGAGGGGGAGGCATGGTCTGTAATACTGTAGAAAATAAAAAATATGTATTAAGTTAGTAATGGATAGATGATAGAGCAGTGAGTGTAAGAAGTCCTATGAAGAACAATAAAGTGGAATAAGGGAGGAATGCCACATGTCAGGTGTCCAGGAAACAGAATCTGGGTTGGAGATTAAATGCAGAATGTTCACTGAAAGGATCAAGGCTTGTCAGAGAAAGGCAGGAAGCAAGATTGGGTGAAGAGAGAATTTGGCTATAAAGTAGACACAGTGAGGCCTCTGCCAACCCTCTGGGAAGCCAGGATGGACCTTTAGAGTAGTGTTGAGTTGGGGCAAAGGAGTGCCAGGTCTTTATGCTCCTGCAATGACCAGAAAGTGGTTGCAAGCTGTCCCTTGTGAGGTGGCTCTTTTCTGCCTTGGGCAATTCCCAAAGAGGGCTAATAGCAGTGCTCAGCCCCAGTACTGTATTCAGTACAAGGTGTGCCTCGTCAGGTGAGAAAGAAGAGATTGCTCATTTTATAAAAGATGATCTCCTAAAACTTTTTTGAGGGTACATTTGAAAGACATGAAAGAAAAACCAACTAGACATCTGGGGGAAGAGGATTCTTAGGGAAAATGATTTTAACCTTCATGGATTTTTCTCAATGTAATTTCTATGCTCATTTATTGCTTTTCTACTCTTATTCTATCTTGGACAGTAATAATAGTAACAACAATAATATAATTTTTCTATGATAAATCAGTTGTGCAAGAGGTTTTCATTGTGAAAGATGGGCTCTGAGCATGAAAGGGACTTGGTAAAACATGGCTCAAGGAGTAAACTGGCATTTCTTACCAGAGTGCTGAAAATTTCAATACCTTCTGTATTGGTTAGAAGGTAGAATGAGTTTTGAACAAGTTAGCTGTCTTGGGGGAAAAAAAAAAAACACTGAATGTGTTAAATAAATATTCTTAGGAGATGAGATCTGCTAATTGCTCTAGCAAATTTTATATGTCCTAAGAAAGTGTTTGAAACTTTCTTGTCAGTCATTCCACTGCCTAGTTATTGAATGATGTCTCTCTTCTACTAACTAGTCTGGGCACATAGAAACCCATGCAGTCATTGCTCTTAGGAAACTTATAGCCTGGTGTCTGTGGGGCTGTGGGTGGCTTATGATAAAGTAGTAAGCCAATGTTACAAGATGTTGTGAGATATTCCTATTCTCTCATAATTGCCATCCATGACAAACCAAGAAAGCCTGAGTACCACCTCATTCTTAGAACCACTGAGCTGCTCCTCATATCAGTGGCCCAGCCACTTCACAGGGGTTTTTTAGACTTTACAGAACAAGACTTTCTATTGCCCATGTTGATGCAAGGTGAACAGAGTGGAGGGAAGAAACTCACTGGGGTTTCCTTGTCAGTGACCTGGTAGGGAATATATGGAGGAAGAAAGAAGAGTGGTCTCCATTCCCAGATTCTAAGTGGGGAAGAGGAAGGGAAGCTCTGGAAGGAAATTTTGTACAAATTAGGGATACCTGAAACAATATGGGAGAGACTGGCATTTTGCTTATTGTTGGAAGGCTCTTTGGGCAACATTTTATGAACATGTCCCTATTTCTACGTGAGTAGAGGAAAGACAATTGGAGTGGCACAACAGAGCTTAGAGAAGGGCAGTGCTTGAGAAGATGAACCCCACCCATTTGGTGTATACTGATGCCAGAATATCCAATGGATCAATTGGTAAGTGGCCAAAGAACTATCTTACTGGTATCTCACACAAAAGGATGGCCCCCTAAGCAAGGGGACACCAAGATTAAGAGCTTTGGGGTAATAATTTGGGGATAGGAGATGAACAAGAATAGAAGAGACAGCTGGTGTGAATCCCCATGTGATGTCAAGGCCTTCTGAGACTCCCCCGTATCTTTGAGGGATCCAGCATTGGACACTGACTCCTGGAGTCCATTGGTGGCATTTGTGTAAGCCAGATCAACAATCACAACCATCAAGAAGAAAAACACAGCTTGGAACAGTTAAGTACAATGATGTCACTTCCCTGTATTTTTGTTCTCCACTTCTAACCCTCAGGAAGCTAAAGCTAGAAGGGAAAGGGGGTAGCCGCAGATCTTTGAATTGGATGTGAGATTCACATATTGAAAGTGAAATAGTTTTAATAACAAAAGAGACTAGAAAGTTTCTCTCTCTCAGATGTCTGAAAGTAATAGGAAACATATATTCCATATAGCATAAGTAAATAAAAAATTGAATTTTTTTTTTACCTTTTTGAGTTGGGACTTGCCAATAACCAGTTATGCAAATAAAGAGTATAATCCTAGACACTGGTTGCTATGAAGAAAATAAAGGGAAAAAATGAGAATTTAATGGAGGAAGGAGAGAGGAAGCTGCTTCCTCCTGCATAGGCAGGGGATTCCTATTTCATTCAATAAAATTTTATTGTTTTTCTGTCCACTCACTATTCTCAGCTTTGGGGATATAGTAATAAACAAAGCAGACAAAAATAAAACCAACAGTAATCTTCTTTGAAGGTGTGAGACAGGAATGATATGAAGGAAGTAATCAAGGAAAGATATGGGGATAAGTGAGAACAAGAAAGAAAGAAGCATAATGTGTTGGAGTTTCAAGAGAAAAGGTTAGTGGCTGGAGCCTATGAATAAGGAAAGATTTGGAGAAGGTACTGGGGTGAGAGAGAAGATCGGTCATAAGGACAGGTGAGACCCTGGGAGAGCATGCTAAAGAGTGGGGATTTTAGTCTGGTCCAATGGGAAGTCCATTGGAGATTTTTAAATTGGGGAAGTAAATGTTTATGTTTTAATTTATGTCTTATGTTTTTAGAAAACATTTTCTGATTGCTTTGTGGTAGATGGAGGATAGGAAATAAGAAGGGAGATAGGGGAATAACATGTAGGCTCTCAATGTGTTCCCAATCTTACCTTTTCTTTGTAGTAAGAATAGATGACTTTGTCTTCTTTGGAGAAGTGTCTGTTCATATCTTCTGCTCACTTTTCGACTTGATTATTTGTTTTTCAGGTGTTGAGTTTGAGAAGTACTTTATAAATCTTAGATACCAGCCCTTTATCTGTAACGTCATTTGCAAATATCTTCTCCCGTTACATGGGTTGTCTCTTTGTTTTGTTGATTGTTTCCTTTGTTGTACAGAAGCTTTTTATCTTGATGAAGTCCCATAAGTTGATTTTTGCTTTTGTTTCCCTTTCCTTTGGAGACGTGTTTTGAAAGAAGTTGCTGTGGCCAATGTAGGAAAGATTACTGCCTGTGTTCTCTAGGATTTTGATGGATTCCTATCTCACATTGAGGATCTTTCATCCATTTAGATTTTATCTTTGTCTATGGTGTAAGAGAATGGTCACATTTCATTCTTCTGTATATAGCTGTCCAATTTTCCCAGCATGATTTATTTAAGAAAATGTCTTTTTTTCCATTGGATATTTTTTCCTGCTTTGTCAAAGGTTATTTGACCATAGAGTTGAGGGTCCACATCTGGGCTCTCTATTCTGTTCCACTGATATAGATGTTTGTTTTTGTGCCAGTACCATGCTGTCTTGATGGTCACAGCTTTGTAATATAGCTTAAAATCAGGCAATGTGATGCCTTCAGCTGTGTTTTTCTTTTTCAATATTTCCTTGGTGATTCAGGGTCTCTTCTGGTTCCATACACATTTTAGGATTGTTTGTTCCAGCACTTTGAAAAATGCCATTGGTATTTTTATCAGATGGTGTTGAAACTATAGATATACAAACGGCTAACAGACACATGAAAAAAATGCAACATCATTAGTCAACAGGGAAATTCAAATCAAAACCACATTGAGATATCACCTTATAGAAAGGCAAAAATTGACAAGACAAGAAACAACAAATGTTGAAGAGGTTATGGAGAAAGGGAAGCCCTCTTACACTCTTGATAGGAATGCAAGTTTGGTGCAGCCACTTTGGAAAACAGTATGGAGGTTCCTCAAAAATTTAAAAATAGATCTAACCTATAACCCAGAAACTGCATTACTGGATATTTACCCCAAAGACAGAGATATAGTGAAAAGAATGGCTATATACACCCTAATGTTCATAGCAACAATGTCCACAATAGCCAAACTGTGGAAGGAGCCAAGATACCCTTCACCAGAAGAATGAATAAAGAAGATGTGGTTCATATACACAATGGAATATTACTCAACCATCAGAAAGGATGAATACCCAACATTTGCATCAACATGGATGGAACTGGAGGAGATTATGCTAAGTGAAATAAGTCAAACAGAGAAAGACAATTATCATATGGTTTCACTTATTTGTGGAGCATAAAGAATAGCATGCAGGACATTAGGAGAAGGAAGGGGAAAATGAAGAGAAGGAATCAGAGGGGGAGATGAACTATGAGAGACCATGGACTCTCGGAATCAAATTGAGGGTTGGGGGGGGATGGGGTAGGCTGCTGATAGGTATTAAAAAGGGCATGTATTGCATGGAGCACTGGGTGTTATATCTAAACAATGAATCATGGAACACTACATCTAAATGATGTACTATATAGTGACTAACAACATAATAATTTTAAAAAAAGAATAAATGGTGCTGGTCACTTTTCAGTACTCCTTTTTCTTCATTTCAGAATAATCAGGGATGGAGTTACTTTGATCTGAGAAAATTAAAATGCTCAGCACTTTTGGGTTTTAGCAGGCTTAGAAAGAATTTAATTGATTTAGGCTAAGTAAGACTTACATTAAACTGATTGCTTTTAATTTAATATTATCCTTCATCTGAGAATGGAAATTATTTTCACATGGTTGGCAATATTGGAAATAATTACTCAACTTCGATTGATAAATGGTCTAAAAATTACTTTATTAGCTTTTCTCAGATATTTCCACATCTTATTACAAATAACACTACCCACATGAGAGAATAGCCATGAGAAGAGTCAGGGACATCCTATGAGTGACGTAAGTAGAGACTGAAATAACATGATCTCCTAATGTATGATGCACTGATGGTATTTGGTAAAACCATCTGGAAGAGGCCCAAACTGAGACAACAATTCCACTTAATAAACTCCATTGGTTGATGTTCATCAACTGATAATGTGAACTCAGGTTGAACTCTAGTCACAAAACTTGGAAAGAGGGATGCTTGAGAAATTATATGTTCTTCATTGCGAAATGACTGACCTGAGCCTAAGATCAATTCTAAGACTGACTCTAAGGGGTGGATAATTTCAAGGCCAACCTAAAAAAAAGTTGAAACCACTCAGCACCTGTTGTTCCTTTCAAATTCTATTCCCTAACCCATCTATACTGAAGAACTTTTTGGATACCCACTGGAGGACTGAAATTCTTGTCTCTAATTTGAACTAAGAGTCACAGTTCTCTATAAGCCACAAACAGTCACTAGATGTGTTAGGCGTGCAACCAACACTATCTAGGATCTCATAGATCTGGAGGACTTTTTTTTATCATAAGTAAAACTCCATGTGGATTAATGCATTGTTCACTAGGGAAATGTGGTTTAGTAACTCTGGTCATGATTTTTTTTTTTTTTTAACTTTGCTAAACTGTGGAAGACACCAAGATGTCCTTCAACGGATAAATGGATAAAGAAGATGTAGTTCATATATATGATGGACTATTCCTCAGCCATCAGAAAGGATCAATACCCACATTTGTATCAACATGAATGTAACCAGAGGGGATTACGCTAAGTGAAACAAGCCAATCAGAGAAAGACAATTACAATATGGTTTCACGCATATGTGGAACATGAGGAATAGTACAGAGGACAATAGGGGAAGGGAGGAAAAACTGGGAAGAAATCAGAGAGGGAGACAAGCTGGGGATTGCAGAAAGGGAGGTGGGCAGGGGAATGGGGTAACCAAGTGATTGGCATTAAAGAGGATACATGGTGTAATGAGCATTACACTCACTGAATGATTTATTGAACATTATATCAAAAACAAATGATGTACTAATTGAATTTAAATTAAAAAAAGAAAACAATGGTTTTTATTTTTTCTTTAAAGGTATAATGCAGGGTTATTATAGAAAATTTGGAAGTTAGGCAAATGTACAAAAGGAAAAGCCTAAAATTCACTATGAATACAATCCCTAAGCATATAGACACACACAGACACACACACTATGAGTTCTTACTACAGGACCCATTGGTAATCTTTCAAACATGCAAAAAAAACCTCATTCCTTGTCATTAAATCAAACAGATGTTAGCATAATGTGAATGTTAAGTCTTGTCCTGAGATTTCCAAAATGTACCAGAACTTAGACATTTAAAGCAGTCACTTTGGGAGTTCATGGTACACATTTATTCAAATGCTGATGCCGAGCAACACAGCTTTGTGACAGTCTTTTGTTGTCCATCAAGGGAAGGCAGGTGACACATGGCCAGGGCCTTGCCATACCCTGTCTTTTAGGATAGGAGAAATGAAAGCTCAGACATCCTTTACCCTCAACCCCAGGGCAAGGCTGTCAGTGTGTCTCGTGTGAGGGACGAGAAGGTGGAGGACTACATGTGACACGAGACTCTTTGGTTTAACTTTGTGTCATAGGCATGAGGGTGTCATGGAGCCCCTTAGAGATTTCTGACTCAGATCTGTCCTGTCTTTGAGATGACAGGGAGTCTCCAGAGATCATTTGGAAGTCAGGCCTTCCTCTGTGGGTTCCTACCCTATGCCTATCCCTCTCTTTACTGTTGAGGGAAGGCTCTAAATTCCAGGCAGGTTAATTATAATTGAGCTCACTTCATACCAATGGAAGCCTTTCAAAAACCCTGCCTTAGAGACAAAGATTTGAAATAAACGCAGTCCCCGTCCTCATGGAGGACACAGAATAATAAAATTGCTCTTTTGCTTTATTTTTAATCACAGTGCCATTTCAGCAGCCAGGCACTAAATCTCTTTTTTTTTTTTTCTGGGACATTCCTTTGCCATCCCTCACACATTATTTCATTTGTGTCTGGACCACCATGCAGCTAGGATGCAGGCTGAAGTCTCCCTCCCTCTTCTGCACATTCTCTGCTCTTGGCTTTGTTCATACCTATCTCCCTCGACCTGCAAGGACGACAAGAAGCCCCGGTTCGGATGCATCTTCTCTCTCTTTATTTCCGCAAGTCTACACACTTATATACGCTTACATGACCAATCAGTGAGCAGGGTACGGGAGGGAGCAAATCAGGCTGCGCACCTAAACGAACAACTTCGCTAGCAACCAATGCTGTTTACTTCCTCTTTGGGCGTTCCGCTTAGTCTCACGAGGCAATCCTAACCTGGCAATTAGGCAGGCACCATCTTTTAATGGCGGAGGCCGCCCTGGCCAGGGGCCTGCCTCTGACATCTCCCCCTTTTTTTCTTTTATGGCAGGGATCGTGCCTGTCTTAGGTTGTCAGTGGCGGGGAATATCCTTACCCGTCATCAGACGGCAGATATCAATGATCTGCGTCCTGTCTTAGGTTGGTATTTCCCCCACCAATCTTACCCGTCGTTGACTACCGATCCAGCATACTTAGCCACACTTGGGGGGATGTTCCAGCCTCGATGGCTAACAAGGCCTGCACCATGGCTTGCTGTTGCCTATGTTGCTGTCGCCTCCAAATTTGCAGTTTCCTAACTAGCAGAATCAAGCCCACTACGAGGATTGTCATCAGACCAATTACACTAGCCCATTGTTTCGTAAAGGTTAACACATCTTGCAATGTTTTGATTATCTCTGGGAGGGTTGCAAGCTCAACTCTGGTGTTATTTATCCTTGTTATGCCTAGTAGCAGGTGCTGAGTATAGTTTTGGAATTCTGCGGACTAATTCCTCCGCAAGTATTGGGAGAGCTGTCGGGAGACATTTTGTAAGTCACTCATATTAGTATAGGCTATGGGAGTTACACAAATTGCCGGGAAGGGTACTATACATCCCAGTCCCAATAGGGCCCCCCATATGTCCACTTGTTCTTGACCCAATTCCACTCTCTGGTTGACTATCAGGATTCCTGCTTGCAGATGTGCATTGACCTGAGTCTGTGTTTGAAGGGCAGCCGCCGTTCCTTCTGCAAGGGTGTTCACAGCTTCCGCAGTGGGTATAGTTGCAGCAAGCGAGACTGCTGCTGCTGTGGCAACTGCTGTAGATATAGCCAATGCTGTCACAATGGCAGCTGTGATACCAAAATCTCTCTTCTTTCTGGATAGCACCACCGGTAACTTGTCCTCTGGAATGGAAACTGGGATAGGAACATGGGTAGGGATACGCATAATCACAGCCAGCTTGAAGGCCGTGACATTCCAGCACTGGGAAAGATAGCAATTCTTAGTGCAATTCAACCTATCATTCAGCTCACTAGCATTTGTTACGAGGAAAAGGAATGGTGGCGAGACCCATATGGAAGTGGGCTGATAAGTAATATTATTGGGACAAGACACATTAACTGTTGTCTCAAAGGTACTAGAGTCATTTTGTTTATAAGAACAGTTGAGGAATTTGCCACCATTTAACATGGACACTGCTGAGATATCAGTACATGCTCCTAGCAAGTTACAGACCTGCCATGCATCAAAGGGAGAGGAGGGAATATGAGAGAAGAGTTAGTCACTGGTAAAGGATATAGCCATGCTTTAACCACTGCTCACAGCTCTCTGGCTTGAGTCTGCCACAGGAGGTGTAGCATCCCTGGAGTTATCATCAGCATCTTCAGCATCATGACTGGTGTTTGGAGGCAAGGCTGCACGCACCAGCTGCTCTGGGATCCAAATTGGAGCCTCCTTTTCCTGTGGAAAAACACATACAGACCCCCTACTCCATACTAACACTGGATCTGGTCCATTCCACTTTCCTGTGAGGATGTCCTTCCAAAGTACTAAAGGCTTAGGAGAAGCAGCAGCATCACTTGCATGTCTGTCTGCAGCTGATTTACCCGTTTTGTCCAACGTTAAAAAATTCAAAATAAAGAGAATGGTGTTGAGCTTATCTTTAGGGGACCTGAAGGTGTCCCCTATTCCCCCTTTTTGTTTATAAAGCTCATTTTTTATTGTAAGATGCGCACGCTCCACAACACTCTGTCCTTGTGGGTTATAGGATATTCCATGTATCAAGTGAATGTCAAGTTGTTGTAGGAAGGCTTTAAAGGGTTGTGAGGTGTAGCCTGGACCATTATCTGTCTTTAATTGGCGTGGCTTTCCCCTTGCTGCGAAAGCCTGTAGGCAATGGGCGATAACATCTCTGGATTTTTCCCCGTATGCACTGAGGTGAAAATTATTCCAGAGCAGGTATCTACAGAGACATGAACATATTTTAACTTTCCAAATTCTGAAACATGTGTGACATCCATATGCCATATATGATTAGGTAACAAACCCTTAGGATTAACCCTCAAGGACGGTGCAGGTAGTAAGATCATGCAATTTCTGCAGGAGACTACTATGTCCCGTGCCTGTGCTTTTGTTATGTTAAATTTGAGGTGAAGAGTTAAAGCATCCTGTTTCTTCAAATCCTCCCGTAAGTGGTCCCATTGAGGTATGTTTAGCAAGCCTTCATCTAGGAACCATGGAGCCGCCTTTTCCACTGTATTCAAAATGGCCCGAGCAGTTTTTGCTTTTAGTGGAGTTCCATTGGCTTTCAGCAGGTCTTCTAAAGACCCTTCCAACCGCACTTTAGATACTTCAGATCCCATTATGAACACACAGACAACAGATGCGGACGTTAAAGACTCGCCGCTAAATTCCGACTCTAAGGCCGCCCCGCTTCTTATTGCGGACTTGTAAAATCCTGGCTCTAAGGCCGCCCCGCTTCTTATTGCGGACTTGTACAAGATTCCCACCACTTTGATCGTGGTCCCTTACCCACTTACCTGCAGTTTCGATAAGAAAATCCCGGCTCTATGGCCGCCCCGCTTCTTGTTGCAGTCTTGTACAAGTTTCCCACCACCTTTGTCGTGGTTTTACCCTGCTTACCTGTGGACTTCTCCCTTGCAAGGTTTTTCTATTTTTACTCCCCGCTTTACCGCGGAATTCCCACTTTTGAACGTGGCTAATGTTCCCGCTTACCTGCGGACCTTTACTCCCCGCTTTCCTGTGGATTACCTTGCAAGATTCCTTTTATTAGTTCCCGGGTGCTGGCGCCATTTATCGCCCTCGACCCGCAAGGACAACAAGAAGCCCCGGTTTGGATGCATCTTCTCTCTCTTTATTTCTGCAAGTCTACACACTTATATACGCTTCCATGACCAATCAGCGAGTAGGGTACAGGAGGGAGCGAATCAGGCTGTGCACCTAAACGAACAACTTCGCTAGCAACCAATGCTGTTTACTTCCTCTTTGGGCGTTCCGCTTAGTCTCAGGAGGCAATCCTAACATGGCAACTAGCCAGGCGCCATCTTTTAATGGCGGAGGCCACCCTGGCCAGGGGCCTGCCTCCGACACATACCTTCATTCCTTCACATTTATCCTACTGGGTTTAAAATCTTAAAAATGGACTGAGAAGAACAAATCATCAAGATAACACATGTACATGTCTATAACAAATGTTTTTTCATGAAATTATAATAAAAATCATAATACTGACATTAATTGATCACTAGGATTGCCCTGGGCACTATTCTAAATGTTGTGTATATGAACTCGTTCACTCCTCACTAATGAAAGACCCTGGAGCCGCACCCAAGAAGCAGATACCAAGCCTCCACTGGATGCAAGTTGCAAGAGGTTTATTGGTTACACAGGCGCCTGCGGACGCATCAGCCTTTGTGGGCTGAGCGCGCCGGGCTAGGTTGGGGAGCAGATTATATAGGGCAGGGTTGGGGTGGCGGGAAGCGAGCTTACAGAAGCAGATGCTTGGTTACAGGGATCTGATTGGTTAACTTAAATCAAGCATTGTCAGGCACTGGGTTTAAGGCAAGGACACAACGGTTTGTTCTGGTGGGCCTTGGCTCAGCACTCTGGAAAGTCCCAGGTACACTCTATTCCTCATTTGTCTTTTCTTTTGACAGACCGGGTGATCACAGACAATAGACATCCTGGTATGTGTTGCCATCCGGCTATGGGGACAATCAAGCCTTCAGCAAGGGGATAGAGGGTGCTGTGGGGACATCAGGTTACTTAAACAAGCCTTTAGCAAGGGGAGAGGGGGTCTTTCACTACCACGTGTTGAGAAGGTACAATTGTGATTATCAACCCTATTTTGCAAATAAGAGCAATGAAGCACAGAGAGGTTAAATAGTATATTCAAGACCTCACAACTAGTATATGGTAGAGCTTGGATTTGAACCTATGTGTCCTGTCTGTAAGAACTGTGTTTTTAACCACAATGCTATTTGGCAACCATTCTTTGTTCCAGCCTCCCCCCACTACTCATTTCAGGTCCTAGAAATAAACATTCACACAGGCAGTCTTGTTATTCTCTAAAGAACTTATTTGGGTTTTTTTGGGGGGAAATTCTATTGCACAAATCACATTTCCTCTTCCTTTCTAATTCATCAGTTACTGTTCTCTTTTGTTTTTAGTTTTCCAGATCTTTACTGAAATATCCATATGTTGTTATTCTTTCTTCTGTTCTTTAAATTTTGTTTGTTACCATTTACTATGATTAGAAGGAGGCTTAGAAAGGAGAAAATATATACTCCCATGATCATTGTGTTATCTTGAATGAAAGGTCGATTTTGACCTGACTTAGAGAGGTGTGACTTGCATTAGGGTTCCCCGGGTATATCTTTGATCCACCACCAGGCTGCTCTCTCAAACTTGACTCCTACTTTAGGCTTCATACTTTTCTGTATGTCTACTTCCCATCTCTAACCCCTTCAGTCTTTCTTGAAACCTACAGTTGAACAGGATCTTTCTTCTTCATCTCAATTCCTGGAACACCTGTGGTACTTCACTGGCAATGTGCATCAAGATTTCTCCTTCATTACAGTCATTTCTATGCACAATTTCACTTCCATGCTGCACAGAAGCTTCTAATGAGTAGTTGCCAAATCCTTTTGTAGTTGCCAAATCAAAGTCAGTGCTTGAAATCAGGTGCAGTTGTACTCAAATGATAATTATAGGAGTAGAAAAGATTAAAATTTACAAATTTTTGTAAATAGCTGTAGGAAAGAAAAAAAAATTTGATAGGATTCAACAACTGCTTATGATGAAAAAAAAACAAATACCCCAGCAACTGGGAAAGGTTGATGATGGTTATAGGTGAAAAATTATAGGAAACATTATTCTAAATGGGCACACAAGTTCAGACATAATCCCTTTAGAAAAAGAGGAAGAATAATGTCAACTACCACTGCCCCTGTGTAACATATTACTCAAGATAGCAGCTAAAACAAATCTTAGTTTCCACGACCTTTAGTTATAGTCATGCAACTAACTCTGGCCAATGTCATGGGAGTGAAGGTTACCAATTATCCCACTTGACAGTCTGTCCCAGAAAAACTCATGGGGATGTCCCTCCATTCTTCCCCCCTGCTAGGTGATTGGAAAGATGACTTTGCAGAGCAAGAGGAACAGTAAGCCTAGAACCCTGAATGACTGTATGGAGCAGAACTCATTTCTCATCCCCTCTCAGATTCACACTGGACAGTTATATGAGCAAAATTATGAACTCTAATTGTGCTGAACCCTAAAATTTTGGTCTTACTTGTTGTAGTATTTAGCCTGTCTAATACAGGAATGGGGATGCATAGCAAAACCCTGAAATATATGACATGGATTTAGTATCTTGGTGTCAGGAGACAAAGAATGAGATATTACTTTAGGGAAGTGGACTAGTCACGATATGTCGATGTAAGTTATTTGGTGAGTGCTGTCTACAATAACCTGGAAGGGATTACTATGTGCCTTCTGTGTCTATAGCTTAGGAGATGGTTGGAAAGAGCCCAAGTTTTAGTGTTTGTTAATTGTCACAGCTTTTAACAATATTATAACAAAAATGAGTTTAGGAAATAATTGGCTGATCCAAGAAGAAATTAAGAATCTCAAAGTGTTGGGGAAAGCAAATGCTTTCGGCCTAAAACAGTGGGACAGATAAGACTGAAAAAGACATCAATGTTTCTCATTAACCAAAGAACTCAGCCCTGGGGCTGAGAGCACATCAAGAATATTGCTTTTCATTATAACCCATTATTTAAGATGGCTCAAAGAAGCTGTCATTAAGTTAGAGGCAAGGATTAATGCAAGTATACAAAGAAATGAAAAGATTTAGAATTTTGTCTCAGAAATAACTTTGGATGTAGTTACAGGAAAATGGAGCTGACTGAAAGCAAACTGAACAGAAGTCACTTTATTTTCTAGGGGGTTTGTGTTGCCACAGTAAGTTTGAGCCTGGCTTGAAAAAGTTTTTTCCTATTTCTCTATAAATCAACCCTACCACCACTGGAAAATGTGCTACCAAATTTGTATAGCTCATAAGCAGGGCGCAACATTCACTTCAAATATGGCCATGGAATCTAATGACCAGGAAGAACTTACTCAGTGCAAAGCCAAGTGCAAAGCGTATTGCCATAGAGAACAACAGACACTTCCATATCCTGCTCAGGAGCCTACACAGTGTTTGCCCATCAGATTCTCTCAGTGCCACGGACCAATGACTGCTGTGTGTTTCACATTCATCTCTTTTTGGATGACTAATTTTTATTGCAGATGTCCTAGCTCCACCACTGTGTATTGGATATAGCTGTGGGAAGAAAACTTGACTTCTTAGCTTGTTGGTTGTCTGATGAGGAGAAACTACCTTTCAGCCTGATGAGAAAACTGTATATGACCAAGAGGTCCTGGGCTTTGAGCTGTATGCATTAACAAAGGGGAGAAGAGTATGATATGTGTGTGAGAATAAAGGGCATACATGAGTATGTCGTGACCAGAGGCATGAGTTGTGGTAGAAACTGCCAGCTGTCCGTTAAAATCTGTTCTACTTTTATTCCTGAGCACAAGGCTTGAGTTTTCCCAGACTCCCTTGCTGTTAAGTGTGGTGGTGTGACTGAATAGTAGAGAATAGAATATGAGTCGAGAAGCAGCCATTCCCCATCCCTTCCTTTAGGTTCTTAATTCATGGGAGGGGTGAATTAAACATCCCATATGTGCTCCTACTTATTATTTCCCTCTTCTGGAATGGTAATTTCAAGGGAAATTTGGAAACCGATTTTGACAATGGCAAAGATGCCATCAGCTTAGGTCCATGATTGACTATGTGAAGGATAATCTCTGTTCCCCACAGACCTGCAATATTTCTGTACCATTACTTGAACAGAAAAATAAACTTCCTATGTATTAACATCATTATGTTTGGGGTCTTAAATTGCTCTAATTAAAACCACATACATTCTAGTGGGTGAGATAATGTAACAGGTAGTTCAGGCATTGACAATACTCAGACTCAGATGGAGGGCAACGGATAACCTGATTAGGTTTAGAATCACAACCACATCAGGTCCTGAGGATACAGAGAAGTATCTCTCAGGGGAAGAGGGTTATCCAAGTGGTCAGCAACCAGACGGAAGAGTTAGGATTCAAGTCCATTTTCCAATCCTAGTAGAGGAATTGTGGGAAAAGCCATTCTTATAAATCCAAAAATCAGGTATTTGTCACTTGAAGAAACTTTTTCAAACTACCAGGAAACACAGTATTATTCTCATTTCCAAGTATGTCTGCAGAAAACTTGAGAAAAAAGAAAAAAAAGGAACTCTTGGTCTACTCTAGATTTTGTTTTCTTTTTTTTTTTTTTTTTTTTTTTTTGAGAGGGAAAGAGAGCATGCGTTGCGCAGGGGAGGGACAGAGGGAGAGAGAGACAGGGTTCAATCTAATGACCCTAAGATGACCGGAGCTGACATCAAGAATCAGATGTTTAACCAAGTAAGCCATGCAGGCACCACTTGGTCTATTCAAGTTTTGATTTCAAGAAGAGTTACTAGAAATATAAGTAATAATGAGTCATTGTGGTAGGCTCTGTTCTGAGCTCAGGGGAGGAGCCATGACGTGAAGATCCTGTGTATTGCCCTTGAGACTCTCACAGTACACGCTGCAAGTAAGAGGAGAGTAAACCACATGATACAAGAGGTCATGCAATAGAGCTGTATTAAACAAGAATAAGGGGGGACTGCTGGGAACTTGGACTCCCATATATGGGAACCTTTGTAATAACCCTGAGGTGAGGAGATCAAAGCAAATTATAATTAAAGATTTTTAAAAAAATTATGACATGGTTATCATTACATAGAAGACTGTATATCATTACATAGAGCTTTAAAAGTGGAAAGGAACTGTTATATGTCAGGGGAAATGGGCAACATAACTCCTGTACCTTTTGTTCCAAAGGTCCCGGTGAGAGAGATGACAGCTTCTTTTGCTTTCCTTTTGGGTTTTCTGTATAAGCCCCTGTGGGAAGCACGACCACTGCTGAATGGGGTGGCTATCAGATATCTGGGAATAAACACTATCTTCTAGAAGACTTAGTGTGAGGGGGAAACAGATGCATGATTTTTTGCCTTCTGTTGTTGGGCCAACACTGCTACTCCTTAGGTCTCTAAGAGGAAGAAGTAGCCTGATTCTTTCAAACAAGGATTTAAATGATGTGAAATAAGTTGAGCTCATGGAAGATCATATATATACGTGCTCCTAACATTGCATCCACTAATACATGTCTTAATACGAGAAAATAGTTTTTAAGTCAACAGCATATTAAAGAAAATAAGATCACTTTCCTTTTAAAGTGTACAGACCAAGTTATTCTATTGATGAATTTTTCTGTTTTGCACTTTATTTGAACATTTATCCTTCAATTTTTAAGGACGATTTTTGCTAAGTCACAGCACATATCGAGCACACCCACAAATGTGTTTCATGAGATATGGACAATGGTGCAATACCAAGATGTTGCTGGTGTTCAATTTTAACAGAGAGCTCTAGCTTCGAGATATTCAACAGGATCCTGCAACGTTGGTACCATTTCATATTAAATTAGTTCCCCTTAACAACAAGAAAAAAGAAACTATTGAATATTACTGCACATTTTTTCTGAACTTATTAACTTATGCATGTTTATTTTTGTTGTGGTGGTTGGGAGTAAACATACTATTTTCTACGTTTGCAAGAATAAACTTGTACCTAGCTCAGGGGTTTTGTAAAGATCACACTAAGCATTTAATATAGTGTCTGGCACATGGTAAATGCTCAATAAATATTAACATATCATTATCCATGAAGCCTGTGTTTAAAATAAATTTAAATGGCAAAATATTTCTTGAATGCGTAATTGTACTATGGTGCTATGGTAATAAAAAGGAAAAAAAATTCAAACTTGTTTCTGCTGAAACTTTAAAATCTAAAACATATAAAAAAAGACATATACTGCCAATGTTCACATTTATGTAGGTAGCAAAATGAAACAAATCATTGTTATAATCACAACAAGTTCACTTAAGGAGATGAGACAGTTTAGGAAGGTTTATGAATCCAGAAAGCACCCAGAATTAGAAAAGAGAATTCTCTTTTTGAATAGAATGTGTCTTTTTTAAATGTTCAGTTAGCCAGTATATAGTACATCATAAGTTTTTGTTGTAGTGTTCAATTATTTATTAGTTGCAAAGAGAATGTGTCAACATGATCAAAACTTTCTGGGATTAAGTCAGTAGAATCAGTTATTCCAAAAAGAATGGCTATGCTTCTGTCAGCTTAATAGTTGTTTAATATCCAAAATTTTTGACTTCTTACTTTGAGGAAATTTTTATCTGGTAAATTATATACACTGTAACTGACACTTGAAGTTACACAATATTTAAATTGTAGGTTGGTTCCATTATTAGCTGTTAAGCACAAATGGCAAAAATGTTTTTCATAACACTCTGAATCTTCATATGCTTTCCAACCAATTCTTTAAGAAAAGAAAGAAAGCAAGTCAGATGTACAAGTAGGGAATGCTTTCCCCACCCCCCAATTACAAAACCTACACTGAGTGAGTGAGTTTGTTGGACATTTAAAAAATGATGAAAATTAGTAATTACTTCCTTTTATCACCGAGAACCTATATTTCTAAACCTATTGTCTTCAAAACAAACTTACCTTTTCAATTTACTCTCAAGTAACATTTTAAAACTACTGATGACAACTGAAATCTAAAAGGCAACTGATTTCGTTTCGTACGTCTACTCAGTGAAAAACGCATATTGTCATATTCCAGCGACAAAAGAAATACTGACTTTCCTGTTTTGTCCAACAAAAAATGATATGGCAAAAAGAAAGGTGGGAACAGCCTTCAAAGGCTAAATATTTCCACAGGGCATTTAAAGTGCATTGGCTATGGAACTCAATGCTGCCTTGCTGGTAGTGAGTAAGGAAGAGTTCGTCACAGATGATGTTAATCAGAGCTGCCACTTATTGAGCACCTCCTGGGTGCTGGGCATGCCCTCCATACCTCATTTTCACACCAATGTCAAGACATTTTTGCAAGGCAGTTAGTCTTACCCTCACATTGCAGATAAGGAAACTGAAGTTGCGTGAATAAACAAGCAAGGGTTCGAACTCTGGATCCAAAATCGATTGTCTTTCCATACCATGCCAGATGAAGTAGCACTAGGAATAATGTCATTTTAAATATTAAGAAAAGCATCCTGAAATAAGAGCAGGTTTTGTGAAGCCTCACAGGAATCACAAAAATGAATTAAAGTCCCTGCACCAAGGACTCACAGTTAAGTAGGGGATAGAATTCAGATCATAGTAAATGCAGCAGAAGACTATGGACTCCGGGGAAACAGACTGCGGGTTTTAGAAAGGAGGAGGTGGGGAGGGATGGGTGAGCCTGGTGCTGGGTCTCATGGAGGGCACGGACTGCATGGAGCAGCAAAGGTTATATGCAAACCATGAGTCATGGAAAACTGCATCAGGAACTAACGGTGTACTGTTTTATGACTAACATAACACAATAAAAAATTCACAACAATAACAGCAACAACAAAACAAGATGCACAAATGCCGTGAGGATTCAGACTACATGTTTCCATCTAGAAACTGCAAGCGGGTTATCGGGAAGCTGCCCGTGCACATACACCCGCTGAACAGAGCTGAGGACACGAGATACTCATTACATAGATAACCACTGATGCTGTGACAGGCTTGTGCACGATACTGGGTAGAATTTTGTATTGCTTTTTGTTTGAATGACATTTGGCTCTTAGGAATTTCCTATGAGAAATGTGCTGCCTTTGATAAGACAAATACTGAGAAGAAACCAGAAGGCTGTTGATCTATTGCTGCATATGAGTTTACTGAAATAACCCTTCCACCTTGTCATTCCGTGGCTTCCCCATGTTCTTCCTTCACAAATTTCTCGTCTTTCTCCATTCATTTCCCCTCGTGGAAACCCTCTGCTCACACCTACACAAGCAAACATATGGACTGAAGGATCAAATTTTCTTATCAGGTTCATTCCCACCCCTGATTCGGGTCTCAATTTTAAGAAATTCAACATGAACCGTTCATGTCAGCCTCCAAGGTAAGATTTCTTCATGATAGTCTTAGACTGATTGAATTATTAAACTACAAAGACCGTAAACGAAATTCCTCCTACAAATATTAATTGCGAAAGTGAAAAGTCCACAGATAGAAGTGTAGAGAAATTAACTGGAAGAGTTCCAGGAGGTTAAAGGAATTCATACTTTAATTATTCTCTGAGTTCTTTTGCTCTTGTTGAGAAGGGACAGCCACTCTAGTCTATTGTCTTTGACTTGTAAATTACTTTAGAGACAAGCCAACTCTCCTGTACTTGGTTCAACATTTTGTTTTTATTGAAAAAAGTACATTTCAAATTGCCTTGGTGCTTGAGTAATTCAGTAGATTAAATTAACCTAATAATACGGTTAAACTACTTTAAAAAATATGTAACAACAGAAATCCACCCTTATTTTCAATTTAACACAAGAACCCTCTCAGAACAAACAAGTAGGTTAAAATTTAGACTTTGTAATTTATTTAAAAAAATTGAACTTGCTGAGCCCAAATATGTACATAATATTATTTACTTAATTATCACACAATAAAAAGCCACATGGATTTTTAGTCATTTGGAAGTAGGCAATCACAGGAGGGTACCTCTCTGTTTTTATATTGCTTTTTAAGTTTTGTTATAAATGAGTGATAGCTCTATGGTTACAAAGCAATCTTCTAATGTCTAGAAATTTCTTTTGGATTATTTAGGCTAATTTTCAAAGCTTTCCTAAAGAGAAAATAGGACTGGATAGATTAAAGAATTCAAATGAGAATACAGGACAACCTATTAGCATATTCACCTGCTTGTAAGTTTGCCCTTCTTATTGCATTTATAGAGTTACTCAGTTTCATTATACTGCATTTAGAGAATTATTAAGTTTGCAAGGAAATGTCATTAATTGTTTTCTTTGTCAGGACTCTATGACCTCTTATATAAATAACTCTGCCAGTGGAACAAAAAAAGAGTTCACACTTGACTGTCAGACAAATTCCTTGAAATAGGTCATTCACACATGTGTAACATCTCACCTCTTCAAGTGGGAAAACCTTTTTGTGTCAATTTTTGCATTAGAGGATGAATGTGAATGTCATTTTATACATCTATATCTATGTTATCTGTAATGTATGTGTTTATGCACGTGTGTACGTGAGGGATCTCCAAACACAAGCCTTATCAGTGTAACTAAAATATCATTATCATCAGTGTACTACCCCATCTTGCAGTGGAAAGAAATATTAGGATTTCAGGTCCCCTTAATATATTTAAAACAATGACAAGTCTCAGAATTCTGGGATGAGAACTTAATATCATCCAGACATTACAAGCCTTTCATTTGACAGCACAATCACTGAACTGTAATAAAATAGAATAAGTCATAAAGAACTACAGACGAAGTCAACTGGAGTTTGGGCATCAGAATTCTAAATCAATTAATTATAAAAATAACACTAACACACAAAAGCATGCATAAAAGGAAATAATTGCTCTTCATTTTGTAATGTTAATGAGTAGAGACATTTTCCATCATCGAGTCACTGGACTCCTTATGATGAAATTTTCATCTTCAAGTTGTACTGCGTAGGAAGGTATACAATATATTGGAGTATGTAATTCACACGTTCATTTTTCATTTGACTGAAGTCTTGTGTCTTTGACTTCTTCCAAAATTTGGCTTTAGGATCAGATTCTCGTGAATTACTTTTCTGTGGAGGATTATAGAGAGGGGGAAAAAGCAATAGTATGAGTCACAGTTCTATTTAAGCAAAACAGGAAATTAATGCATAAAATACACTTTAGAATTCTACATTCTCACAGAGTTGTCCTTGAATATAACTATAAATATTGAATGAAAGGAATTTTCTTTCAGATTAGCACTATAAGAGAAAAACATGTAAAGAAAGGATTCTTAGAAAATCTATCTAAAAGCCTTAGATAAGGCACAAACATAATTACTCTGCTCCTAATTTCTACAGAGATGAGATGCCAACACCAAACTTGTATAGGGGCTGAATATAGTGGGAAGGCAGCAACTGATACGTGAGTTAAATTACATATAGGTCTCTGAACCTAAGGCAATCTCCCTCATCTATAATCTCTATGGGAATAACTTTGTTCCTTGGACATCAGCAAGGAGAAGTCTGTACAGCACCTCACATCTAAATTCCTCTCTGATACTAACATATGGGGGAAGGGAGCAGGGTTGGTCTCTTTCATCAAACCTGATGCTCAACCTTTCTTGGCTACAAAGTTGAATTTGTGTTACTTCTGGAGAGTGCATTAAAGGGGTGAGAAGAGCTTTTGCTCTTGTGAAAACCGCGTTCTCCACAGTTTTCTTCCTTTGGGGTATCAGAGGAACTGTGTATCCCAAACATTCTCCTGTGAGAAATGAGCCGCCACCAAGGACAGCTAACTCAGATCCAACTATTCTCACTTCCTATCAGGCAAAAACTACATGCAAATTCAGGGGGTTAAAGTTATTAATACTTTACCCCCTAACATTTCCAGTTCTCATTTATAGGGCACGGTCCCTCTGTCTCTTATTGTCTTTGACTTCTACGTTTCTTTACAGCAGTATGCTACAAAAACAGGACTAGAGTATTTTTAGAAACTCTTATGTATTTCCCAATATTTCCTGTGAGATGGGATCAGATTTTATAACCATTTCACTAATTTTCTGAGACACACTTAATAACTTCATTTGCACCCATATGGGGAAATGAAAAAAGCCTGAAATCTGGTTCATCTGACTTTCCCCTGTCTTTTCCATATATTTGAGGCATGAACTG
The DNA here is from genome assembly GCF_964662115.1 of Mustela nivalis. NCBI lineage: Eukaryota > Metazoa > Chordata > Mammalia > Carnivora > Mustelidae > Mustela > Mustela nivalis. Next base: position 146,386,242 of record NC_139023.1, on the reverse strand, counting down.
GGAACCAAAGCATTCATCTTGCTAATGTAGAAATGCACATAATTCCCTGAAGCATATTCTGTCTTCTCCCATGCCATTTGCCATGTTGTCCTTCTGCCCCAAGATGCCTTGTCTTGCCTTGGGTAATGTTCATGGTTTTGGGTGGTAAGCACTCCGTTTAGAAACAGCATCAGAACATTTAAAAAAAAAAATAATGCATCACCTGTACCCCTGGGGATAAAAATATATGTTTATAAAAAATAAAAAAATTTATTAAAAGCCTTAAAAAAATAAAAATAAAACATGTTCATAAAAAAAAGAAAAAATAATAATGCATTATGTAGATAAAAATTACAGATATTAGCTCTACCTGCAAGTCCTAAAACAAAGTATCCTTGTGCATGAAGTGGTTCTGCGCCCGACTTCAAACTTTAAGTATCAGCCGATGGGGTTTTACTAATCCTTTTTGCTGAGAACTTTGTATATGGAATTTACTCTACAAAGCATGACCTTCCTGGAACTAAGGAATTATGTAATAATCATAGTTAAGCTTACAGGACAATCCACAAGATAATTTTTTTTTTAAAGATTTTATTTATTTATTTGAAAGACGGAGATCACAAGTAGGCAGAGAGGCAGGCAGAGAGAGAGAGAGAGGGAAGCAGGCTTCCTGCGGAGCAGGGAGCCCGATGCGGGGCTCGATCCCAGGACCCTGAGATCATGACCCGAGCCAAAGGCAGCAGCCCAAACCACTGAGCCACCCAGGCGCCCCTCCACAAGATAATTTGATGAGGCAAGTCCTGCTCTAATAGGTTATGCAGCTGGAGTGAATCTTTCAAACTTTCTTTCGCCACTCCAAACTCTAGGAAACCCAGCAAGTCCTTTGAAGACAAGTGCTTAGTCCCAGGTTAAAACTAGAATCCAAAAATTTATAGTTCTTCAGTCCTATCGTGATTTTTTAAAAGATTTTATTTATTTATTTGAGAGAGAGAGCACGGGGACAGCAGAGGGTGGGGGAAAGTGAGAATGTCAAGCAGACTCCCCGCTGAGCTCAGAGTCCGGGCAGGGCTGGCTTTCAGGATCCTGAGATCATAACCTGAGCTGAAACCAAGAGTCAGATGCTCAACTGATTGAGCCACCCAGGTGCCCCTGTCATGAGTTTTTGTAATTATGGAAAAACCCTAGTCAGTTTTGTAGGGGGAGTTAGGTCCTTTTTGCTTAAGCCTCACAGAGAGAGATTCATTCTTGGTGGACATCTGCCAAAATAGACATCACTTGGATTTATGCTTCAGGTGACATCTAATAGGAACTATATACTCATCATCAAGAATGTACAAGAGGCCATCATGAATGAAATAAATGGAATTGTCTTGGTATTTAAACCAACAGCTGAGGCAGCAACCACTACTTAGCAATTCTTAGGAATTGCTCTCATGCTGGTACAGAGGTTCCAACACTGTTAGAATTTACATTTTATTTTTTTCTGTAAGAGAGAACTAATTTATTTTAACCTAAAAGTCTCCTATTTTTCTTAAGTTGGAAATGAATATTCTTTTTAAAAACCACTATGTAGGCTAATACTGCTCTGTGTGAACAAAACTGACCTGCAGTTTTCCAGGTGTTATGTATCTATTTAGCACCTGCAGGTGGGGGTAAAAACCGGGGCCGAGGAACTGGCCATTTGTGCAGAGAAGGTCATTTGGGTGTGAAGCCTACATCACTTATTACAGCTAACAGGCATGAGCATTTACTATGGTCAAGAACTCTTCTAAATGCTTACTTGTTGTAGCTCACTTAATCCTCATGAAACATTATCATTATGTCCATATTAAGTGATCTCCACATTAACTATCATTATCTCCATAGTAGAAGCTTGCTCACGGTTACACAGCTAGTTAAGTGTTGGAGTATGGATTCAAAGCCAGGTCTGGCTGTAGATCAGGAGCTATTAAACTATATCCACTGTAGGGTCTCCTAAACACACACCCTTGCAGTTTGGAAAATAGGAAGTATACAAAAGAACTTAACTTTTGCTTTTACTTATAGCATTTGTTTTAGGTTTTTTTTTAGAATAAAAAAGAAACTTTGTGCCTAAGGGATAATTTCACTATGCTGAAGACAAATGTTCCCATAAAAAACATCTTCCAGAGGTAACATTGATGAAATAGAATGTAAATGAATACGAATTGGGCATAAACCTCCCAACACAGAAAGAAGTAACTAATTTATTTCCCTCCCCAAAAGGCAAACGATATTAAGAATATCAGCACCAACCTAGATTCTTGTTTCTATAGAACTTCAAAGTCTGCATTTTCTGGGGACGAATGTTGGACAGGAAGTGAACGTTTCTATGAATAAAAATCAGACAAATATTAATGCCACAATTTTCAAAACTTAAGACCATATAAAGAAAAATGCCTCAAGTTCAAATCTTTTTGTTTTTGGTTAACGTTTGTTTTCTCTTGATTAAAATGTGTTTTATAGAGGTTACTTTTGGAAAAATTCACAATTTCATAGATACTTGCAAACTGATTTCAACTTGTAATTGTCTTTCAAATAGTATTTGATATTTCATAGATGAATTATTACCCCCAAACACTGACTTTCATATTTCCCTGCTGTAATAAAAAGTTAAAATGGAAAGTTTTTTAAAAAGAGGTAAGGTCTCTTAGCATACTGATTATGATCCAATTTTTCTATATACAAATGGAATATTTTCTCTGAATTTTACTAAGTATTTTAGTGACTTTTCTGATTTTAGATCATCAGCCAAGAGACAAGACAACTCATTTTGCCATATACACCCAAACACAAGGAGATGATTTTCCCCCAGTATTTGTATAGCAGACCAGAGGACTTACCTTACATTTAAGCTTTACTACATCCCTCATATCACAGCAAACATTCTCAATGACTTTTACTAGGAAGTATTCTTTAGAAAAGAAACATTTACATGTAGCAATGATAATCCATCATAAGTTTAGACCATTATAGAAGTCACCTAATAGAAGTTGTTGTTATATCCCTGTCATTGCAAAGTTGTTGCCCCTCTAAATAAGCCTTTTTAAAAGAATATACATAGTGGCTAAGGTGTGGAGAACACAAAGAGAGATCAAGAAGAGAGGATGAACGATAACTCAACCGTATCGTTCTTTGGTGACCAGATACCTAACGATCTAGGATTACAGTTCTAATTATGGCATCAGAAACACACACACACAATTTTGTTTTAAACATGTTAGGTAGCAAGTTAGAGTAAAGGCTATGTGCTTTGAAATGCTGTGTCACATGGATTTAAAATTAGCTTTAGTGATGAAAAAAATCACCCATGTTGGAAAACATGTCGGTGGGGTTTGATGAATATGTACCAGGAAATATGAGACTGAAAAAGAGCAAAAGTTTTAAACATATGTAAATATATCATGTTATTTTAAATATTTTGCAAACACAAGTTAAAGTACATATATAATTGGAAATTTGCCTATTTTATGTATATCCATCAAAGTATACTAAATCAAGTGAGGCAAAAACTTTGGAAAATTTTTCACTAGAAACTGGGGGAGAGTTTTATATTTTGGGTTCCTTTATAGGGCAAATGCAAAAAAAAAATCCACTAGAATAGCCATGACTTTTACGTGTATGGCTGAAAAAGATGGAGTTTTATGCAGTTTAGTTTCTCTTTGAGTTTATCTGAACTCAAAGGAATAGAGTTGCTCACACCAGCACTTACAGCAAAATTAAAAACTGGATTCTCACCTTTGTCAGTTGGCTAATACAGAAGGCAATTGCAAGGATAACTGTAATGATACCAAGCATCACTGCATAAATAATCCCTATTATCACTGAGGGAGAAAAAGAGAACAGAAAATTATAAAAGTATGAGATAAACTACCACATATCAACTTAAAAATGCAACAGGTAAAATCAGGGTAATATCACTTTACCATTTTATGGAAAATACATTAATATACTTTCATGTATGTTATATATTTTCAAAAATTAGGTTTTTCACAGTAACCATGTGGGAGGCTGGAACTTTGAGTACTAACATCTTTGTCCAAGGTCACACATCTAATGATGACAAGTCTCCAGAGTTCAACTCACTCCTATTGTTCTGGACAGGACCTCACAGGCATAATTATGGAGCAAAGCCATGTGGACATTCTGTGGCGATATGGAAGAAACCACAAACTCATAGTTTCAAAGTTATGAGAGAAAATAATGTCTTGATGTACAAAGGGTATTGGGGAGATCATTGAATCAGCAGTTTTGGAGGAAATAAACTCAATATAATATACCCTAGTATATAAAATATGTATACTAATTAGTATAGTAATATACTATATATATATATATATACTATATATATATATATATATATATATACTAATAATCTAATATAATATACAAAATACCCTATACTGGAAGTATACTAAAAATATTTTTCAAATCTTTTACATGTTGAGAATAAAACAGTTTCAATTTAATGAAACAGTTTCATTAAGTTTCAATGAAATTGAAACTTAAATGAAAATTTAAGTTATAGGTAGTCTTGCCTCTTCATGAGTACTTCTACTTTCAAATGAAGTAAATAGAACTGAAGGCTAGACATACAAGTAAAAGGGCATATTTATTTGGCTCATTTATAACTGAAAGATTTATTATTGATTTTTTAAAAAGTAAATGTAGTTTTTTTTTTTTTTTTTTTTTGCCACAGGTGTTGCCCAGCCTTCCTGTCCGTGTAGCTTTAACTCATGAGCTGGTGATTCAGTTCTACAATCCGTTTTTCTCGTATGAAGAATGGATGCAGGCCAAGTGTGAAGGGAGGCTTAGAAAGGCCGAATAGTAAATGAGCACATAAATCAACTAATGCCAGATCCACAGCAGCACCTAAGAGGTGGGGATGACAGTCCTCCAGTCAGAGAGGGCTGGGAGGACAGCCCCAAAGTGGTGGCGTAGGGCCCCGAATGAATCAGGATTGAGATATTTATTTATTTTCAAATAAATTTTATTTATTTATTTATTTATGGGGGCCTGGGTGGCTCAGTGGGTTAAGCCGCTGCCTTCGGCTCAGGTCATGATCTCAGGGTCCTGGGATCGAGTCCCGCATCGGGCTCTCTGCTCAGCAGGGAGCCTGCTTCCCTCTCTCTCTCTCTCTGCCTGCCTCTCCGTCTACTTGTGATTTCTCTCTGTCAAATAAATAAATAAAATCTTAAAAAAAATATTTATTGATTTATATTTATTCCTGAGATGTGCCAAGTAATCAGATGATTTTAAGCTCCTTGCTTTCTTTACAAGTAGGAAACAAGGATGTTCAATGGTTTTATAAGCTCCTATGAGACTTTTCTCAAGTACCCATGCTTGGTTAGAAAGCTAAAAAAGTCTAAATTATGTACTGCTAGTTCCAAAATATTTAGGAAAATAAGAAATGCATATTTTAATTTTAAAAAGAGCGTATTTTGCTTGCCTTTACAATTTTATATCATGAAAGTTAATAATATGCCTTCTTCTGTTTTAAAAACTGATGCTTTTGGGGGGGCCCAGGGGAGCCTCAGTTGTTAAGCATCGGCCTTCAGCTCGGGTCGTGATCCCAGGGTCCTGGAATTGAGCCCCATATGGGGCTTCCTGCTCAGCGGGAAGCCTGCTTCTCCCTCTCCCACTCCCCCTGTTTATATTCCCTTTCTCACCATGTCTCTCTGTCAAATAAATTTTAAAAATCTTAAAAAAAAAATTGATGCTTCTTGGGGTGCCTGGGTGGCTCAGTCAGTTAGGCCTCTGACTCTTGGTTCCAGTTCAGGTCATGATCTCAGAATGGTCAGATGGAACCCCACATTGGGCTCCATGGTTAACATGGAGTCTGCTTGGGATCCTTTCATTCTTCCTGTCCCTTCCCCTCTGCTCCTCCCCACACTCTGTCTTTCTCAAGCAAATAAAATCTTTAAATAAATTAAAAAGTTAAAAATTGGCGTTTCTTATTTTCTTCGGCATTTGGAACTAGCAATGTGTCATATAAGATGCAATTATTGTTATTTTATGTTGAGTATTAACATACCTGGTTCAGAGAAAGGGTGGACAATTTGTTCCTTTGCTTCTAAAAACACAAAATTTCAAAATCAAGTCAGAATACATAGAGTCTATCTTTAAAGTTCCATATTAGAATTATTGTTTAGTGGGTTTCTTTTTATTAACTGTGTTTGGGGAGCTACTGTTCAATTTTAAACAGTTAGCTAGTAAACCTTCTGAGGTGATGGGTCAGTTTTAACATCAGTAATTCCACTATCTACTTTCAACTACCCAAGAGGTATTCATGGATCAGACATTAGCAAACCATCTTCTTAAATGAAGGAAAGGGTATGAGAAAGTACTGAAAGAACCACTTATTGACATCTACAAAAAGCAGGGCATTTAAAAATATATGAAAAAATGGGGAGAAGAAAGAAGACCCAATGAGCCATTACCCCACATGAGTTTCAGCCCAAACCCAAGAGAGATCATGTCAGGTATCAATTTTCCAGTTTTAGGCCACAGCCACCATCTGAATCCAAATCCTTATTGTGTCTCATCTGAGCTTTTGTCAACAGTTGGACTGGATTCCCTATCTGCAGAAGTTTCTAGCATTGCTGCCTCAATGCAGCTTAAGGTACTACTAGTATTAACCTGATGACATTACTTTCTTTGCAGTCACCAACACCATTTTATGTGTCGAAGTACTAAGACTACCACAGCCTTACCGTTTTCTTGAACTTAGTTATTACAAATAACATATCGCACCATATGTTATCATGTCGTCAGGGACTTGGTTATATTGGGTCATTCTTTAGAGGTTATGTTTAAAGATTAATTGGGGGTTGTGCTCTCTTTCTTCATGGTAGGTGGGAATTATGGTTAGTATGCGAGCTCAGGAGCGAAACAGGTGGGGTTTCAGTCACAGGAATCTCTCTCACTAGTTATGTGGCCTTGGGCAAGTTCCTTAATTGCTCTGTGCTTTAGTAATTTCTTAGGCAAATGTAGATTATAATACCTATCTCTTTGGGTGAAATTAGGTAATGCATGAAAACACTTACAATGGCCCCCAATGCTAGCCTTTATTTCTAGGATTCAGGGCATGTAGCGCCGCCTGTCTATGTTTGACATTTTAATGCCTTCCAGTTGGACACCATCAATTGGCTTCACATTGAAGTGACTTTGAAAATTAGATTGTTTGTTTCATTGAACACAGAAGCCCAATAATTAGTTCCCAGCCCTCAGCCTAATTTTCCTTCGCAGGTCTCTGTTTTTAAAATCTGCTGCTTCCGCTTATCCCAGAGCATTTTCTCCGTGTTTCTATTAGCTAATGATCCTGCAGCTTCTCAAGGTATTTTCTAAGCCTTTTTAAAAAATCTGGAGTAGCCTGGGGCACCTGGGTGGCTCAGTGGGTTGCGCCTCTGCCTTTGGCTTGCGTCATGGTCTCAGGGTCCCAGAATCGAGCCCCACATTGGGCTCTCTGCTCAGCAGGGAGCCTGCTTCCCCTGGCACGACCCCCCCCGCCCTGCCACCTCTCTGCCTACTTGTGGTCTCTGTCTGTCAAATAAATAAATAAAATCTTTAGGAAAAAAGAAAATCTGGAGTAGCCTGACTAAACCCACCTACAAGAGACACTTTCCCTTTCCACTTTCAACTGGCTTTGGTGATGTTATCCTCTTTTTCTGATAAAAATAGCCAGAGGCAGTGACTGTGACCTAATGGCCCTTCCCTCAGTACCCAGCATGACTTAGAGTTCTCATTTACTAGGTCATTACGGTATTACATATTACAATATTACGATAGGCTTGGGGTGAGGCAATTTTGCATACATCTTCTTATTTGATCTCTAGAGAAATACTGTAAGATGAGAATTATGGACCCCAAAATGAAGGGGACAGAAACCTCTTGGGGAACTTCACTCAGGGTCAGCAGGTAGGATAGCTGACCCCTGCATGGTTTGACTCCAGGCCATCCTCACCACTGCACAATGAGATCCCTTCCATCTGGCCCGCCATTTCATGATCACAGTCAGCATTTATGAACTCTGCTAGATTGTTTTAATTTCTTTAGCCCACAGTATTATTTCTGTGAGATATTCCAGAGGTGAGAATTCCTCTGGAGTAGAGACGGTGTCTACTTAGGGTTGTTTCTCAGTGTTGGTCACAGTTTTGCCACAGTGACAGGTCCAATGAAAAATAATGAATACTGTTATACTGAAAATAAAAAATTAATTAAAAAAAATAATTAAAAAAAAATACCATTAAAAAAAAAAAATAGAGTTGCGTCACAACAATTAACTCCAAAGGTAACTATTTTAAAATATAAACAAACCTGGTTTTTCTTGTTTCTCTCTTTTTTTCCTTGTTTCCTAAATTTCATGTATGAGTGAAATCATATGATAGTTGTTTTTCTCTGACTGACTTATTTCACCTAGCACTATACCCTGTAGATACATCCACATTGTTGCAAATGGCAAGATTTCATTCTTTTTTTAGGGCTGAGTAACATTCCATTGTACATACAGACCACATCTTCCTTATCCCTCCATCTATGGATGGACACTTGGGCTGTTTCCTTATCTTGGCTACTGTAAATAATGCTTCAGTAAACATAAGGATGCATATATATTTTCAAATTAGTGTTTTCACCCTCTCCTGGTAAATATTCAGTAGTGGAATTACTGGGTCATATGGTATTTCTATTTTTTAATTTTTGGAGGAAACTCCATACTGCTTTTTTCACAGTGGTGGCACCAGCTTGCATTTCCACCAGTAGTGAAATAGGTGAAGGGGGTTAAGAGTATATATATATATATATATATATATATATATATATATATATATATTTAAAGATTTTGTTTATTTATCTGACAGACAGAGATCACAAGCAGGCAGAGAGGCATGCAGAGAGAAAGGAGGAAGCAGGCTCCCTGCTGAGCAGAGATGCGGATGTGGGGCTCGATCCCAAGACTCTGGGATCACGACCTGAACCAAAGGCAGAGGCTTTAACCCACTGAGCCACCCAGGTGCCCCTAGAGTACATTTCTTGTGATAATTATATTGTATACCTGAAACTAATACCATAGTGTACATTAACTATACTTGAATTACAAAAAAATTTAAAAATGAACATACTTTTTCTCCTGTCTGGGGGTGGTTGGTGTGTAAAATCTGAAGAGGCTTGTCTTATACTAGGAGGGCTAGGTGATGGCTTCACTGGGGGAGTCGAGGCTGTAGAAAACAGAAGTTGAGAAGAAGATCAGCAATGAGTTGACTGAGTGGACTCTAGAGCATATCATAGAAGGCAAATTTATCCCATGTCCCTCTCAGTGGCAGCTCCAGAATTTCTACATAGCAGGGGCTTACAGATGAAGAAAGTGTATCTTAATTTCCTGTGTAAAGCACTAAAATCTGCCTCAAAATGTCCTTGTAAGGACTAAAGTAGTTTCTTCCACATATGTACATTTACATACACATGTTAGTCAAGTACTTGGCACATAAAGAATGTGATATACATGTTGGTTATTACTGCTGCCATTCTTATAAAGGGAAGAGAGACTGGAAGCTGCTTTTGCATGTCATGTTCCATAACTTCACGAAATTGTCAATGTTAAAGAAAGGGAGACTATGGGGAGGACTGTGAAGTGTGTAAACCTGGCGACTCACAGACCTGTACCCCTGGGGATAAAAATACATTATATGTTTATAAAAAAATTTTTTTAAATTTAATTAAAAAAAAAAGAAAGGGAGAGACTCATGACGATGACATAAGACCAAAGTTCTGTCACATGCCTCCCTATCTCCACCTCCTTGGTACAATTCTACTTCCCTGGTAAAAATTAAAACCAAGACATGATTAAATTAAAAAAAAAAAAAGACATGATTAAATTCAATTTTCTTCTTGTTGGATAGAGAGTGAGTCAATTCCAAGGTTCCCCACCCATACTTTTTTTTTCTCCTTCAAAAGTAGCATTTCAGAATTATAATTGAACTGTAGGAAATACTGGCTCCAGTCCAAGATTACTGGCTGGGGATCCAGATAACCAAGTGATGCAATGAATTCTAGGCCATGGTTACTCCTTAGAATAAAAACATATAAACACACAAACATGTATATAAGATGTGTATTCTCATACATCCTTTGAAAATCCCTTTAAATATATTATAAATTTATTTTTATAACAAAACAATTATATTTTTAAATTTTATAAGTATAAAATTTATGAATTATAAGACTTATAAATTAAATGGGATTTTTTTTTATTACAAAAGTAATCCAGTGGACCTGGGTGGCTCAGTTGTTTAAGGGTCTTCCTTCAGCTCAGGTCATAACCCCAGTGTTGGGCTCCCTGCTCAGCAGGGAGTCTGCTTCTTCCTCTCCCTCTCCCCTCCCCTCTGCTCATGCTCTCTCTCTCATTATCTCTCTCTCTCAAATAAAGGGAAAAATGAAGGAGGAGAAATCGGAGGGGGAGATGAACCATGAGAGACTATGGACTCCAGGAAACAAGCTGAGGGTTTTATAAGGGGAAGGGGTGGTGGGGTGGGTTAGCCTGGTGCTGGGTATTAAGGAGAGCATGGATTGCATGGAGCACTGGGTGTTATGCATAAACAATAAATCATGGAACCCTATGTCAAACACTAATGACCTACTGTATGGTGACAAACATAAAACAATAAAAATAAATAAATAAACAAACATTATGGTATATAGTCATCTGAACTTTTAGCTATGCATCTAAATATAGGATCATTTTGTTTAAGTATGTATAAATGTGTACATAGTGTTTAAAATATATATACTACAATCATGTACCCTATGTTTTTTAATACTCTTCTATGACAAGATTTTTAATGGCTGTATAGTATTCCACTGTATGAGTGTACCATAGTTTTGTCATCAGTCTCTGACTTTGAGCATTTATGTTATTTTTATGCATTGTTAGATAACCATCAGCATACTAAACTCTGGGCATGTATCTCTGCTTATTCCTTTGAGACATTCTAGTGACAGGAAATTGTGCTCAGGTACAATAAAGAGGAGGTGGTCGAGCACCTGTCCAGAGACATTGTCCAGAGATACTGTCACCTCAGCTAAATGCTCAACATTTCCTGGAGAAAAGAACTCAAAAATATCGTTGACATTTCTGGTCAGTCTCCTCAAGGACTGAGTACCAAGACCTGCCTCTTTCTACCAGCTACCAGTGAATCCTGTGCAGGCAGGAATCATTGTCCCCAAAATATCTGCAATGTTTTCTCTTCTCCTATAAATTCAATTTTCATCTTGTTGCTCAACTTGGTTCTACCACCTGATTCATCACATGTATTAAACAATTGCTACAAAATGAACTAAATAGTATGATAAATTACAGATATCTCTAGGTTCATCTTCAACACTCAGGTGTGATGATTTTAAAAGATAATATAAGAAAAAACATTTTTAACAATAATCTGATGATAGGAATTTTAAGTTTCAACAAATATTGAAATCAAAATTATGGAAAAAATATTTTTTATTAAGAATCAATGAAAGTATGTAAAAATATAAAGAAGGATACCTAATGAACAAAAATTATTTAATATCTTGATTATTACATCTCCTTTACACCTTTCCGTTCAGTATAATTATTTAATTATTTATTATTTAATTAATTATTTATAATTAATTATTTGTAATCACTTTAGAACATGAAATGGATTCTTTTGAGACATAAAACTTGTTTCCAGGGCTGCTAGTTCCCAGGGCTAGCTCATTTTGAATCCCCTCAGCCTTAGAACAGTGTTTTGTACATAATATGTATTTAGTGAAATACTAATAGTTATAAATTTTTAGCCAATTTCTTATAGAGGAACAACCAAGTGAGTTTCTAAAATAAAATAACAATGAATTAAATAAGCCATATGGCAAAGAGGCACCTACAGAATGAGTACAAGCATATCTGAAAAAATGCATTCACAGATGAGCAACAAAATATTTTCAATATTTCAATAACATGCACATACTTTTTTTTTAAGGTTTTATTTATCTATTTGACAGAAAGAGAGAGAGAGAGATCACAAGTAGGCAGAGAGAGAGGAGGAAGCAGGCCTCCCGCCGAGCAGAGAGCCTGATGTAGGGCTTGATCCCAGGACCCTGGGATCATGACCTGAGCTGAAGGCAGAGGCTTAACCCACTGAGCCACCCAGGCGCCCCCATACTTTTAAAACAGAAAAAAAAAATCTAAAACTGAAAAATAAAACAATCCATACCAAAGTTTTTAAGTGTTAAAAGACTGAAAATGTTAAAAATTTAACCAAAGCCATGGAGGAGTTTTGTCTGTGAACACAAATACGCCCTCCTCCAGGTTTCCTAACTCTTCCACAGGACATCATGGTCTACCTGAGTGGGGATTTGCAGGAGTCAGTTAGGGCAATGCTCAATCTATGGGCAGGTGCCCCCTCCTCTTTTCTGAACACCTATAAGACCCCACCTGTTCCAGCCCCCCACTTGTCTCCCCATCTTATGGCTTGTCCCTTAATCTTCTTTCTCTAGGCTCCAGCCATGCCAGACACCTCTTGGTTCCTCAAATGCACCATACTATTTCCCATACCCGCAACTTTGTGCCTCCTCTTCCCTTTGTCTGAGGTATCCTCTCCCATCCCCCATCTCACCTAGCTGTCTGCTACTTGGGACTCAGTTCAATACCATTTCTCTTTGAAGGTCCTTTCTTATCTCCACTCCTTGTACCACAAACTCTATCAAGTCCCCAGTGCTTGGCATGGTGTGGTAAAAGCTTAGTGAAATCTTCCAAGGACCCCTCGGTTACTGGGAACCTTGGGTATTCATTCATTTACTCATTAGTTCATGAAGGTGTTTTAGCACGCTTACTTTGCGCTATGTACAAAGAACACAAGAAATAAATGAATCAATAAATCAGTAAATCGATAAGTCATGGTCTTCCCAGCAAGGAAATTGCAGCTTAGTAAAGAGACACAACGATTTGATCTAAGTCTTATAATGTGTTTTCTCTGGAAGTGAAGTGATGGCCCCAAAGAGGCTGTGGTCCATTCTATGGGCAGGAGGATGAGGTCGAAAGACCTCGGGGAGGTGTTCTTGGAACTCATCTTGCAAGAACTCTAGGATTTCGACTGTGTGGACATTTAGGTACTGAGTCAGCAGTGCCAGCCATGCCCAGGAATTTGAGACATTGCTGAGGAATCTGCAAATATCTAAGTGGCTGTCGCACAAATGGGAAGAGAAGCAATACAGAGAGGGAGTGAAGGAAACTGCTGAAGAGCTTAGCAGAGCCCTGTGTGCCACGGGCCCTGGTAGGGAATTCGGACTTTATCCTTAAAACAGTGGAAGGACAATAAAGGGTTTGAAGCAAATTTTCATTTGCGGGAGATCACTGTCAATAGTAGGTTGAAGGATGTGGGGGAAAAGAGCATGCCCAAGAATGAGAACCCTGTGTTCAGGGGCGGCCAAGATAAGCAGTCCCTTTGTAACCTGGCACTCCTTTCCATTGAGGGTCCTTATCACTACTTGGCCTTGCTTTTTGGCAGAGAAGACGTATAATCTGAGGGCATAACAAGTAGAAAATGACAGTGTGTTGTGGAGAAAAAAAGACCCAAGAATAGGATCGAACACCTCTTAAAACCCGTACCTTAGTGCTTTGTGTGTGTGTGTGTTTTTTTAAAGATTTTATTTATTTATTTGACAGAGAGAGAGATCACAAGTAGGCAGAAAGGCAGACAGAGAGAGGAGGAAGCTGGCTCCCTGCTGAGCAGAGAGCCCAATGCAGGGCTCGATCCCAGGACCCTGAGATCATGACCTGAGCCAAAGGCAGAGGCTTTAACCCACTGAGCCACCCAGGTGCCCCAGTGCTTTGAATTTTAAACAAAGTCAGAGAAGGGGAAAAAAATAATTATAAATGTATAAGCAAAGTATATATATGTTTTTGTTGTTGCTGTTATTGAAATGAGAAGATGCTTATGGAGACAGACCTTATTAAAACCATTTTATCAAACTTTATCAAAACCATTTTCAGCCTCTGGCAAATAGATGTCTTTCTTCTCCAAAAGCTATTTCTCAGAGAAAAGGAGCATTTAGTGGAAATTTTTTTCAAAAGAAGTAAAGGCTGAAGCCCAAGGCCCTAAACTCTAGCCAGAACTCAGGAATATCTAACACTGAAGGCAACGCATTGTTTAGAGAAACAAAGTCCTTGAGGTAATTTCCAAAAATTGCGTATACTTGATTCAAGACCCAACTGCAAATGTTGCGTTCTACTTGCACACTTACAAAAACTTATTGGTGGCCAAATTTATTTGAGGCCAAAATTTTCCACTTCTCTTCTTAGAAATACCTGCCTTAGTTCTCCAGAATTAGTTGCTTTGATGCAATTTCTTATTATACTCACCTAAAGTCACCAACACAGTAAGAAAATAAATATAGCAAATAAATGCCCTAAGAGCAACTTGATAAAAAATGTTTTTTAAACTTCATTTTCTCAACAATCAAGTATCCGGAACAGATCTATAAAATGATCTTTGTTGTAGTTTTCCTTCCATTTTCAGAAAAAAAAAAATCTGTATTTCAATAGTCATTAACCTGTGTGCTTGTTAGCAGAACGAGGAGGGCTCGTGGAAACACATGGTCTACCAAAAAATGTTAGCTCGAAGGATTAATAATTTTGCTCACTCACATACGTTTTTCTATTTTTAGCACGTAGTTAAATTTTAAAGAACTTGCTGGTTATTTTTAAGATTCACATGGGGCAATTTGAAACATTTTATCAATCACTTCAAATTAAATACACTATCCCCGGGTTGAAAAATGTCACCTAGGAGAAACAAAAGAAGTATCCTTTTGTACATTCTCAGGTGCTTAAACTACTTTCAATATTCAAAGTAAGGAAACTAAAATCCCACAATACTACGTACCCCTAACAACTGTCAAGAATGTTTTGATGTTTACATTTGGCAGCAATAGCCCTCAATTTTGTGTGACTCTCCCACAGTCCTTGGGCCCTAATCAGCTAAAGAATAGCTGTGGACATATATAGTTACCCAAAGCTGCAAAATTTCTGTGAATAAGGGGATTTTATTTTTATTTTTTTTATTAATTTTATTCATTTATTTGGACAGAGAGAGATCACAAGTAGGCAGAGAAGCAGGCAGAGAGAGAAGGGGAAGCAGGCTCCCCTCTGAGCAGAGAGCCCAATGTGGGGCCCGATCTCAGGACCATGAGACCATGACCTGAGCTGAAGGCAGAGGCTTAACCAATCACCCAGGCACCCTGCTACGGTACTTCTTAAAAAGTACGTTACAGTGACTGGAATTGAATCACCTAATTTTAGGTTCGGGAAGGATGTCATGAATGAATCCATATATGCCATCCAGAATGGTGAAGATTTCTAATTTTCATGATTGTATCATCTCTTACTTATATACTATTTGAATTGTTCCAGAACATTAACCTCTTTTGTCTCTTCTCCTCACTTCTTAGATCTCACGGTTGCCCACTAAAACTCTACCAGTCTGAGATGTCCCTGTGTTGAGTCAGGGAGCATGGGAAGGCCCCCGTCTCTGTTCCCAGTGCACCAAAAGGGTGGGGTGACATGTGGGCCCAGGACACATTAGAGATAGAATGGAGACTAGAGAGAGGTCCAGTTTCCTAACACCCTCCTCCATGCTCTTCCCACCATATCACACGGCTTTCCCAAACAGTTAACATTTCTAACATGAAATGCTATAAGAAAGAAAAACAATAAAGTGCTATGTTGGACAAATGCCCTATGGTCTTGCTTAATGGCCATACTCCCAATAGTTGAGCTCCTGACTCAGTGTGATAACACGGGCTCTCGCAGCTGCTGCCTTGGGTTTGGTTCCCTCCTGACTTGCAGGTGATAGAAGTCTTATCTTGCAAAAGCAAACTCTTACAAGGACACACCCTACACATGAAATGCCTGAAGTAGTTTCCAAGTCAGAAAACTAAATTTTCTAAGCACTACAGTTTTTTGCTGTTGTTTTGTTGTTTTGTTTTGTTTTGGCATTGTGAAGACCATGAAAACTGATTGACAAACTTATCTGTGGAAGTTTCCCACAGCTAATTTGTGGTCAGATAGGGACAAAAACTCACATCTCCTGACTTCCAACTCAGTGTCTCTTTGGCCAGCCCTCTTGTTTTATACAGAGTGAATGTATAAATGAGGATCTTGCCTGTTCCCAAATATTTATATATATACATATATGTATATATATAAGAAGATGCTGAGGAAGATGTATACACACACACGTGTATATACACATGTATATACATATATACATATATATGTATGTGTATATATATATATAAATATATATATATATATATTTATATATATATTTGGAGGACACTATTGTTGCGAAGCAATATTTTAAAGGAAATATTCAATTTTGCTCTTGAACCACAGGATTGACAAACTCAATCTGGGTCAAGTCAGATGTCCATCCTGTCTGTGGTCACTCATTTTCTTTTTTTGGAAGGGTTTTATTATTTTTTTTAGGAGGCTAGAATAGTCAATTACAACTTAGAAAAACTGAGCTTCCTAAAGAATAAAGTGGTCATTGTGATGACATTTGAGCCTGATGTTTTGAATAGCCCTCAGTGTTTGGTTTGAACTCTCTGCTCAAGAGCTCTTAAAGAAAGGGACAAAGACACCTGAGGGGCTCAGTGGGTTTAAGCCTCTGCCTTTGGTTCGGGTCATGATCTCAGGGTTCTAGGATCCAGCCCCGCATCAGGCTCTCTGCTCAGCGGGGAGCCTGCTTCCCCCTCTCTCTCTGCCTGCCTCTCTGCCTACTGATGATCTCTGCCTGTCAAATAAATAAACAAAATCTTTAAAAAAAATAAAAAAATAAAGGGGCAGCTTGTTAACCGGTACATTTCATGGGCATGGTGTCCAATGCAGTAACCCAGTTTCCACTCATCTACAGAGGCCTGCTCTGGTGACTCCCATGCAGCCAAGTGGTCACACTTCTACCTTCCTTCACTTGATAGAATAACAGCTCCTCATTGAGTCCTCATTGTTGACTAGAGTTACAGCAACTTCCTTCAAGGAACCTTGAACGTGACTGCTTGGCTCTGAACTGCCCAGCTACTGGCCATTCTCATGGTCCCAAATCATTGTTGAGACAGCAGGAACAGAAGGAAAAATCAGCCTATAATCTCAGACACTGTATTTTCTTCAGCCCAGATAGAAAGAAAGCAAAGGATATTTATCTCTGCTATCTCAGTGAGAAAGGAGGTCAGAATTTCACTCTTAGCTTTGCTACTAACTGGTTGAGGATCTGAGTAGGTCACTGAATTTATCAGTTTCTTGCTTCCAATATGAGAGTAATGGAACAGATATCCTCTAAGGAACTTCACTAGTCCCAAATTGTTTGTTGACTGAGATAATAATATTCATATTTAACACATTGCCTATTCATTACAGTCTGGATATCCTCTCTTGCCATCTTCAAAACAGTTACCTGAGTGCATATTACTATCTATTAATCATTAACTATAGAGAAAAACAAAGATCAGAAGCATTGCCTAACTTCCCTAAGATACTCAGGTGATAAATGGTAGAACTGGACACTAACATTTTAATTTTATATAATATTCACATGTCACAAAATATCATTCTTCCTTTGATTTTTTAAAACACTTAAAAAGTAAAAACCATTGTTAACTTGAAGGCTGTACGAAACCTGGTGGTGGGCTGGATTTGGCTCACAGTCTGTAGTATGCTGGTGCCTACTTTAGTGTATATAGACTCTCTGGCTATGGAACTCAGTCATCACTGTTTTTTGAGAGAGCCCCTTAGATGGTTCCAACATGTAGTCGAGAGAGTGAATTCCTGCAATAATCGGTCTGGAAATCAATTCACTGTGTCATTGCTGGCATTAAAATATTAAATTGTATAAAACAGAAAAGAGTGCATCACATAATAAGGAGAGTTTTATTTTGTGGAATCTTGTTTCATATGTGTTTATGTATTTGTGTAGGGTGAGTTTCAGTGGACATTTACTACATTTTATTCACATTTGAATGGGTCTTGAGGTTGAGATACCTTGCTATACACTATCCGAATATCTGGCCTCCAGAAGGGCTGAGGGAATCAACGGTACATGACACAACTGAGATCCATTCAAGGCACCTATGAGCTGCTGGCTAGTTGGCTCCACCCTAGAACAATATTACCAGTTTTTATAGGATCCATAAAAGCAGTTGGAGTTTCTGTGTATACTGTGCCATTAAAGTGATCTGGGTTTTTTCAGAGAGAGTTCTTTAAAAACATAAAGTTAACCAACAGGATAATTACAAATAGACTATATACCTTCAAAACACATAAGAGGATAAAGGTGAACTGACCATAGCACAAATGTCAAAACATCAGAAATAAATCATTTAAAAAAGAAAGTATAAATAAAGATAACAAAAGATACTAAATGTCAGTTGTGAATCCATAGATGCATATAAATGAAATTTCCACATTAAAATACAAAGACCTATAGATTGAGTCAAAATAGACAGGAAAAAAGTACCCTAATGAATGTATGCTAGATCACAAGGAACACAAACAAGACAAAAGAATGCAAAATGTGTAAAAAAATAAGTGCAAAGGTATATTAGACAAATAAAGATAACTCAAAAGAGGAATCAAAAATTTTGAAATTAGGTAAAGTAAATTAAAGACAAGAACATTTACAAAGACAGGGAGGGTTAATTTACACTATTAAAGGACATATTGCACAGTGATTCTTAGGTAAATATGGATCATTATATCCCAAAAACATACCAATAAGAAATACCAAGCAAAAGAAGAAATTGACAGAATTATAATAGTTGTGGAACAATTTTAAGACTTTTCTCCAACTGTGATAGATCGATGAAGGAAAAAAAAAAAAAAACAAAAAAAAAAAAACACTGACAGGACCTGAAAAACATCTGGCTTGCAGTCACAAGTGATGATGTTTACTTTTTTGGTGCAATAAATCAATAAGAATAAACTTTATCACATGCTCCTGCATTCATACCCTCACTTCGAAGTGACATTGCTGAAGTGCCTGACAAGATGCTTTTGTGATCTGCACCTGACAGGGTAGTTCAGGGAGTACAGACACCAAGAGGCATATTTGTGCAGTGTGTCTCCCAGCAGGATGCAATTTCACTACCATGATTCACCCTGCCAGTTGCCTTCAACCCATGTACTATTCTTGCATTCTGTACTTCGGGATTATTTTATTTCTTATGATTTTTAAGTGTAATCAAGACTGAGAAATAAGTGGGAATCACCAAAGGAAGATCCTGAGATAAAAAGGTTATCTAGCCCAGAGTAAAAGGAACAAAAGGCTAACATCATAGTCACACAGTTCAGGCTCATTAACTGCACCTGTAGGAGAAGACAGACCACCAGCCTTCAGTCAGTCGGGTCTCCACTTTAATGAAAGCGCAAGTAGAGACCTGAGTGACAATGTTGCAAGAGTAAGGAAGAGCCAAGCCTGGAATATTACTCTTTAAGAGACAAATTCGGCAACTTAATGTATTGAATAAGTGCCTAGATTCTAGAGCCAACTTGCCTGCAATTCAGACTAATTTCCCAAACCTTGGGCAGTTTGGCTAATCTCTCTGTACTTTTGTTTCCTCTTTTGTGAAATGGGGATAATTGTCTCTATCTTATAAATTACTGACTGAGTTAAATAAGTTAAAATATGTATAAATTTTGCACAAAGAGAAAAGCTGGTCTTAAATATGGAATTGCTAAGAACTACAAATAACCAAACTAATCTCAAAAAACAACAGAGGTGGAGGGCTTACACTTCAAAATTTCAAAACTTACTACAAAGCAACAGTAATCAAAACAATATGCTGCTGCTCAAAGAATCAATGGAATAGAATTGAGAATCTAGAAGTAATCCCATACATATACCAATAGATCTTCAGCAAGTGTGCTGAGGTAATTAAATGGTGAAGGAACAGTCTCTTCAACAAATTGTGCTGGAACGACTAGTATCCTAATGCAAAAGAATGAAGTTGGATTCTTATCTCACACCATCTAAAAAAAATCAAATAAAAAAATGGACCAAAGACATAAATATAACAGTTAAAACTATAAAACCCTTAGATGGAAACATGGAAGTAAAACTTTATGACCTTGGATTTGCAGTCAGTGGTTTTCTTTTTTTAAGATAAAATGCCAAAAGTACAAGCAACAAAATAAAAAAAAAAATTGGACTTCATCAAAATAAAAAACTTTTGTGTGTCAAAGGATGCTCTCAAGAGAGCAAAAACATGACCCACAGAGTGGGAGAAAATATTTGCAAATCATCTGTCTGCTAAGGGTCTAGTATCCAAAATATATAAAGAACTATTATAATGTAACAAAACCACAAACAACCCAACTTAAAGATGAGCAAAGAACTGGAGTAGAGATTTCTCCAAGAAGATATACAAATGGCCAATAAATGCATGAAAAGATGCTTAATACTATCAGTCACTAAGGAAATGCAGATCAAAAGCACAATAAGATACAACTTCACACCCACTAGAAAATAACAAGTGTGGCTGGAGATGTGGAGAGACTGGAGCTCTCATACACTCTCGAAGGGACTGTAGAATAGTGCAGCTTCTATAGAAAAAGTATGGCATCTCCTCAATTTTATATATAAAATACCATATGACCCCAAATTTCTACTCCTAGGAAAACTCAAAAGAGAATTTTTAAAAAGGTGTTAAATTAAAAAAAAAAAACTTGTACAAGAATCTTTATAACAACACTATTTATGAAAGCCAAACAAGTAGAAATGACCCAACGTCCATCAACTGATGAATGAATAAATAAAATGTGGTGTATTCATGCAATGGAATATTATTCAATCATAAAAAAGAATGAAGTACTAACACCTGCTACAACAAGGATGAAACTTGAAAATATTATGCTAAGTGAATGAAGCAAGACATAAAAGGCCATCACTGTATAATTACATTCATATGAAATATTCAGAATAGGAAAACTGATAGAGACAGAAAGCAAATTAATGGTTTCCAAGGCCGATGGGAGGGGAAATGAGAACTTAATGTATCTGGTATTTCCTTTTAGGGTTATGAAAATGTTCTGAAACTAAATAATGGCTATGGTTATACAACATTGTGATTATACTAAGTGCCACCAAGTTGCATATTTAAAAATGGTTAAGATGGTAAAATTTGTTACATGTATATCTCCACAATAAAAAAATTTTAAATCTATGTACCTGGCTGAGAGTAGTGCTTAGCACTAAATAAATGCTAAACGAATACAGGTATTATTCTTTGGAATCTAACTGTATACCGAACCTAACTTATACTATACCAATGTAGAGATGGATGTGTCAAAGTTGACTAAATAACTATGTATAGAACTTTGTACACTAAAACTAAAGATGACATCTTCTATTCTGGTGTTTACATATAATAATTTGGGTTATATAGAAACTCAACCAAAATCCCAAAGTGGAAATTATATAGGGCATAGTGTCTGATCACAATACAATAAAATGAGAAATTTATATGGGGGGAAAAAGTGGAGGAAAAAATAAAATTTAAGGAAGTAACCAACTGCAACAAAGTAGAGGATTAATGCAGGAATTAGTGACCATTTTGAAATTGACAGCAAGAACATCTCTTATCAAAGTTTAGTAATAATGGCCAAAAATGTACTTACAAAACTCAAAATCTCAACTGATCATTATTAAATAATAAAAGACGATAAATAAAATGAGCAAAAGTATAGCAAAATAAAGCTTACAGAGATTAAGGAAGAAGTCAATAAAGATAAAATCAAAAATGATTAAGAGTAAAATATCAAAATTGATTAATATGTAAAAATAGTTTTTGAAGAATTAATAAAATAAGAAAACCATTACAAGTTTCAATCAAGACAAGTTGAAAACATAAAACACAAGTATGTAATTGTTAGGAATGAAAAAAGGTACATAAAATTCACAGATAACATTTTTAATTGGGAAAACTTAATTAAAATAAAAAGTACTTATCAAATTCAACACCCGAGGAACAAATAATCCAATAAATAAATGGGCAAAAAACATGAATAGACATTTCTGCAAAGACAACCAAATGGCCAACAAGCACACAGAAACAGTGCTCCACATTGTTTGGCATCAGGGAAATACAAATCAAAGCCATAATGAGATACCACTTCACACCAGTCAAAATGGCTAAAATTAATCAGTCAGGAAACAACCTATGTTGGCAAGGATGTGGAGAAAGGGGAACCCTCTTCCACTCTTGGTGGGAATGCAAGCTGGTGCAGCCACTCTGGAAAACACTGTGTAGGTTCCTCAAAAGATTGAAAATAGAGCTACCCTACAACCCAGCAATGGCACCACTGGGTATTTATCTCAAAGATACAAATGTAGCGCTGAAGGGGCACATGCACCCAAATGTTTATAGCAGCAATGTCCACAATAGCCAAACTATGAAAAGTACCTAGATGTCCATTGAGAGATTAATGGAAGTTGTGAGATATATATACTATTCAGCCATCAAAAAATGAAATCTTGCCATTTGCAATGATGTAGATGGAACTAGAGAGTGTTATGCTAAGAGAAATAAGGCACTCAGAGACAGACAATTATCATATGATCTCGCTAATATGCGGAATTTAAGAAACGAAACAGAGGCTCATAGGGGAACAGAGAAAAAAAATTAAGAAGAAACCAGAGAGGGAGACAAACCATAGGAGACTTTTAAGCATAGGAAACAAACTGAGGGTTGCTGGAGGGGAAAAGTGTGGGGGGATGGGGTAACTGGGTGATGGACATTAAGGAGGTCACATGATTTAATAAGCACTGGGTATTTTATAAGATTGATGAATCATGGACTTCTACCTCTGAAATTAATAATACATAATATGTTAATTGAATTTAGATAAACATAAAAAAATAAAATAAAATGTGTCTTGGAAAAATATGTATGATATGATTGAAGGGTGCCTGGGTGGCTCAGTCAGTTTAGTGTTTGCCTTTGGCTTAGGTCATGATCTCAGGCTCCTGGGATCAGCCCCACATCAAGCTTCCTGCTCAGCAAGGAGTCAGCTTCTCCCTCTCCCTCTGCCACTCCTTCCACTCCTTCACTCCCTCTCTCTCTCAAGTAAATAAATAAAATCTTTAAATATATATATATATATATATATATGAATATGTGACTATATCTACCTATATCTATCTATCTATGATTAAGCATCTAATGAAAATAAGCCCGAGAAATAAAAAGCCATAAAAAAATAACACTGCCAAAAATTGCACTCAAGAAACACACTCAATGAAGAAATAATTAAGCAAATCAAACAAGACAACTCTTTTGGAGCCTTCAAAAAAAAAATCAATGCCATTAAAAAAAAAGTTGGGGATTCTTTCTAAACTAAAATAGATGCAGCAACCAAATTCGATGAATGAATGCAGGCTAATATTTGATTTTAAACAAAAACAGCTATAAAAGACATTCATGGGACAATTGGGAAAATAAGAATATAAAGAGTATATTATGATATTACTATTAATACTATAAAATACGAAATAATGTGATTGTTTAGGATAATGTCCATTTTCTTAGGAGGTGAATATGAAAATTATTGTGAGTGAAGTGCCATTCTGTCTGCAACTTATGCTCAAATGATACAACAAAAGTATATATATTTATACACTTATAGACAGATAAAACAAATATGGTCAATTATTCACAACTATTAAATCAGGAAATATAATATATAAATATTTCTGCTAGTCTTTGATTTTTTTCCATGTGTTTGGAATTTTTCAAAATAAAAATTTAGCGAAAAGGAGTACCATATTTGTGTATACATGAAGAAAATATAATTTTTGCTTATTTTTGTAAAAAAATCCTTCTACTATAATTGGAAGAGATCACTTTTCTTAAAAATATCTTTCATGCTTAAAACTGAGACATAGTGATTAATTATTTTTTAATAAAATGCACAAAAATTCCTTTACCTTTTTAAAAAAGATTTATTCATTTGACAGAGAAAGAGACAGTGAGAGAGGGAACACAAGCAGAGGGAGAGGGAGAGGGAGAGGAGAGGAAGAAGCAGAATCCCCACTGAACGGAGATCACTAAGTGGGGCTCAATCGCAGAACCCTGGGATCACAACCTGAGCTGAAGACAGGTGATCAATTGACTGAGCCACCCAGGCATTTGCCTTTTTGATAGCAAATGCATATGTGCACAAAAGTGGATTGCAGAAAAAATATATATATAGCAAATATAGGTAAAATGATCCTAAAACAAAAATTAAATGCAGCACAACATTAAAGGAATACAAGAGCCAAGGAATTGATACTAGGATGGGAAGCACAGGGCACTATAATATTCATTGATATAATTCATTACTTCAACATACTGAAGAATAAAAATACAGCAAAAAAACCCAGAAACTAGTAAGATGAATAGACATCTTTAAAGGAAAGTAAGCAAATGTTTAAAAAATACTCCTGTCATACTTGGTAGAATAGATATTTTCTCTCTTGATAACTGTCAGAAAATTTACTATCATACCATTAAGCTATGGAAGTCAACTTTCAATGTTTCAACTATGATGCAGAAAAGGTATTTTAGAGAATTTTAGATCTTTTCTTGATTAAATCAATGGGAAATTTCTCAATATGATAAGGATAATGTAGTGAAAGCAACAGACGTCATAATTAATGGTGTGACATTCATATTATAGACAGTCTCAAGACAAGGATGACAACTGTCACTACCATTATATAACATTAACATATATAACATTTAGAAGTTCTAACAAATGCAATATGATAGGAAAGGAGCAGCTAAAAATATTTATTTCAAGTGAAGAAACAAATTTTATTTTTATAGGGAATACAATTACCTAGTTTTGAAAATTGAAGAGAATCAACTATCTTTTTTTTTTTTTAAAGATTTTATTTATTTATTTGACAGAAATCACAAGTAGGCAGAGAGGCAGGCAGAGAGAGAGCAGGAGGAAGTAGGCTCCCTGCTGAGCAGAGAGCCCAATGCGGGACTCGATCCCAGGACCCTGAGATCATGACCTGAGCCAAAGGCAGCGGCTTAACCACTGAGCCACCCAGGCGCCCCGAGAATCAACTATCTTAACCACAAAAAAGGTTAGTGATGTCAGTTATAAAATGAACATATACAAAGTAATAAATTCATCATAGGCTGTCAATAAACAATTTGAAAATATAATGAAACGTGTTTTTTTTAAAGATTTTATTTTTCAGGGTGTCTGGATGGCTCAGTTGTCAGGCGTCTGCCTTTGACTCTGGTAGTGATCCCAGGGTTCTGGGATCAAGACCCACATCCAGATCCCTGCTCAGCAGGAAGCCTGCTTCTCCCTCTCACTCCCCTGCTGTGTTCCCTCTCATGCTGTGTCTCTCCCTATCAAATAAATAAGTAAAATCTTAAATTTTTTTTTTAATTTTTCCTTTATTTGAGCGAGTGCATGAGAGAGCATGAGGAGGGGGAGGGACGGAGGGACAAACAGACTCCCCACTGAGTGGGAGGGCTCTCTGAATCCCAGGACTCTGAGATCATGACCTGAGGTGCCCAGGTGCCCCTGAAATTTATTTTAATTAAGACATAATATAACAGAACATGTAAAATGCCTCTTCAAAACGGAAACACATAAATTTATCTAAAGTTTCTTTCAGAATTTTTTTCAATTCTTCGGAGGATGTAAGATAAGACTCAGAAGAAAAATGTGATCTATTCCCAATTCAGAGATTTACCATTACAAAGTTTTTCTTTTCCATGAGCTAATTTATTCATTTAGTTCCATCGTTCATTCTATTTTCACCTAGTAACATGGAGATACTTTCATGTTGCCTAAGGGATAGCTTTCCCAGGTGATTCTGAAACTCATCTGGAGGAACAAACAAAAACTTCTGGCTTCCGGTCAAGGCAAACTAGCTTGTTGCAGACCAAAAATCCTCCTGTCCATGATACACAGAAGAGCTGAGCCAATGGAAAGCATCCAGGGAGGGCAGCAGAGTCTACCAGAACAACAGGCTCTGGAGGTGGAGGGGAAGTGCAGTTGGGTGAGCTTGACATTGGCCACCAGCTCTCTCTCCCTGAAGACATTTATTTGTCTATTTCCAAGTGAGTCCCAAGAAGCTGTGAAACTTGTGAGAGAGTTTAATGGTCTCACAGAATGAGGGGTTCAGGGCTTACTGAGGACGAGAAGCCACAATGAATGCTACAGATTTTAAGTTGGGGCCCCCA
This sequence comes from Mustela nivalis, assembly GCF_964662115.1. Classification (NCBI taxonomy): domain Eukaryota; kingdom Metazoa; phylum Chordata; class Mammalia; order Carnivora; family Mustelidae; genus Mustela; species Mustela nivalis. Next base: position 146,359,983 of record NC_139023.1, on the reverse strand, counting down.
AAATGCTACTTCCTAGAAATAGGGGTGAACAGAAAGAGAGCTTTCCAAAAGACCAAATGCTGGCTGTAGCTCTCAGAGGCTTGGTTGCTGAGTGGATTAAGATGTTTCTTCTCCAGGGCGCCTGGGTGGCTCAGTTGGTTGAGCAACTGCCTTCGGCTCAGGTCATGATCCTGGACTTTCAGGATCGAGTCCTGCATTGGGCTCCCAGCTCCTTGGGGAGTCTGCTTCTCCCTCTGACTTTTTCCTCTCTCATGCTCTCTCTCATTCGTTCTCCCTCAAATAAATAAATAAAATCTTTAAAAAAAAAAAAAAAAAAGATGTTTCTTCTCCAGTAACTGCCCCCGCAGAAGCCAGGATCTGAGCTGGCTCTGGTTTGCTTGCCCTCACTCACCTCACCCCAAATCTGACTCTGATGGATCCCTACTGTATTACAACTGAATATTTTATTCACCATTGATTTTTTAAATTCATCTTGAGTTTTTAAAAAAATATTTCATTAAAATATTTATCTTGATGACTTAAGGTTTTGGTGCCCCCTTCACTTTGGTCCTGAGGTGACAGGTTCACTCACTCTATCCTAATCCCAGCCTTGAATCCTACACTTCAAATCAGTGAAATCCATTTCATGCAATTACATTTTAGTAAAGCTGTTAAAAAATAACACAGAGAAACAGCTTCTTTTCACTTGCAATCAAGGAAATCGAAGTCAAAACATAAATATACCAGGTTGTTCACTTAACCTTTATCTCAGATAAAGACTTCTGAGATACAATTTGGCAAGAAAGTACTGAGACAGATGCCTTCAAAATATACTGATGGGTATACACTTTGACATAACTTTTGGGGAAGTGAATTTAGCAATATTCATCGAGACCTTTAAAATGTTCATATTCTGACACAAAAATGAGTCTACAAGATGTCTATCTTAGAATTGTTTAGGTATTAAGGGGGGCACTTGTGATGAGTACTGGGTGTTATACATAAGGGGTGAATGACTAAATTCTACTCCTGAATCCAGTATTACCTTGTATGTTAGCTAACTAGAATTAATTAATTAATTAATTAAAATTTTATTTATTTATTTGACAGAGAGTAGGAGAGAGAGGAAGAAGCGGGTTCCCCACTGAGCGGGGAGCCTGATGCGGGGCTTGATCCCAGGACCCCGGGATCATGATCTGAGCCAAAGGCAGATGCTTAACTGACTGAACCAGCCGGTGCCCCAAGCTAACTAGAATTTACATAAAAACCTAAACAAACAAACAAAAGACTGTAAAGCAGAAACAACCTAGGCATAGGTTGAAACATGGCATAGGTTAAATAAACTATGATTATGCATCAGCTGTAATACCATGAAACCATTAAAATGTTTTATAAGTATTATTGACTAATACAGAAAAGATGTTCTCTAAGTGAAGAAAAGTCAGGTTTCAGAATATTATGTGAAGTCATTTTTTAATGACTGCTTTTCTTTCTGTGTTCCCTCTCTCACTGTGTCTCTCTATCATAAATAAATAAAACATTTAAAAAATAAAATAAAATAAATAAAACTTTCTGAACCTCTGTTTTTTCACCTGCATAATGGGGATAGAACCTATTCCATAGAGTTATTGCCAGAATAAAATTCATGCAAGGGGCTTAGCGTGGTGCCTGGAACATAAAAAGTGTCCCGCTTGAACTACTAATATTTTCCAATTCTTCTTGTTCTCTAATGAATATGTGAAAAGTTGAATATAGGCATGACCCTTGTCCTCTCTTTCCATATGGTTTCTGTAAAGTGGAGAACTCATTGTCTCTATCATTGGGTAAATATGTTCTATCACTGGATTCACAGTACCTAGGATCAGAGGTGGTGAAAGCAGATGTGTAATTGGTGCTTGCATGGAGACTCTGAAGACATAGGAACAAGTTAAGGTCACGGGAGGCTAATGGTACAGAAGACTGATGTTAGTCGTAACGCAGTCTGATTTTCATATTGGATTAGAAGAAGCATAGCTTAGCAGAAAACCCTTCACTTGACTCATTCTCCATTTACCACCAAGGATCTAAAACTCTTCTTCCCTAAGTGAAGCCAGTTTGTCTTTCTTATTGTACCTAGTTAATTGCTTAACTTTAACACCTCTGTGAGTTATGCGCACCTTGGGGGGAAACCCAGCACTTTTGCTTGGATCTTCAAAGCAACTTGCTAAATTTGAGTCTGATTCTAAAATACCAAGGGAGATAAGGCTCTAGTGGAGGTGAGGGCAGAACTCTCTTCCTGCACCTTTGCTCTAGGGGCTGGTGTCGCACTTGGGGACTGAGAAAAGAATGTACAATGTTTTATGATTTGGGGCTTGTGATGTTTCCAGAGTTGTTTACTTTTCTAAGACAGGCATGGGCCAGAACACTCCCTAAGTCCCATGTTGTGACAGAAGTCTCTTAGGGTTCTATATGCTGCCATTTTCCTGATACTCTTAGATGCTGGAATGTGGCAGCTGGCAGTTTGGGGCTATGCATCATAACAGAAGTGTATGGGTTGTGTATCATCACAGAAACAAACCCTATAAAAATGGAAAAATTATTAAGGATGGTTTATCTCATCTGTTCACCAATAATTCTTGCTTTTGTCCTGACCAGATCCCTGAAATCAGTCTCCAGACATCGTAACCAAGTTTATTTGAGCAGTAATAACCACAATGAAATGCATCTCCCAGGATCTTAGTTTTCTTGTTAATCTTTGCCAGCATTGCTTCGTGATAAGGGCCTCTTAGAAAGCAGAGATTTGTTCAGTTTTCTTTTAAATAGTTTTTAAACTCTTCCTAATTACATTTTATTGATTCTCTTTGCAGAAAATTTAAAAACATCAAAAAAAAAAAAATCCCAACACTACAATCCCAACACTTGGAGATAACCCTGGGATGTTTCTTCTCAGGCCTTTTGTTTTAGTTTCCATCTAGGTCATGTATCACAGAAGACCACACAGAGAAGTACTAATTAAATGTACAGAAATGATGATGATGGCTGGAAAACTATTGCAAACCTGTTTCTGTCGGTAGCTTAATTTGTTCTTTCTGAGTCCCGGGATCCTCTTGGTCTTCAGCAGAAATACAACCTATAAAGACAAGTTGAGGAAATCACTTAAAATGTGCCTCCTAAATTGGTTCATAGGTATATTGAACAATCCTCTAGAAACCAAAGTTTTTAAAAAAAAGCATCAAAAGAATGTTAAATCTGGTTTCCCAATTTAAAAGTAGTATGTGTCAGGTTTTCTTTTTAAGGATTTATTTATTGATAAATAAATAATCCGAAACCACGAGTTGGACACTTAATCACCCAGGCAGCCCAAGTGTGTGTCAATTTTGAGGTACCATCCCATCTCTTGCTTCCTTTCTCTTAGGGGTCCTTCCCCAAGTGTTCATAGTGGGGTGTCCATTTCTTTCTAAAAACCCAATGTCACACCAAGCTAATAAGATTCCTAGGTTTGGGGGCTACACTGCATGTTATTTCAGGCTGAGCTTCGAGAAGTCCCTGAGGTTTAGAGGTGGAAAGGATTTTATTCTATTGTGTATAGGCACAAGGAAACCGAGATGGACTGATTCTACACAGTTAAACTAGTCTGTACCAAAATTCTGGTCATTTGTCATTTCTGTAACTACTCTTTATTGCATTTGAGTTTATTATTTATTTATTATTAATTATTTGTTTATTATTTATTGAGTTTGAGTTTATTGAGCTTACTTTGTGCCTTGCAATGTGTGGATGAATAAGTAAGGGCCCAGGTTTTACTTCGAAGAACTTTAAGTGGTCCCTGTAACCCAGCTCAGAATGCTTTCCTGTAACTTCTACATGGGCAGAAAGACACTCCTCCATCACCAAAGACAAAGGGGATGACTTCGTCATTCTAAGCACGTGCTTTGCAAACTGATGTACCTGAGGACTATGTAGGAAGAGGCTCCAGGTATAAGGGTTTATCTACACAGAGCTCTCATTTTGTCTAAACAAAGAAAGACAAATATTCTTTTCTTTCTTCTTCTCCTTCCCTTCCCCTCGTCTTCCCTCCCTTTACTTGCTTCCTTCTTGGTTCAGCCAATATCCTAATACATGTCAAGAGCTATGCTTGATTCTGGAGATACACTAATGAATAAAACAGCCATAATACCTGGGTCTTTGGATCTTCCAATTAAATCTGTATCTTATGGTCTAGAATGCAAATTCTGCATAAATATTAAAGTAAAATCAGGAAACTTTAAGAGGTCCTGCTTCATGACATTGTTTGCCGGTCAGACTGTTGCAATACTCTATTCTCAAATTCTTTCTTAGCGTCAGAATCTGATTTTCAAAGAAAAGCTTTGAACACACCAAGTTTTCTGCCCGTGTCAGAGCTTTAACCCTTGCTCTTCCCTCTTCCTTCAATGCCTTGCCCCCAGATGTCTCAAGCCAGCTTTTTTTTTTTTTTTTTTTTTGTGGTTCACTTCTCAGCATAAATGTCATCTACTCAGAGAAAAATTTCCTGCTGCCCTTTTGGAAATCAGCCTGCTGCATTACGTTTATCACCTTTCCCAGTTTGGTTTTCTTTGTGTTATTTATCACCGCTCTTACGTTAGCGGTTTACTTATTCCATTTAGTGCTGGTGTTCCCTCCCACTGTCTGCCCCCACCCACGCTGAGCAGACCCTCCCCAGGAGCTCACGGGTCTTACTGCTGCGGCCTCAGGGTCCAGCACGTGGCCCGTAAGTGTCGAATGAATACATGAATTCAGGGATCGGGAATCAAACAATCTGAGGAGAACTTACTCTCCATTTGGAGGATGACATCTGATAAATTTAGAATTAGAAATACTGGTTTTACCCTTAAGATTCCTGGGGGAAGAGAAACAATCTTCTCTCTTTATCTCTCTAGCCAAAGATGTTTAACCAGCTTCACACTTTCCAGACTCTCTCCTTCAGTTGCTGCGGGGTGGGGGGGGGAGGGGGAAGGATCCTGCTCAACACCTTTGCCTTACTCTATAAAGCAGTTACATGCAGAGAATTCTTCAGAGGGTTTCAGAAAAGGCAAAGATGGTAAGGGAGCAGCGTAGGCACTGAGGCCTCACGGTGCTTAGAGTCACATGGCCTTGGTGATCACTCATGACGTTTTCACTGAAGGCCTTAGTATACTCTAGCAAGTACTGATAGGAAGAATTTCTTTCTTTTCCAGGAATCTTTTCCAAATATCCCACCCCACTCCTGCCGCAAAACCAAACCAAAACAAAAAAAACCCCAAAAACCAAAAAACCCCAAAAGATTAATGCAGGTCCCCTTCCTCCTCTGAACAACAGAAAGAATACCTCTTCTCTCTTCCGTGTAATAGCTCTACAGTACTGGAATATATTTAAATATTATACCGTATCTCCTCTGCTTGTTTTCGCTTCTTCAAGCTAACTGTCTTTATACTTTGCTACTTGAAAAAATTAGAGCAATTTTATTAGTCTTCTGTTTTCCTGTAATTTTCCCATATTCCTGGACTTTTCGGAAATCATCACATACCCAGGTATGACAGTAATTACTATCATAGCTAAATTATTTATTAATTTGCTGTTACTTTATTTTGTCCTTATTTCATTCCTTGGAGGCATGTACCAACATTGTGTACATTTTACAGATGAAGATACTGAGGCAAAGAGAGGATATTTTGCCTTAATGTTCCCCAGGCTTTCAGAAGTGGAAGCAAATTTGAGCCCAGTCCTGCCTGTTTCTCATGCCCGCATTTTAACCATTACACTACTTTATCCCCTAATATATCTTAGAAAATGTTAGATCCTTTCCCTGTCTCCTACAGAGTGCCCAGAAGATCCCTGATCTGTGCTCCAATTTGAGTCAGAGTAATGCCTGGGAGATAAATACATTTCAAGGAACTGCCTGCTTCTTATCTCTGTGCTGGGCTCTAGTATTTCTAATACACAAAGACTGCATTTGGGAAGACATTAACCATACCACTCTCAGGAAGAAGCCAAAACTAATTGCTAATTTAATACAACTTAATAATACTCCATATTATGATCTCAGGGTCATGAGATCGAGCCTCACGTTGGGTTCAGCACTGAGCATGGAGCATGCTTGGCACTCTCTCTCTCTCTCTCTCCCTCCACCCCTCTCTGTTCTCTCTCTCTCTCTCTCAAAATAAAAAAATTAAAAAAAAAAATAGGGGCACCTGGGTGGCTCAGTCAGTTAAACTTCCGCCTTTGGGTCAGATCGAGATCCCAGGGTCCTGACATCAAGCCCCAGGTCAGGCTCCCTGCTCAGTGGGGATCCTGCTTCTCCCTCTCCTCTTTCTCTCACTATTTCCCTCTTTCAAATAATAAATAAAATCTTTAAAAATAATAAGATAAATAAAAATCAATAATACTCTATGTTAATCTTAATGAATTGATTTTGACATTTTGCTATCTCCCCAAACCACATAATACCTAAGCCAATAAGACTTGCTTTTTCTTTTTTCTCCATCATTCCTCAGTAATGGACCACAGAGTGGGAAACAACTCCCACATGAATTCAGAGTTCATGCTTGTAGCTCGTACTCTTTCGGTGGGAGAAGGAGGAAATTCGAATTCTTCAGAAAACTGTTTTGAAAACTGAGGACCCAATATCCACCTTCATTAGTGACTCTTTAATTTAGAAGTTAAACACAAAGAAGGCAACAAATTTATTCACCTGAGGATATTTCTTATGCTATTTGATACAATTGTTTTCACTGTAGCTGGACTTAGAGCTGAAGCATGCTTCTCTTAATGGAAAACTCTGATCCAGCCATAACTACTGAGCACCTGAGCACTGTACTCTGATTCCTTCCAACGTACCAGCTCAGTTCCAATAAAAATCCATTCACCAGACTGAGATCTGAGACACTAGTCATTCATTTATTCATTTGCGTAAGATAGAACTTAAAGCAGGCAGTTTATATTTTAATCTATAATTTTATATACAATATAACAGCATCATGCTAAAAAAAAAAATCCACTTACCCGAGAATAGTAGTAATATAATTACTATTTTTTCGTACATCCTGAGATCATGAGAGGGTTCTCAGTAGTCAGTACCGGGAAGCCACCAAGGACAGACTGGTATGGTGGCCCGTGGTCCCCACCCAGAAGCTGGTATCTTTCAGACACACCTTTTTGAGGCAGCACTGATAGGCCTGGGAGGTATTTGAAATTAGGCAAATTTGTCAAACATCTGTCAGTAAAGATACATGGATAGCTTCTTAGCTAGCATTATTAAAGTGTTAAGTAAGGTCTTCACTGCAGGGAATTGGTTGTTACATGTTAAATTTATTTGGCATAATTTTTTCTAAGATTTTATTTATTTATTTGACAGACAGAGATCACAAGTAGGCAGAGAGGCAGGAAGAGAGAGAGAGAGAGAAGCAGGCTCCCCGCTGAACAGAGAGCCCAATGTGGGACTCGATCCCAAGACCCTGAGATCATGACCCGAGCCGAAGGCAGTGGCTTTAACCCACTAAGCCATCCAGGTGCCCCTATTTGGCATAAGTTAAGTGCGCATTGCAAGGCAGTGGTCTTCAGCAGCTGCTCAGTTGGAACTTGAAGGCCCGAGACAGGGTCCCTGAGCAAGGGTGGGGTAGCCGTTAGGGAGCTAGAAACCTTCTCATGTTTCATGTAGAGATCCTCAGGGGCTGGGATGAAAGTGACTTCTTACATGTGAACTGAATGTATTGGAGAATTCCATTGCCATTGAGTGCTCTGAGGTTTGAAAGAACTCCCACACCCACGACAAGTCACACAGTGATCTGAGAGTGCATGAGACGCAAGAAAATTTCATTTCAAACCAGTGTTTCAATGCAACAGCTAGGACCCGCGTGGCTGCAATCAGGGCGTTCTTTTTCTCCAAAATATGCCTCACTAAGCAAGCAGAAGTGTGTAGCAGGACAATCATGCAAACACTCAAACACAAACACAGATGACCCCCAAAACCTTGTTGTAAAGCAGGTTAAAATGTGGGGTATGACCCTCTGAGGAAGGGTCATTTTAACGGGAGGCAGAAAATGAAACAAAAGAATATGAATTAGATCTGAAACTGCTCAAAAGAAGGCGATTGGGTACTCTACCTAAATCTTCCCGTTAGAGCCATGAATATCTTTCCTGCTTGCCCTAGGAAATCGACTTGCTAAGTCAACAATTTGTCAAATAAATTATATGTATATCTTCACCCAAAATGTGGTTTAAAAGACTATTTATGAAACTAACGGTTTGCAGCCTCAGGAAATGGAGCCACAGAGAGAGGAAAAAAAAAGTCTTTTACTGGGGAAAAGATGGAGAAAAATGTCAGCTAACATCCCAGACAGGGAGCTTGGAGGGACAGAGCGGGCACTGAGATGCAGGCTTCAGGGGGCACTAGGACTGAGGGTCACAGAGGGGGACTCAGAGACAGTGCAAGTATGTTAAAACCCCAGAGTCCTGGAGTCCCTCTGAAGGGCCTGCCAATTCAGGCAAAGCAATTATAGCAAAATTTACAAGTAGTTAAATGTAACCAATATTTAGGAAACCAAAATCTTGTTTAAATTTAGTATTTGTTATGGCTGGATATCAGGTTGGGTTGCAGAAATTATTCCTAGTAGACAGTCAAATAAAGGAGATTTATTTTTGAATATTAATAAGAGCAATAAGATTATTTCACATGATTTCATATTTTTAAGGTGAGAACAATTAGCATGAGCCTTAAAAATGCTATCTCCCTTTGAAAATAGGCAAATAGTCACTATTCTCACAATGGATTATTAGGCAGCTATTAAAATCATGTTTTCAAAAAATAAAGTCAAATCATGTTTTCAAAAACAGTTGATATAGAGACAAAATGGAAAATGGCAAGATCCAAAATTTTATATACAAAAATAAAATCCTGTTTGATTCTTTTTTTCTTCTGTGCTTGTTTCCTCTGCCTGGAACACACTCTCTTCTTACATGATCTATTTCTATTCTGCTTAAGATCTCAGTTTAAGAGTTCTTCCTCCAGCAAGCCTTCCCTGACTTCCTAAGTATGCATCAGGGCTTTCTGTTCTCTTATCATCGAGCTTACCACATTGCACTGCAGTCATCTTTGTGTCCTCACTGGACTACAAATTCTAAGTGTGCATGCCCAGCCTGTGGCTATCTTTCTTACCACTGAGAGCTTGGGGCACAGGTGACAATAAATATTTGTCAAATCAATGAATGAAAAATGAATATTGCACTAGAGAGGAAAGCAATTTCTTTGAGGCGATCTTGGGGAGCAGAGGTAGGTCTAGCTATCTATCTACCCATCGCCCATGTCATATCAGAGCTTCAGTTTACCTCCAGCATGGAAGTCTGTCGCTAAGGCGGAAGGAGAACAAGAAAATCAGTCTAAAATCCGTAGCATCTTCAGCCAGGAGCTTTCCTGGGGAATCACTTCATTAACCACTCTTGGAACTCCTGCAACACTTAAGCTAGTTCATTTGCTTTCCTGCACGACTATTTCGTTGTATTGGTAAGTCTTGTCTCCCTTGTTCTACCTCCAGCACCGGGCAGAATACCCTACCGAGGCTGAGGGGCAGTCAGTAATTCATCATCAGTGCTGGGACCACCAGACCACATAGGCAGCCGCCTCCATGAACAGCCCGCCCCAGAAGAGAAATGGATGCTTTGCTCTTGGTCACTAGGAACGATCAGTCAGCTCTTACCAATGTGGGGAGTGGGAATTGACCTTGGGGTAAGGACAGTTTTGTAGCTTCCTGCAGGCACCCACGTTGACCCTACCTGGCCTGATTAAAGACAGGCAAAACCTGCAGGGTTCTCAGCGTGATAACGGGAGGCGAACCGGCAGGACACACAGGGTGCGTGGAAGGAAACTGCGCAGTGACCTCTAGTGGCACATCCGCGTTAATGGAAGGAAAAATGTGAGACCTGAAAATGCAACAGAAAAAAATACTCAGATTACATCTCTCTCTTCCATGCATTTCCCCAATCTTCTTTATATTCTTACTGAAACACATATTCCAGAGCATCACAAAACCCCACCTCTGAGATACATCATGCAAATCTGTCAGACAAATTTACATACCTTTTGAGAATTTTGAGTTTATGTCTAAAATAAAACAAGTGCTTTTGAGACATTTCCTCAAACAGGGAAATCTTATTTCAGTTTCTTGGTACTGTATGTCTTTGCGCTATTTTTTCTTAATGGCCAGTAGTCCACAAGAAGGACGAATTACAATGTGGCAAAGGAGGAAAGTCAATTTGGATCTGCCAACCTAGCTCCAACTTGTTTCACCATTGTATCCCTTTTTGTCAATTACTAAGGTCCCAACTGTTTCAAGATCAGACTATACCTCCAGATCAGACCATGCTAGTCTGATCTGCCTGTGGAGAAGTCTACTGTTTGTGTTTTTCATGGAGAACCAAAGAGGGAGGGTAGATGCGGGAAAGTTGACATAATGGCTTCCATTTATCTTGTGCCCGGGAAGCCGCACTCTGCTTTGCCAGAGTGGTTTAACATCTTTCCTTGACCTTCTTTTGTTACCACAGCATTTCAAAATTGAAAGAAACACAAATTTGACAAATCTTTTGCTCAAAATAACTCTACTAGAGAGGAAGAACAGATACAGGTTTCCCCTGCTACCCAAAGGCAGAGCCTTTTCGTGAAACTTCATAAGCTAAATGGCATAAAGCAAAGAAGCGATTAGTATTATTTACATAGAAACATATCTGAGCATTTCCAGAACCCCAGAAAACCTCTTTTTGGCTTTTCTCATACCTTAGACACATCTTGCCAACAGATGCACAAAAGAAGTGGCGATAAAACACAGGAGCTTGCAGACACCCCTCAAGGCTCTGACAGCCTGATGTTGAGATGCTGCTGAGCCTAATTCCGGGGAAGGACCTTGGAGGGGCTGCTCTGGCCCTTTCGGTTTGTGCCGCCTCCGTAATGGCTTCAAGTAAAAATAAACGCTCAATGCTATTGTCATTTCTTGTCTTTTTTCCTCCTAAAAACAAAAATCCTCATCAGATTTTAACTTTTGGTTACTGGAAACAGGTTCTAACGTAGATCCTCCGTTGGAGCAGAGGGGTGCAACACAGACTTTCACAAAGCAAGGGATACCTAGAATATCATTCTTATTTTATACCTGAGAAAATCGAGAGATAGATAGGTAAGAGATTGTAAATGTATCCCTTAATTTTATTTGGCTCTAAGTGTCTTCTTATTAAAGATCGGAAAAGGATTAACTAATTTTTTTAATGAACATGAAGTATGTATTATACATATTAGGCATTTATTGGGAGGGGATTTAAGGAAAACTCTGTCCCCCCTTCGGCGTCAGGAAGATTCGTCAAGAGTGAGCTTTGCATTCCCACATAGGCAGGATCCCCTGGAGCTGAGAGAGGACTGGCTGTCTCTTGGGTTAGGTAGCCTTTCTGGAGATAGCCAAGTCCTTCCCCCGATGCTGCAGCAGCCAGCTTACACTATGTTATATTCAGGAGGAACCCCAAAGCCTCAGTGTCTTCAGCAGCATTGGTTCATTTCCTGCTCATGTTACATTTTGTCTGTGGAAAGGCTAGGGCTTCCAGGATCCAGACAGTAGTCCCCATTTGAAATCTACTACTCTTGAAAGAAAAATGGCCAAAAAGGGAAACGGCTTTTAACTGTTCTGCTGACACATGGGACATGCCAGTATTGCTCACAGTTTACTGGCCAAAGCAAATCACAGGCCAAGCTGACATCAGTGGGGCAAGGAAGTATATTTTCTCCAAAGGGAGGTCCTGCGAGTCATACGGCAATGGTGAGGCTATTTAACACACTTTCAGGAAAGGCAGTCGATAATTGAGAGCACATGATATAATTGCCATATCCATTGATGTAATTGACCATATCCATTTATACTCTCTGCCCAGCTCCGTTCTGCATTTGAGTTCGTAAACCCAGTTTAGATAGGAGAGCTCTGAAAGGCCTTCTAGACCTGAGATTTAACCCAGGTCCCCATTTCCTTTCCTTACAATCATACAGTGATGTGCTGTGTGTTGGAGGCATGCTAAGTAAATGCCCAAGAAGTCGGAAATCCTCAATGCCACATGAGGAGGCAGTGAACAAGTACTCCAGGTCGGCTTGCATTCCATTGTGCTATCCTACTGGAATGGTATCAGGCATGATCTTTCCATGGAGGCTCAACAGGTCATTTGTTCTGCATCCATTCAATCATTCAATGAATGATTAATGAGCACCTACCAGGCATTTTATCAAGTGCCAGAGATACAACCTTCAGTGACTCACCTTCCCCTTGAGGAACTTGCAGCTAACTTGGGGGGCAAATAAGAAGGCAGTTGCGTTCTGGAGTGCCTATTATATAAGCAAAGGGCACTATGGGCACAAAGAGGGGCTCCAAACTTGAAATGAAGACATTACGATGGGCATTCAGGTTTAGAATAAGTAAGTCACAGAGATGAAAAGTACAGCATAAGAAATATAGTCAATAATACTGTGATAACAGGGGTGCCTGGGTGTGTCAGTTGGCTAAGCATCTGACTTTTGATTTTGGCTCAGGTCATGATCTCAGGGTTGTGGGATCAAGTCCCAGGGGGGCTCAGTGCTCAGCAGGAAGTTGCCTTGTCCCTCTGCCCTTCCCCCAACCTGGTGCATGCTTTCTCTTTCTCAAATAAATAAAGAAAATCTAAAAAGAGTATTGTAATAGCATATGATGACAGATGGTGACTACACTTATTATGGTGAGCACTGGGTAATGTACGGAATCGTCAAATCAATATGTTGTGCACCTGAAACTAATACAGCATTGTATGTAAATTATACTTCGCTAATAAATTTTTTAAAAAGGAGGCTCCCAACTCAAGCATCAGGTTCTGGAAAGACTTTCCGGAGTAAGCAAATAGACACAGAGGTTGAATAACAAGGTCAAGGGAGAAACAAGCACATTTTAGGCAGAGAAAACAGCATAAATAATGGTCTGGAATTGAAAGACAGCACTCGGGTGGTTTGCAAAACTGAAATTCTAAAGACGCACACACAAGTGTGCACATTTACACTTTTCAATGCCTAGGATGTCAATTCTCTCTGCCCTTCACCTTTGTGTACATGAATTTGGCCCTTGTTCTGTATGTAAAGAAATACCGGGGGAAGTGTATCAGCATAAGATAGAAGACAACTACATAGTAACGTCTTGTTTTTTATTGAGATGTAACATACACAAATTTTAAGTGTGCAATTTGATGGATCAATTATATACACACACACACACACACACACATACATACACGTGCATGTGTGTGAGACCACCTCTCAGATGAGGATAGAGAACATTCCCAGAGATTTCACTCTCTCTCCCTCCCACTGTCTATCCCCCTGATCTGAGGTTGACCACTGCTCTGACTTCTAACACCATTGATGGGTCTTGTCAATTCTCGAATTTCATATAAGTCAAATGACATATTATGAACTCTTCCGTGTCTGGGTTGTTCCCTGCTTAACATAAAGTCCAAGAAATACACTCAGGTTGCTGAGGAGAACTTTCCTTTATATCACTCCGATTATCCAACTGACACCGCACACCTTACTGAAAAGATCATCTATTCCCAACTTATCGTTCCTTCGCTGAGGGTAACGTGTGCTTTTTCCTTCCAGATGCTTCGAAGATTTTCCCTTTGTCTTAGATTTTTACGATTTCGGTTATGATATGTCTGCGTGTAATTGGGGGAAGGGGAATCTGAACTTCTTAAACTTATGACTTGATATTTTTAGCTGTTTTAGAACATCTTGACCATTATCCCTTCGAATATTTTTAAATATTGTATCGCACTTTCCCCTCTGGGATTTCAGATATGTATATACTAGACTTTTTAAATTATTTACATATTTACATATTTTTTCCATTCCTTTTTTTCTTACTGTGCTTTAGTTTGGATATTATCTAATGACCTTTAATCCTGTCATCTGCTGTGTCTAGTCTGCTGTTAAATCTATATCATGTGGAGGTACCTGGCTGGCTCAGTCAGCTAGTCATCTGACTCTTGATTTCGGTTCAGGTAAGGTCTTGGAGTTGGGAGATCGAGCCCCATAACCAGCTCCATGACCAGTGGGGTGCCTACCTGGGATTCTCTCTCTCTCCCTCCCCGTATGCTCTTCTCCTCACTTGGCCCTCTCTCCCTCTCTCTAAAACAAATAAATAAAATCCTTTAAAAAATTAACCTATACCATGAGTTCTTTGATTTCTGATGTTGCATTTTTTTTTTTTTAAAGTGATGATTGTGTCGTCCTCTTCCTCATTTTACAGGTAAGGAAACGGAGAGATTGAGGAATTTTTTTTTTTTAAAGATTTTATTTATTTATTTGACAGAGAGAAATCACAAGTAGATGGAGAGGCAGGCAGAGAGAGAGGAAGGGAAGCAGGCTCCCTGCTGAGCAGAGAGCCCGATGCGGGACTCGATCCCAAGACCCTGAGATCATGACCTGAGCCGAAGGCAGCGGCTTAACCCACTGAGCCACCCAGGTGCCCCTGATGTTGCATTTTTAATTCAGAATGCTCATTTGATTCTTTTTATAGGTTCCAGTTCACAGTTAAAATTCTACCTATTTTCATTTGTTCTAAGTACTTTTTACTTTGATTTCTTGAACATAATCAATCATAGTTATTCCAGTGTTCTTGTCTGCTGACTCTAAAATCTGGACAGCAGTAGTTCAGCTTTTATCTTAGTTACTTTTATTATTGCAAAATACATGTAACATAAAATTTGTCATTTTAACAATTTTTAAGGTTATATTTGAATAGCATACTTAAGCACATTCACATTGTACAACCACCAGCTTTTGCTTTTAAAATTAATAATTTGGGAGCTGTTTTCCTGCCTCTTTCATACCTCTTTTTTTTTTTTTTTCCCCTGCAGGACATTGACCTTAGCTTTCTAGGTTCCCCCATACAGATTCAATGAAGATGTCCTGAGGAAGGGATTCATTTGTTGGAGGCTCTGGCAGGAGTTTGTTTTTCCAGTTTAGCTCCCTACACTGCTGAGCCATTCTAGAATTCAGCAAGTGCCCTACTGGAGCAACAGGCTTTGTGGTTGGGACTCCACTAGTTCCCAATCTGTTATGCCAGCCCCGATGAACCACCAAAATCTCTGACAGTCTCCCCCTCCTCTCCCAGTGTGTTTCTGCTTGCAACCTATTAATGTTCCCATGGAAGAAATCAACAGATAGGTGAATTCCTCCAGGGAAAGAAAAGATTCCCTCCATGTAACTCTGTAACTCCCTATTACCTCCCATATCTGCAGAAGGTTGTGAAGCCAACAGCAGTATGTTCCTGAGGATGTTCTCACCTTTTCCCCCAGTATGCTGAATTTGGAGAAGTAGTTGGATCACGTATTTCAAATATCAAATATCAAAGAGCCAAGAGTCATTTTCAGTGCTTGATTACTAATGCTTTAAAAGCTTAAAAACTGGGTCATCTGAGTGGCTCAGTCATTAAGCATCTGCCTTCAGCTCTAATCATGACCTCAGGTTCCTGGGATCAAGACCCTCATTGGGCTCCCTGCTCATCAGGAAACCTGCTTCTCCCTCTCTCACTCCCCCTGCTTGTGTTCCCTCTCTCCTATCTCTCTCTCTGTCTAATAAACAAATTTAAAAAAATATTTAAAACTTAAAAACTCACTCAAAGAAACTGGTGATATTTTATAAAAATCTGGGATTATTCATCCCAATATCCCTTATGTTTTGTCTTTCTTGGCTGCACTCTTGGAGTCAGAGGACAGAAACTATGGGGCTTGCTGTAATAATAAATATAAGTGAGCCTCTATAGGCCCTCAGAGCCAGCCAAATCCAAAATAAGTGCATTTATTTTCAGGTTATAAAACTGTAGGATACTTTCTACACTGCTACTCTGTTGGCTTTGTCTGACAAATCCACGACATTAATAAAAAGCTACTGAATACTAACCAAGGATCAGGCATTGTACTAATTACTTCTTGTGGGTAATATATTAATCCTTGTCATGATTCTATGAATTAACTACCATTCCCTTAACATGTTGGATTAGAATCCAAGCACTCTGCTACCAAAGCCCAAGTTTATATTCTGCAAACTCTATTCCCTCCTGTTTTACTAGACCATATCATCAGTTAGCATGGTCTGGAAGGACAGGGACAGACCAAATACTAAAGTTAGGGCATTGTTCCCTAGTTGCATGCAGGAGTAGGTAAAGAGGCTTTAAATAGAGACTTCTCTGTGTCCTGAAACAGGTGCATACTGTTCAGAGGTGTGAACCTGACTCATTATGGCTAGGGAATAGAAAGGGAGAGGTGAGAATGGCAAGAGATATGGCTAAAGATGGTGGTCAGTGAGATCATAAGGCATGTTAGGATTTGGGGTTTCATACCATGGACAACCGGTAAGCCACGCCGGGCTGTGAAGCAACATGGGGCCATACTCTCCCCAGAATGGAGCACAGCTGCTAGGGAGGTGACTCCGCTGACAAGAAGAGTAAGAAGGCCTTAGCAGAAACTGAAGAACAGAAAAGCCAGGTGTTTGAATAAGCCGGCCCTTGAGGAGTTAGCTGAACGGACTCAACAACTGTTTAGACCTCAATATTGAATGGTCTTGTGTTTAACTGGATAAGGGGAATGAGAGGAGGCCGCATGTTGCTTCCAAGCTTTCCAGCTTGTGTGACTAGGTAAAGTGTGGTCCCATTTATAGAGATAGGGGATTCTGCAAGGCAAACCAGGTCTGTGAAGGAAGATTGTGCGTTTCATTTGGGTATGCTGTGTTTGAGATCTCTCTAGAAGATCCCAGTGGAGAGGTTAAGTAGGAAATGGACAATTAAATTAGGCCCTCAGAAGAGGAATCTGGACTAGAGACAGAGGCACAGAGGGGTCCCCCAAAAATGGAAAGAAGGGAACTGATACTGGATAGGAGGCAAGGCAAAGTTTGTACTGTCTTTGGCTGAGGGGACAGGTCCTAGAATGTTGCTAACGCTTCCGCTCCGGAACTGGAGACATGGAGGTAGCCTAAGCCATTATCATCTCAAGTAAGTTTCAGGTTCCTTTAACATCCAGCTGAAACCTTATAAAAGATATATATTTTTTTTTTTGGCCCAGAATTCACCCCTTTTCTTGGGGTACTTTCCTCCCCTTCAGAGGTAGGCCCACAGATGACATGTATTTTATTTTATGACCCTTAGTTTTGACCATAGATGATTAGCTCATACATGGACACCTGATCCAACCATCCAATTCCCCTCTGGAGAATATTTTATTGAGAAACACAGAAGAAAGGAAGTTAGAGGTTAAGCTCTATTAATGATGGCATTCTCAGGTCAGCCTCAACAAAAACGTCCTGAATTCCATGGAACTGCTGGGCCTCCAATCCTTTCTGACGCCTAGAGTCTGTGAGGTAGCCAGCTCAGTGTCCGTGCAATAAATTCTCCCATTCTAGGAAGCCATTTTGAAGTGGGTTTGAAATACTTGTAACCAAGAGAATCTTAATGAGGACTGGCCTTGATGTGCCTAATTAGGGAATCATTACCAGAATGAGGCAAAGCTGAGGCTGAGCTGAACTGGCCAGGGACCAAGAGAGGCAGCTTCACCAGTGCCCACGACAGAAGCGAAGACTGAGGTGACAGAGCCCCCACGACTGGAGGGCCCTTGTATGCGCGGCTAATCATGTGGGATGTTGAACACAGTCTGCATATGTCCCTCAGTCCTGCCTTGACACTTCCATAAGTAAGATTTGAGCCTCCACTCTCTCTTCCAGACAAACCCCGCTGCGTCTTGTTGTTGTTTGTTTGCTTTTAACTATCTGTCTAGAGCAGAAGGGATTCAATTACCCTTTAGCCTTCAAACTATGCCAAAGGATGGTGCTGGCCTTCTGTGGCTTGGAGCAAACTCATATTACACAAATCTGTTTCTCATTTATGTGGTTCAGCCATAGAGGCGGGGCTGTTTTTTTTTCCCTCATAGAATGTGACAGTACAGAAGGCCGGCATCCTTTTTATTCAGACATTCTGTTCAGATCCTGGACATAGGAGGGAAGGAGAAGAAAGTACTGGAAAATTTTAATGTCTATCTTTTTAGGACTAAAGCTCTGAGAACAAGAAATGATAGGAGAAGGCATTTCCAAACACACAGTTAATTACTAAGTTACTCGACTCAGATTCTGTTAGCTGGTATGATTTAATAATTGAGTCATATGGTAAGGTTTCTAATGCCTTCACTACAAACACTGTGATTGATGCTCAATATAGCTGAAAAGTATACGCAGGAAAACACTGTGTCATAAGAAAGAAAGCAGTCGCGGTAATGGGGTCCTACAGTAGCTTCTGTAGTGATTTAGGGATTTCCCTGTTTAAAATTTATAGATGATAGTTATTCTTTAAGATACCATACCAAGATACCATACATAAAACTATGTATATTCACATGGTATTCTGAGTAGAGAGACTCAACCACAGAACGATGCTTGAGCTGGTTCTTGCTAACCAAGCCCAGGAGAAACTGTCCTTTAACACCTTGCTCCTGGATCCCCTGAGCTAGTCTTTTTATTTATTTATTAATTTTCGTTTTCATATTAAGTTTTGGTTTACATTCCTTGCCAGCATTGATTTACAGTAGAAGGCACCCAAAGAAATTTGGGATCTGAGGCAACGCCACGCCAGGGGAACTGGACAGTCAGATCCAGCCGGGATCTTCTAATCAAAGTGTCAGCATCCTTGGGACATCTGTCTCTTCCTGTCTGAGGAGACAGCCCAGGAGCACCACCCCCGACCCCATCTCTGGAGGTGGTGTTTCTACTTTTGCTATTCGATCTTGGGAAAAAGCTCGCATGGCCGGTCATAGCTGTTGGGAGGCCAGCAGCGCTTAAAGATCATGGCTTGAAAGCAGGGCGAGTTGGTGGGACATTGTTACGCGTCTTTCCACTGAACCAGATGATGTTTCGACTGCAAAGACCGGTTTATACATGTTGCTCTGAGGCTGTGTCTCTCCATCATTTTAGGTCATGCTACTCACCCCTTCCATCCCTCCTCAGTTTTAATCCATTCGGGAGATTTTACTGGTTTTCACTTTCTGTAACTGGTCTTCAGAAATGAAGAGTATACGGACACAGCCTTTAAAAAAATGACACAGTCCAGTGAGATTCTAAGACATCCTCCTGGGAGGGAGGGGGCATGTGTAGAGTGGTTGCTGAAAACAGTACATCTCTTTGACAGTGGAAACTCATAAACTAGTATAGCCAGGAAATTTAATTTACACATTCAGAAGGTATTGCAGAATGTGTTACCCTTACTCGGATAATTGTGAAAACAGATGTCCAGAATTTCTCTTTTCCCCGTTTTCCCTTTAATTTGCAAACTTTACGTGGGCATTATTTATCGTTTAAGAGGGAAAAAAAGGAGAACTGTGTATTCACCCTGTGAATGCAAAAACCATTCAAAAAATTTAATCCTTCAGCAACAACTTTCCATGGACGGCCTATGGCTGAGAGCTGGGACCTAAATACCTTATGTGAGATGAGAGGGTTTTGCTGCTGTGGGAACTGTACGTGTGCATGTGTTTACAAAACAGAATTCCTGAGAAACTCTCAGCATATTCCTTTTCTCAAGCGCCATAAGCTTGTATTAATGAACAAGGGCTATTAAGCAGCTCACATGCAGCATTTTGGGTTACGCTTGGTTCCATCTTCAGCCACAAGCCCTTCAGGGAATCTCACGTGGTGCTTCTGTACGTTGTTGTCAGAGAGTTCCCAGTTTACCATATGCTCCCTGTGAATGACACCTCAGGCGTGTCTAGGGGATCCTTTCTTAGAATAACCTGGCAATTTGACAAGATGTATTGAAAACCATGCCGTGATGGGACACCTGGGTGACTCAGTTGGTTAAGCAGCTGCCTTCGGCTCAGGTCATGATCCCAGCGTCCTGGGATCGAGTCCCACATCGGGCTCCTTGCTCCGCAGGGAGCCTGCTTCTCCCTCTGACTCTGCCTTCCACTTTGTCTGCCTGTGCTCGCTCTCGCTCGCTCTCTCTCTGACAAATAAATAAATAAAATAAAAAATTAAAAAAAAAAAGAAAAGAAAACCATGCCGTGTTGCATATTTTTGGAACCAGAAGTGGTCATTTCTGAGACTTTATTTTCATGCTATAATGCTGGTAGAGTTCAAAGAATTAGCTTCAAGGATAGGAGAAAAAAAAAAAAAAAAAAAGGAAAACAACCAAACTAGTCCATAGCAGAGACCTGTTTAAATCAATTATTGTGAAATATTAAGTGGGCAGTAAAATAAATGTTATAGGAATATTTAATAGCCTAGAAAGATATTCACAGTATACTGTTAAGAATGTAAGTTGCAAAATAAACGTCCTGTATGATCCTTTGTGGAGAATTACCTACTTTTGTATGTTGCTGGGAACTTGTATGTAAATGCACAGAAACGGGACTGAAAAGAACATGCTCTTAAATAATGGAATGTTTTTTCTCCTTTTGCTTCTGAAATATTCGGGATATTTCAGAAGCAATTTTTGTTTATTAATAAGATAAATTAGCTGCAGTTACTTTATTTAAATAGTGGCTAGAAAAATTGCAAAACAAATATATAATTTCTGATTTTGGAATATCCCTCTTTCCTAGAAGAAGGAAAAAAATAAAAAACCTGGTAAATTTGTTCCCTGTGTTGATCACTAGAGGTCACCAAAGTCATAAAGATTATTAGTAATTTTTTTTTCCTTTCCGTTTTTATTTTGAGTCACAGAGGGATGTTTCTGGCCTCTCCTGTTTTGCAGTTTTTGAAGCATTTACTGGAAGACCTCTTGCTGCTTAGTCTTAAGGAGAGTAAACTGTTTGGACTAGTTTTTTCTAACATTAAATATTCCCTGAAACAGAGAGTCATCTATCTATGGGACTATTCAAAACAGATGGGTGTTTCTGTAGAATGTGATTTATTTTCTCCTCTGATACCAAAGGGCCTATTGGCTGATACCTGCTGAATGTGAGTTCTGAGCAATGTTTTTGAGACAGAACCACAGAACACCCAGCAGCAGCACACATCGTTTCAAATGAAACAGCATGGACCATTTCAAGGAAAAAAACATTGTACCTTTACCGGTAACATGTGGTATATGAGGGCTTCAGTGAAGCAGAACATTCAAGAACAGCCATTGCATCTTTTGAATTACAGACCACACTACCTTTTTGCATGTTAATAATTCTGCATTTTTTTGAATTCAACATAAGCCCAAATCCCCAGACCCTAAAATTATGGAGAACCAGGGAAGATTTTAAAGCTAGATTAGAACCTTGCAAACATTCAAACAAGACTGTTTAGTCTTGTTCCAAAGGTTGCATCAAGCAGCCAAGGATACAACAACTAATTTCATTGTTCTTAGCATGCTCTGGGAATTCATATTTAAGAAGGAGTTTTCTGTGATTAAACAAGATTCAGAGTGTAGAAGGTGTATGTTTGTCAGGAGTTATAAGCAGTGGACAGAAATGCAATAGGTGAGAAGCCTCTCGCATTTTCAGTGT
The DNA here is from genome assembly GCF_964662115.1 of Mustela nivalis. NCBI lineage: Eukaryota > Metazoa > Chordata > Mammalia > Carnivora > Mustelidae > Mustela > Mustela nivalis. The sequence continues at coordinate 146,338,497 of NC_139023.1, read as the reverse complement.
TTCAGTTACCGATAGATAAGATACTTACCTGGTCAAGTTGATGAGTCTGTGTTGGAATCAGCCTCCCACAGAAACTTAGCAAACCATTCTTCTATAAAAAATCCCAGTGCTCAGATACCTGACAAATTCAAGGTTAAGGCTTTGGTACAACCATAAACTAAGAGAATTCAAGCCAATATCAACATGATACATTTTGCATTCAGACTTTTTCCTTATTCAGTGGACTTCATTTTCCTTTGATCTTGGTTAACTTTGAAGTATCCAAGGTTCCCACTTTCCATAAGTTTTTTTTTTTTTTTAAAGTTAAATCAGACAGGCAGGCAGGAAATCTAAACCTTAAAAGAAGTGAAAACAACTAGACACAGTCAGTTATATATTTTTCCCACTTTGTTTAAAGTAGTACAACGCTATACTTAAAAAACTTCACATCATTGAATTATTTATTAAGCTGTACATAAAAGTCACATTTTCTGTTGTGTCTTTGGAGACATACTGAAAAACATGTTTTTGGAAACTGTCGTAAGATTTAAGTGAAATAGTTTAGTTAAATGCAAAATTACAGATAGTAGCTAATGATGTCCTAAAAACCATTAACAAGAAATAGCTGTTAACTTAAAGGAAATATTTATATAGGAATTCTAATATTGCAGATCTTATATCTGAAAACTGGCTGCTTTATGAAATTTCACAGACGATGTATTCTGAAGTCTACTAGACATCCGGTTTTGAATTTGTATAAAGTGATTCAGACCCGTATCTCAAATACTCATTAATTTTACTTTACTCTTCTTATGCTTCAGATTTATGGGACTATTTTTTCTTATTAGGGTAAAGGTAATTTTATTTAATGATGAAGCCCATATATATATAATCACATGATTATACATGCATCCGTGTGTGTGTGTGTTTAAGTTATCATCTGGCACAAAAGTGGAATCAGTTATGTATTGTTTATAAAATTTGTCTTAGAAGGTATTAGAGAGAAAATGTCTTTTTTGAGAGATATTGAAATTTAGCCCACCCAGATACTGTTTATCTCTTCTGTGCTACCTCACTCACCTAGTCCTTCTCCTTTGTCTAACTCTGCAAAGTGGAATTTTCCTCTGTTAAAGAGAACCAACACACTTCTGTTACCCCAGGTCATTCGCGGTGTCCTAGGGGCAGTTCATATTACTATTTTGGTGCTAGTCCAGCAAGTAGCAAAGAGTGTGAGTTATCATTCAGGCCATCTAGAAGAGTTAAATTCTCTTTTGTGTAAGTCTGATCCTGTCAAAATACAAACCCGGTATAATTATTGGACATGTATTCAGAACAGTGATACATACACATAAGAACTCGAATAATTGAATTGCCCATGGGCTTCATGAGGAACATTTTGGAGTAGAATAAACTCTTCATTTATCTGGAGACAAGAGGAGGTCTCATTCCTATGTCAACTCTTTACCTTCCCATGGACATCTGGAAGAAACCCCGAAAGGAATTTATTCACTTGTCTTTAGGAAGTTTAGGGGGGAAACTTTTAAGAAGGCTATTCAGAGATATAATGATAATGTAGATAAAAGTGTGTAAGCCTTTCTATTCTCTTCCTAGATGACAGTTGTTGCTATAGAATGAGACATTTGGCAGATGCTAAGGCTCCCATGGTTTTGACTGTGTTCTTTGGGATGACACTGGGAACCACCTTATTAGGCTGGGATGTCAGAAACAGCATAGGGCCAGGAACTGGATTTTGGGTCTCTGTACTCTCACTTGAATCCTAAAGCTCTCTGATACTAGACAAGTTATTTAACTTTTTACCGTACCAATTTATCATCTATGAACTGGAAATAATACACATCTTGGAAGACTGTTGTGAAGACGAAGAGGATATAAATGTGAAGCACTAACGTAGTGTCCAGCTTGTAGTAAATGTTTTTTGTTTAAGAATTTATTTATTTATTTGACAGAAAGAGATCACAAGTAGGCAGAGAGGCAGGCAGAGAGAGAGGAGGAAGCAGGCTCCCCACTGAGCAGAGAGCCCGAAGCGGGACTCAATCCCAGGACTCTGGGGTTATGACCTGAGCCGAAGGCTGAGGCTTAACCCACTGAGTCACCCAGGTGCCCTGTAGTAAATGTTTAACAGAAATTTGTTTCCTTCCACAGAGGGTTGTAGGGCTAAATAACTTAATATTTGTGAAATTGCTTTTAACCTGCAAAATGCCAATCAAATATCAGTTATTATTAGTGTCATTTTTAAGCTGTATTTGATAGGCACTTGGTTCTTTTGGACAACTTCAGGCAATCAGTATATGGCCCGGAACTGACATTGGAATTCTAACAGATAATCCAAAACCAAATTTTAGAGAGTCTACATTTCCTCCTAATAAAAATCATAAATGATGTAATAAAGAACTATTATTTGGAATAACTATATCTTCCTTCTGAACACCAAAATGCTCCAAAGTAAGTAAGAAAATGCATAGGGTTAGGGTGGGGAGGGCAAAAGAATGAAAGAAAGGGAGGAAAACAAGCGGTGAGACAATCTACCCTGGGAATGATTGAATGTGGCCTGGGCTCCTTGTTATTTTAAAGAATGGAAAAACATTTTAAAATGTAGTTTGTTTCGAAAGAAACATCCATTTGACAGCTACAAGTCAATACATATCACTAAACAGGTCTGGAAAAGGCTGAGAGTATACTTTTGAGGAGCAGGAGGCTGTTCCGGAAGTTCCCACCTGTGTATTAGGAAAAAGTTAAATTGTGCAGACGAAGCCATAAGTCCAACCTGGCAAATGCTGATGCCACTGGAGGGTTAGACCTTGAGAATTTAGTGCCCTCAGAGAAACATTATTGTGTACCCCTGAAGGAACATTAAAGATAGAAACTGAGTATCTAAGTCACAAGAACACAGACTATATACAGGCTTCTCTCCTTTGAACAGGAAGCAATTGGAATTCATTAAATCCAGGTTAATTCTCTGTGGGGATGTTTCTTCATAAATCAGGGTCCTAATGTACAATGACTTGTTCAAAGTCTCAGAAGATATCTTAGAAAAATCAAGGTCATAAGTCAATCTGATACGGGATTACTGAGCAATGAGTCACAAGAGAAGAAACAGCATCAAGGCTGAAAGAACTTGCTTTGGTGTTAAACCAGCCCCTTATTTTGTGACATCGGTCGGCTGGCTCAAACGACAAGCTTCAGTTTCTTCGTCTAAAGATGGTGATAATAATGATATATTGCAACACCGGCTTGCAGATAAAATGAGAAAGTGTATGTAAAACTTTTAGCACTGTGTCCAGCAAATAATAAGTAGTTATGACAATGAATAATATTATTAATAAAATGCTCACAAAAATACTCCATCATGAGGATAGGGGCCTCCAACCAAGGGCCCTTTGTGGAAATATGTTAGGAATGCAGGGGCTGTCCTGAAGAATGTTCTGTGCTAATTTTAACTGAGGGTGAAAAATGACTGCTTAGATAACAAGGACCAAACAAAATGGGAATCATATTCTAATATGTTCTTTCAATGTCTCTTCAAATAACAGTGACTTTAGACTAAGTAGAAACAGCCCCAACCTAGAAGATGCATCCCTTGAACTGTGGAGATGGCATTTGTGCCCAAAGAACTTAAAACACTGTTTATTTTTAGCTTTGGCTAAAATAAGGCATCGTTTAAAAACTTTTTTTATTTTATTATATCCTAGTCAGCTAGAGAAGCTACATTAAAAATGCTATAGTCCTATAAATATCTATAAAATACATTCAAACTCATACTTGATCTATATATAGTTCTTTTTGGTTACTTCAGCTGACAAAATTGATGACCCAGAATTGATATGGAATTTTCCCAGATAATCCAAAGACAGATTTAAGAAGGCATCCATTTTGTTCCCAAGAAAAATTTTATAATAATTAACAAAGAATTAATTATTATTTGGAACAACTACCATCTTTTTTCCTCTGAATACCAAAATGCTCCAAAGTCGGTAACTGTTGAAAGACTTGGGGCAAATGATACATCATCTTCACTCTGTTATATTTCCTCATTGTCTACACTTTATTCTGGAGCTGCCTGAGTTTGCCTCTAGTCCTGCAGCCTGGGCCTAACCTTCCTAAGGGAAGGCCTAACAAAATCCCAACTAGAGTGCATGTTCTGAGAGGGGTATAGGAAGGAATGATTTTTCCCTCAGGGAAGGTTTTTCTTTTGACACTGCCAAGATTTGCATCTGCAACACCCAAATCCTCTTGGATGGTTCATTGACCTGGTCACTGAAAGCCAAGCCTTGCTATAATGGGTGGGTATAATTTGTCTACGTGTTTGTTTTCTCATGAAAACAGTCATAGTCTTTGTTCAAAAAATATGAGCATCACAGTGTTCAGTAATATGGTCATAGAAGTAGAAGATAAAAGTAAGTGATTACAGCAGAATAAAATCAAATTATTATTAGTGTTTCCAAGAGTAACAAATCCATTATGGTGACAGAGAGCCGTGGTTAAGAGAAGATTGAAAATCAAGATAAAGAGACAATCTTGGAGACTGAACAAGATTTGCGCTAACGTAGCAGCAGTGGGGCTATAAAGGGGAAAGGAAAATACCATTTAAAGATGAGGGGTAGAGTGCATGTGAAGGGTGAGATAGAAGAGTCCTAGGATGACTCTTGGGTTTCTGGATTGGTAGACTGTGAGTGTGATGGAACTATTCCCTGGAATGAGAAAAAAAACAAAAACAAAAACAAAACAAAAAACCCCCACCAAAACAGAAAGAGAGTAAGTATGGAGGGAAAGCAAATGTGTTTGCATTGGATAGTTGAGTCATCAGATATAACCAATAAGCAAATGGATATTAAAATCGAATTCTCTGGAATAGCACTTAAAATAAAAGGCAATCAAATGGAAAGCAGTGTACATCAAGAACATCTGGTGCTGTTAACAGATACAGTTCAGTCATATCACGGACTTGTCTTTCATGAGTCAAAATTTAAATTGGGAGGGGGCATGCCTGGGTGGCTCAGTTGGTTAAGCAAATGCCTTCGGCTCAGGTCATGGTCCTGGAGTCCCAGGATCAAGTCCCACATTGAGCTCCGTGCTAGGCAGGGAGTCTGCTTCTCCGGCTGACCTCTCTCCTCTCATGTTCTCTCTCATTCTCTCTTTCAAATAAATAAATAAAATCTTTTAAAAAAATTAAATTGATGGGGCTATTCATTAGCACAATAAATTTGGAGAGCAATATATAAATATCAAAATCCTTGAAAGTATTAATATTTTTATTTAAAAATTTACTAGGAGTCTGTTCTAAGAAACTAATCACAGATATAGACAATGTGTAAAAAGATATATGCTGCCATCATAAAGGTGCAAAAAATTGAGATCAACCTGAAAAATCCAGTAATAGAGTTGTAAAATAAACCATGATAAATCTGTAAGACTCTTAGGCAACAACTAAAAATAGTTTTCTGGAAGAATCTTTAAAAATGTGGATGCATTAATTTTACCTTGCTATGCCACAAATTACACCAAAACATATTATTATCTTAAAACAACAAACATGTATTATCTCACCCAGTTTCTCAGGACTGGGAATCCGAGAGAGTGGCTTATCTGGTGGTTCTGGCTCAAGATTGAAGTTGGGCTCTTGGCCAGGCCTGTAGTCTTCTTAAGGGTTGACTGAAGCTGGAAAAGCCATTTCCAAGCTCATGCACATGGTTATTAGAGGCTTTCTGGCAGTTGGCTAGAGGCTTCCGTGGGCTCTGTCATAAGACAGCTCACAATATGGCAGCTGCTTCCCTGGGGGGGTGAAGGGGCAGGGGTGGAGAGAAAGAGAGCAAGAGAGGGAAAGAACACTTGACCACAATCAATATGAAAGCTAAAATCATATATAACCTAACCTGTCACTTCTGTTTATGCTATTGATCACACAGATCAATCTTAGTACAATATGAGAGGCGGCTATACAAAAATGTGAGTACTGGTAGGTAGAGGTCACTGAGGGACCCTGGAGGCTGACAACCAGAGTAGGACAGTGCTGATGCTAAAATATTAACTAAGCAAAATAAAGAATATAAAGAGACCTCAATTATTTAAAAAATGCAGAGAAAGGAGACAATGTGAAGATATGGGAATATTAACAATGTGTCTCTGCTGCAGGACTACAATAATTTGTTTATTGTCCTCTTTATAGGCTTTGACATTTTACACAGTTTTTATAATGAGTGTGCATTTCATTCATTATTTTCTTTACAGATGCCAAAACTCAGAAAATATATTGAGCATTTAATATTATTTTTACATTGATTTGAAGATGTTCTGATAAAACTCAAATCATTTACCAAAAATTATACTGAAATATTCTAATTTTAGTTTGATGAGTTAAGCTTAGGATCAAGAGATTATACTTTGAGTTCTTTTTGAACAGCTCCATATATTTCCTGGGGTATTTTGTAGAAATTCAAATGTAATAACTAGGCTCCTTGGTTAAAGAATATTAAGATTTGGGTGGCCCACTTTATCAAAGGTACTATGTGCCTAGGCTAGACAGTCTCTAAGGAAACTTCTAGTTCTAAAATTCATTGATTTTAGCAGGTATTTATTAAATACCTTATAAGTACAAGGCACAGTGCCTTCTTAGTCAACTGTCCTACAGTCCAAGATTCATGAGGAATCTAAAGGTGTTTTTGGAAAGAAACGTTGGTGCAAATGTTTATTTTTTATTTGCACCATGAAATCTAGGCCCTGCCCCAGCACATCAGAGGTTGGCATTTGGAGATCGAAAAAGCAATACAGAAGTTTTCTGCAGCATTTACTGAGTTTCAATAGCTTGCTCCATGAAGTAGGGCATATTTGTGGACTTATTTAGTCCTGAGAAGTGTCTGCAGATGCCTCAACAAATGTCTTTCCTGGTGTTTTAGTGTTTACTGGTATTTCCTTCTGCAGGATATCCGCTCTGCTTGTCTTCCCGCATGAGAGAGTGCAGATGTTCCTGAAAACATCTTTGCAGGATTTACTTGAAGCAAGATGCTGAGAGAAGCAGCAAAACTTGAAGGGAGCTGTCAGGGCAAGAGAGAGGAAGGCAATTGGGCAGGGTTTTCCAGGCTATGAGAGTATAACCTGTTGTCTAGGAAACAGCTTCCCTTTTTTATGAGAGAGAATGGGCTCTTGCTGTTACGGAGGCCAGAGATGTTCTAGCACTCTTTTAAATTTTCAAAATCCAAATAACCCCATTATGATGACACTCTTGGATATTCTATTTGTCTCACTGAGATCATGAGATTACAATTTGGTGTTTCAATTGGTGAGTGTTTAAAAAAATGAAATTACTAAAACATTTCTCAGTGTCTGAGTATACTAGACCTGGAGATAGAACAGGTAGGTCTGGGGCGCCTGGGTGGCTCAGTGGGTTAAAGCCTCTGCCTTTGGCTCGGGTCATGATTCCAGGGTCCTGGGATCGAGCCCCACATCCTCATCCGGCTGTCTGCTCCGCAGGGAGCCTGCTTCCTCCTCTTTCTCTGCCTACTTATGATCTCTGTCAAATAAATAAATAAATTCTTAAAAAAAAAAAAAAAAGAACAGGTAGGTCCGAGGAAAAAGGAAAACCTGACATGACTCTAGGCTCTAGTCAAAAGATCTCTATAAATAGTTCTCAAAGTACAACACCTATGATAAAGCCACCACCTTTTTGAAAAAGGGATGACAACCAGGACTCTAGGGTGTAGGTGATTAAAAGTTCACGTAAGTTAACTATTTAAGAGCCTGTGGTGTTTTGCACTCTTGAGAATGACTAGGTGCTTCTCCAAAGGTAGGAAGTATTGAGTTTTTTTCCTCAGGGAGCTGAGGACTTACTAGAGAGGGAGGCATGATTTGAAGATATTACTGTCAAGTGACAAATTCAGAAGTACATGCATACACTGTAATGATACATGCATTCTGAAAGAATGTATCTCAAAATGGCACATAAAGCGATGTGCACAAAGTAATTCAGATTGTAGTTTGTGGACTAATACAGACTTGTTCCAATGGAAGCACACTAGGGACTTATAAATTATGTATTTGTGCTAAACCAAACCAAACTGGTATACCAAGGAATGTGTAACTGTCTTGGTCATGGTCAAGATGCAAGGTAGATGGAGAATCCAAAAAGGTGAGTCTGAGAAGGAAAAAACCAACAAAGCCACTGATCTCATCTTTCCTCAACAGTTTTCCAAAAGACAACAGCTTGCCCCAGAGCTTAAATTAAATGAATGAATAATGAGCACAGACAGAATAAAATAGGGAAAAGTCTTACTTAGAATATTGGCCTTCACACTGTGCTGCGTAGCCATGAACTTCTGGCTTCTCCCAACCAAATCCTTGAATGTATAAACATGGCATGAATGATTAAGGAAGGGATCACTGATGGGTGGATGACTCTATCAAGGTCCATCTCCTTTTAGAATGACTGGTCACTCTCTCCTCCTCATCATTGTGAAGCAAAGCCAGTTCTCTGAGATGAGAAAAAGATGTTAGAACTCATGAGATGGACAAGGCATGAAAGTTGCAGTTTGAGAAGGAATGGAAAAAGGAAAGAGATTATTTTCCATCTGCCACCCCCATGACGAGGTATAAAGAGGAATAATTAATATTTATTGAATGTTTGCAATGTACTGTGTAACAGTAGTGATTTATGTATATTACCTCATGTAAACCTTATAACCATTCAAAGAGAGAGGTCTCCTCATTTTGCAAATGAGAAAAATCAGAGGTCAAATATGTTAATGATTTGCTAAAACTAATACCAGCTGTGAGTGGCAGACTTCAGTATTGAATCATCTCTTTTTCCATGACTTTTCTGTTAACTCCTATCTGTTTCCACTCTCCAATGCTTCTTTCTTCATCCATCTCGTGAACTGGCCAGTCTAGTACTGCCAAGTTGTAATCAGCTACTCCACTCTTCTTTGGAAAGGTAAGGCTTGCTTTTGCCTAAGGACCTTACTTTTCCCCTAGGTATCCTAATGAGTTATTCCTTCACTTCCTTTGAATACATGACTTCTGTTATTTGCAATCACGTCTCCCTCCCTCCTTTTATTCACAGCTCTCATCCCTATGTGATATTAATATATCTTTTTGCATATTTGCTTATTTTTTGACTCTTCCATTAAAATGTATGTACGCTTCGTAGAGTAAGGCATTTTGTTTTATTCATCCTATATCTATAGAGACTAAGTCTAAAATTTAAGAGGTGTCTTATAGGTACTTGTTTGGTCAATGAATCAATGAGTGTGTTGTTATTTCATAATGACAATATTTCATAATGACTATTTCATAAGCAGAGTGAAAAAAAATCATGATCAGCCTTTATTTCCTAATGACTATTTCATAAGCAGAGGGGAAAAAAGTTGTGATCAGCCTCAAATCTCCAATTCCAACTCCTACCCTTCCCTAATTCTCTTCCCTTGCCATATTTAAGTGAAATATCAAGCCTCAAATTATTCATCACCTTATTTAGTTGTAAAGTTTACTACTGATGGAGGTGAAGACAATTGTGGCACAGATGGTGGCGTGTTGAGCAGAACCCACATTTCTCCTTCCATGCTAAGGCATATGGCTCAGAGGTGGCTGATCAGCCAAGGCTAGTTTCCCAAACCTGCTCCTTGTATCTTGAGGCAGCCACACAAATAGTGTTCATTGGTGGAATATGAAAAGAAGTTGTTTCAGAGTCGGCTTTTCAAGTAGCAAGTATGCCTTCTACATTTTTTTCCTTTCCTCCAACTCAGTGCAGATGGTCCTGATAAGATCCCAGGGGTGGCAGACAGAAAGATGACTGACTCACCATGTGGAGGAAAATCCCCTGCTATCCTTAGGGATAACACCGACATTTCAAATAATTGCAAATAAACTTCCACTGGATTAAGTCACTGCAAACTTAGGGTTTTCTTAAATAGCTCTTACCTATATTTAGAAATAGCTTAGTAAAGTTATAGGTGACAAGGTTTGGGTGGAAATTTTGAAAAAGTTTTGCCAATATTTTGGACTAGAAGAAATGTCAGAGATACTTTGTATTTTTCTAGTTTCCAATGTAATTTCGTAAAAGCAATCAATAAAACTCTTCTTTTTGGGTCCCTATTTATCCAGAAAAGAGTTAAGTGAGAAAGGTTCGTGGATAAAGACTTTTATAGGTAGTTGGAATTCTCTAATCGGGCCAAACTGACTTTGTCTTGATGATGTTATGTCTTGTGTTTTTCTGGATTAAGGACGTATGAATGCCTTTCTCTGAAATGTGGTTGAGGACACTGGACTCAGCTATTTGGGATACCCCCCAGAACCCCAGTTATCAGTTAAATAAAGATAGGGTGGTAGATGCTCTACCTAATTTGTTTTGCTGCTACTTCTGTTTTACACCTTTAAAAGAAGTCCATTCATTTTCTAATATTCATGGCTTGCCTTTCTGTAAAACAAATTACTACTCATCTTTGTGCCAATTAAGGGGGTCCACTGAGAAAGAAAGCATTAATTTAGTAGATTCCCTGTGTTCATGTGTTAAGGACTCTTTATGGGACAAGGATGTTCTCCTTGTCTTCCTATAAAGCTGTGGAGACGGGCAGAAAATATTCACACCAGCTCTCTTTCCTCTTTTGTTATAATCCTCACCACAGATATTAACCTTCACTTCCTCCCTGGTTTGAACGGACAGCTAGTCTACGAATGATTTATATTAATCTAGGTGAGTAAGTTGGCACAATATTCCTTCCCAGAATTAGACAAAATTTGTTTAAAGTAGTTCTTTTAATAAGTAAATAAATAAATAAAAGGAGGGAAGGAAGGAAAGAATGAAAGGAAGGGAGATGTTTAAAACAGAAATGAACTGGGCATCCGTGTGTTTAATTTTGTCGGCTAGTAGGCTCACCTTTCATGATTATTACATCGATAGTACAGGAGATAGATCACAACTCTTTTCCTAAGCAATGTAAACTGAAGAGAAAAAGCTATTTTTAAAATTTCTTATTGATATAATATATATCTTGAAATGCGTATTTATCTTAAGTGTATTCTTGATGGTTTTTCACAAACTGAGAAGACTTTTGAAATTAGAACTTAGATAAAAAAGAAGAAGAACCTGGATCAAAAACAAGCCATTAGAACCAAACCGTGGAACCCCTCAGATGTTCCTTTTGTCATTAACCAATGGAATTAACCAATGGAATCATATCATAAGATTAACCAATGGAATCATACAGTATGTGCTTTTTTTTTGGTCTGATTTCCTTTGCTGAATATTGTTTTGCAAGATTTATTCTACTGTTGCATATACTTGCAGACCATTCATTCTTACTGCTGTATAAAATTCCATTGAACAAAGATGCCACAATTTATTTGTACACTCTACTGCTGATAGACATCTGGATAGTATCCAGTTTGGTTTGGGAACATTATGAATGGTGTTGCTATGAACATTCCAGTTAAATCTTTTGGTAAATCTAAGTATGTATTTTTGTTGAGTATATATATATATACATATACATTATATATTTTATTTTAACCTAAATAAGATAATTAACCAATACTTGGTAAATCTAAAATAATTAACCGCCAAACAATTTTACAAAGCTGCTACACCAATTCTCACTACTACCAGCAGTGGATAAAGTTTCAAGTTGCTTCATATCTTTACCAATACTTGGAATTTTTTTATCTTTACTGTTTTAGCCAGTCTGTTTGGGGTTTAATGGCATTGTATTGTGGTTGAATCAGCATTTTCTTGACAACTAATGAACTTGAGGATATTTCCATATGCTTATTGGCCATTTGGATATCCTCTTTCATAAAGTACCTCGTTAAGTCTTTTAGCCCGTTTCTCTATTAAGTTGTCTGCATTTCTCTTATTGATTTGTAGGAGTTCTTTATATATTCCTTTATATGATTTGTAGGAGTTCTTTTTATGCTCCACATAAAAGTCCTTTGTGATAGATATATTGTGAATATCTTTATCCACTCTGTGAGTTGCCCTCTTAGTCTCTTAATGTTATCTTTTGATGAACAGAAGTTCTTAATTTTAATTAGACAAAACTATAAGGCGAGAATGATACTGTACTAAGCCTTGAAAAGAAGTGGTTTGATTCCATGTGTAGAATTGGGATTAGGATTCACAGAATTATTAGGCTGTGTATCAAACTCCCAAAAGTCACTTAGTATTGTTTTGCAATTTGCTCTTTCCAGTCATTATGTTGGAAAAGCTGTAGCTATTCCTAGGGGTCATGAGAATAAAGGGGAGGTTTTTGAAATCATACTACTGTCCAAGAACTCCCATCTGAAGATTTAAACAATGAAAATCTTAACGAAGATGATTAGAACAGTAAGGGTACTGTATAGTTTTCACTCAAGTTGATATTAGCTACAGCTCCTTCAGCAGAGTGTCAGTCTTTGGAAAATAATAAGTCAGAAAATCAATTTCAATTTTTGATAGTACAGTGAGAATGGCAGAGAAAAGTATCATTTTAAGTCCAAATTTACCTCTAAGATTCTTCTTAGGACCTAAGTTGGAAGATTCTGTAATCAGATATTTTTAGTTAAGGAAAATCAGTACATGAAATAGCCTTATAGTATTATTTAGTGTCTAGAATTGGTTCAAATCCAACATAAGATTCATGTTGGAAAAAACAAATAAACAAGGCAAATTATAGCTCTCTATGCAATAACATAAATTAATGGACATATTCCCTGGAAAAATGGAATTTACTATGTGAAATCTTGTAAATAAGGCATATTTAAAAAAAATCCTGGCTGTAAAGTGATTTGGTGAAATGATTATTTTCCTCATAAGACAAAATAAATTCTTGTCATATTATTAAACATTTTACAACCTCAAAATGCTGTTTTATAGTAGCCCAGCTAGAATTTAGAATTAAAGCTGACCATATTACGGGTCTGGTCAGAGTTTAAGCAGAGGACATAGTTTCTAGAATTGTTTCCTTCAGTCTGGATATCAAGGATCATTTGGCAAGCCTCAGGTTTACCATCTATGTGTGCTGCCTGTCCCCATTCCCTGAAGAAAGGATCATTTACCCTAAATATCATTTGTGTACTTTTTGTGTTTCCAGCAAATCAATTATAGGGAAATTTTGTCATACACAAAGTCCTGGTACAAACAAAGAAAGTGTCACAGGAAAAACCTCCAATCATCATAGATTAGTAAAAGGAGATCGAAATGCTACTCCTTCAGATACTGAAGGATTTGAGAACCTCTGGGTGTTTGTGTACTTTGTCAAAACACCAGCTCCTCAAAGATAGATCTAGTTCTATTCAACTCTGTATCCTTCATTGTCCCTGGCATTTTGCTGCATGGGGAACACATGCACGATTTATACTCATGGACTAAGTGAATGTCAGCTTCAACTTTTGAAAACAGAAAGTGTTCATTTAACAGATGTTGTCCCTTAGTCTTCATTTTCTAAGTTCTCAGTACTTGGAAGATGGCTCTTCTAGTAGTAAATTTTTCTCCCTAGGTATGTTCTTTTTCTTAAAAAAAAAAAAAATGATGAGAAGCAAGGAATAGAAACCTCAAACTCTTAAAAAGTTTTAAAGTATCAAATCTCTTCTCTAGGAAAGTGTAAAGAGATAACTTAAGGACAGGCTAAGGCTATTTTTTTATGGGTTACATTTTCTCTAAATGTGATCTTGTTTTATTTTGAAATACAAATATTTTTTAAAGCATACACTGTAAGCAACTGGAAAATTGGTTTTAGGCACATATGATATAAGATTTCACAAATGTTTAGGATCACAGTGTAATTTCCATGACTATGAGATTTCATAAACATGTTAGGGCAACTACTTATTGTTCAGCTTACTTCCAGGGGACTGAGGTGGTTTATTAAATACAAAGACCCTTTCTATCCGTTACTGAGACAGCTACATTTCATTGTATTCTAAATGAACATTTTGTACACAGATCTGTAAGAAATGTAAATTTTTTCCCTCTGATGATGTATCTGCTTTAAGTGCATGTGCTGTTAGCAGTGTTTAATCCCAGCTAACTTTCAGGCAGCCCTATGAAGGTAAGCTGATATTACCAGCAAAATTGACTTCTTTTCATGTGTTGCATTTAGAACACTTGCTGTTCAAACTACTGAATTAAAAGAATTTTCGCTGCCCATTCAGCCTAGTGAGATATTAATTCTGTTTACTTATCCTCAACATACAGTGGAATTAAACCTCGAAAAGAAAATCTCTTTTTCTTATTAGGCTGTTGAAAAAAGAATCTCCTATTTTGTGATATCTGTTTCTAATTTGTCTTTGGGGAAAGGAATGCCAAATAGTTGCCTTGTTTCCCCCTTCAGACATTCAGAACCTCACCAAGCTGCAGTCAAACCAGGATGCACACCCCAGCATGTGATATTTTTTCCTCAGGATCATAGTCAATAAATTTGATTAGTTTGTAAAGCATTCCAAGCCACCAGCCCACAAAGCAGGTTGAGCCAATACCTTCACTCATTCCCTGTTCCTTCTAGACCACCGGGGCTCTAGTTTGTATTTTTAAACCTGGGTTAAATTGTGGCATAACCACAAACCATTGTATGCTATTAACAGTGGGGTTCCAATGAATGACTGACAAACAAAATCTTAGCACACGAAGTCTACTTCTCTCAATGGTAAACACATGTTATTAATGAAACGTTTCTAACGGGCGCAGGCAGTTTGAAGTCAGTCTTGACTGACAAGACTGCATGTTGCTATCTGGGCTAAACAAACAAAATAAAACCTTTTAAACGAATATATTGGAAGAGTATGTTTTGGTGACTCACAAAGGTATAATTTGCCATTCTGAATTCTGAACTTAACCTCCCCTCCTCCAAACTTGGTTTATAGTATAGTATTTTTCCAGAGTTCAAAGACAGGTGGTAGTACCTGTATGTTCCTTAAGAAGATCTGGATGGTGTTCAAGTCATCCCTTGGTCCAGCTTCAAAGAGAGCCACCCTGATGCACAAAAGACTCAACACAGGTACTACGTAGATCGCTGAAGGAGAGACCAGGTGAGTGTCTGTTGTAAGTGCAGTCTGAAGAATGAGAATCTAGTTCCTCAGACAGAATTGCTACTGTGAGGTGGCATGCTAAATAAAGATCAGATGTGATTCATTCTCAGCCTCCTCAAAGCCCGTGAGGTAGGTGAGTGGAGACTTTGTCCATGTCTATTGATGTTTGCCTTTATCAGTAACACTGGCTACTTAGTATGTAGGCATCCATGAAAATAGACAGTGAGTCTTTTGTGCAATTTTTCGGAACTCCTGTTTAACATAAAGGGATAGCAAACCCCAAACCAAATAAAACAACACTGGCATTGCATTTTAGATGTCTTTGAAACATTCCAATGTTTTGGACCACCAAACTCGAACCCACGATGGTTACATTTCATTTTGATCAAATTGGGCAGTGCTGCCTCAAGCTGGTTTGCATTTCTTCTCTTCCAATTTACCCTGACTCTGTGAGAGTAACCAGAGAATTATAGAAGAACAATGTACCATTAATCTTTTCTGTAGAGTTCTTTTGAGAGGAAATTGAGTAGTGAGGAAATGAGGGATGGACGGTCATTTCAGAGTGATACCAGTATTTTCAAAACAGTTCCTAATATCAAATGTTTCTAGGAGTGGATTATTGCTGTCCCTAATAGCATCAGAGTAGTCCATCAAAGGTAAAAGCTTTATGCAAACTGCATATCCATGCTGTACGTTTTTCTTTTCTTTGGATTACCTGGGTTACTTTTCCCCAAGTTAATGTTATAGGTACAGGCTGAAATTAAGCTGACAGAGTATACTTTACAACAGCTGAAGGGCGATACTGAAAAGTTTTGGATATTCACTAATGAGCAAGTCAATCAATGACTAAGTCTAGCCACTCCCACTCATCCTTGTTCCAATCTTTGTTTCTTTACTGGTCTCTGTTCCACAGTGTCTTCTTCATAACTATTCTGCCTTCTACTTACTTGCCCAAGTAGGTTACCTGTGATCTGTGTGGTCTTTCTATTTGCCTGCAATGGTCCTTACTGTTAATTTCTTCTGGGGCATGGGGGCTTCTGGCGCCACTGTCTGGTGCCCAGCATCTTCCGTCCCCACTCTGGTGGCTCTTCAGGGCCCCAACTTGACAGGCAGACCCTGCCACTGTTCTTCACTAAAACTTTCCTATTTGCTATCCCTTTCTCTAAAGCTCTTACTGCTGGGCTTGATAATCTAAGAATACTCTTTCAGGCCAACATGATAATAGTTAGCTCAAACCATCTTTTGTGTATTTAAAAATAGAATGCTTGGAAAGGTCGTGCCTTAAAACGCATTAATCAATCATAATTGACAAACATTGAAGATGATATTAAAGAGAAAAGGAAGGTTACTTGTTACCCCTTGTGTCCTACCCCATGGCTGAGTAGTTGCCCTGACTCTCTGTTAAATGCTGCTTGGAATCCACTTAATCTTCTTTACCTGAATGCTTGCTGATAAGAGATTATACCTTATAGTTTGTTTATTCATATTCTCATTTATCATGTAAAATTAAACAAGAAAGAGACTATTCTTCAGAATTTGAATAAAGAATCTTGGTCTAAATTCGTTTTCACTTGTGGATAGAGAGAAATGAAAGATGGCTCCAACATACACTTTATAAGGAAGAATTAAAGAATTCTAGATTTTTATAGCTGGTAGGAAACTAAAGGAACTTAAGACACAATAACAGAATGAAGACTGGAACTCAAGACCATTTGGCTTTTCAATTCAGTGTGCTTATGTGGTATCATACATTGCAGTGAAAATTAGATTGTGTGAATTTTCTAACTGTATTACTTGTAACATATTTGATTAAAAGTGCTTAAATTACTGGTAGCTTAGTTGAATAGTATACTGATATTATATGCACACACATACACACATGCAGACTTTGGGAATCAGAGACTTAACTTTAAACATACTTTCAGTGTGTTCTTTTAGATTTGATATCTTCACAAGCTCTAAGACAAGAAAATACTATTATATCATCATCTCAGTATTAGGAACTCAGCCACAGTACAACATCAGTATCTGTTTCTTGGTTTGGTTTTTAAATTGGTGAGTGCTCGATCATAAAATTCGTGCTTCAAAGATTTAGAAGTCTGGATGAGACAGATGTTCCTTCATGCATAATTCTCAGATCTTATTCTAAATAAGGCACTACAGCATCACTGAATATTTCATTCATTCATTCCATAAGTAATTATGAAGTATTTATTATTAGCCAGGTGTTGTGCTAGGCACTGAGGAACATACAAAGTAGAATAAGACCTTTCTGCCTATGGTGGTAACCATTCATCCTTACCAGTATCTGTGTTCTCCTCTTCTTTTGGGGCACACAGCTAGACTGCATTTTCCAGTCTCCTCTACCATGTTCATGCCAACAAAATGTAAGTGGAAGTATCATGTGCCTCTTTTAGACCTTCCCCATAAACACATCCCATGTGTGATTCTCACCTCTCTCTCTTTCCATCTGCCACACAAATGAAGAGGACTCAAAGGACCTGGAATGGAGAGAGAGGGATCACGAGAACACAGGAGCCTGCATTCCTGTATGGCTGTGTGGTACAGAGATTCTTCCTGTTCCTGTCATTGACATTGGAATGTGATTAAACCAGAAATAAGTTTCATTGCATTAGGCCATTAAGATGCTCTGTTTAAGAATGGGAGAAGATATTTGCAAACGACATATCAGATAAAGGGCTAGTGTCCAAAATCTATAAAGAACTTAGCAAACTCAACACCCAAAGAACAAATAATCCAATCAAGAAATGGGCAGAAGACATGAACAGACATTTCTGCAAAGAAGACATCCAGATGGCCAACAGACACATGAAAAAGTGTTCCATATCACTTTGCATCAGGGAAATACAAATCAAAACCACAATGAGATATCACCTCACACCAGTCAGAAAGGCTAAAATTAACAAGTCAGGAAATGACAGATGCTGGCGAGGATGCGGAGAAAGGGGAACCCTCCTACACTGTTGGTGGGAATGCAAGCTGGTGCAACCACTCTGGAAAACAACATGGAGGTTCCTCAAAATGTTAAAAATAGAACTACCCTATGACCCAGCAATAGCACTATTGGGTATTTACCCTAAAGATACAAACGTAGTGATCTGAAGGGGCATGTGCACCTGAATGTTTATAGCAGCAATGTCTACAATAGCCAAACTATGGAAAGAACCTAGATGTCCATCGACAGATGAATGAATAAAGAAGAGGTGGTATATATACACAATGGAATACTATACAGCCATCAAAAGAAATGAAATCTTGCCATTTGCGACAACATGGATGGAACTAGAGTGTATCATGCTTAGCGAAATAAGTCAAGTGGAGAAAGACAACTATCATATGATCTCCCTGATATGAGGAAGTGGAGATGCAACATGGGTGGTTAAGGGGGTAGGAGAAGAATAAATGAAACAAGATGGGATTGGGAGGGAGACAAACCATAAGTGACTTTTAATCTCACAAAACAAACTGAGGGTTTCTGGGGGGAGGGGGGTTGGGAGAAGGGGCATGGGGTTATGGACATTGGGGAGGGTATGTGCTTTGGTGAGTGCTGTGAAGTATGTAAACCTGGTGATTCACAGACCTGTACCCCTGGGGATAAAAATATATGTTTATAAAAAGTAAAAATATTTTTAAAAAAGTATACATGATGCTCTGTTTATAAGAGCGAATGATCAACTATAAGTTTTGGTATATAACAAACACCCTCCAAATCTGGTGTCTTAGGACAAAAGCATTCTCTGTGTTAGAAATTTGAACAGGGTAATATGGGATGGCTATCTCTTCTCCTCAAGGCACTGTTAGGCTCCCTCATAGGTTCACGGTCAGTTTGCAAGTCAAGTGGAAGCTGGTCAGTACTAAAGGGCCTCTCTCATGAGTCTGGTGGTTGGTGCTGGCTATTTGCTGAGCCATGTTCTGAGCATGCTAGCCTGGACATCTTTGAGAGGAAAAGCAAGCTTCACTTTCTAGGCATATTTAAAGCCTCTGCATGAATCACGTTTACCAGTGTTCCATTACCCCAAACAAATCCTATAGCCAAGCTTAGAGTCAATGTGGAAGAACCACACAAGAGGATGGATATGGAGAGGTGGTTTCCTGGGGGCTAGTGGTTTAGCAATCACCACACCACACTTGATAAAGACATTGCTCTTAGGAAGCTCAGAATTCAGGGCGCCTGGGTGGCTCAGTGGATTAAAGCCTCTGCCTTCGGCTCAGGTCATGATCCCAGGGTCCTGGGATCGAGCTCCACATCGGGCTCTCTGCTCAGCAGGGAGCCTGCTTTCCTTCCTCCCTCTCTGCCTGCCTCTCCACCTACTTGTGATTTCTCTCTGTCAAATAAATAAATAAATTCTTTAAAAAAAAAAAAGAGCTCAGAATTCTAAGAGGGAGGGATATAAATAATTACAATACTCTTATGAGGAGTTTTAGAACCAAAGCATGAAAAAAATGCTATGGGTGCACTAAAAAAGGGAATGGCTAACTCTGCTTAGCTTGGGCATAATGGCAAAACTTACACAAATAAGGTAACTTTGGTGCTGGATGTTGATAGATGAGAGGATTTTATTAGAAGAATCAGGAAGACATGATCTGGTTGTGGAAAAGGAGGAAGGAGAGTCTAGAAAGGGAAAGTAATAATAGTACATGAGAAAGCATGGAAGTTAGAAAGAATATGGCCTGAGGAGGAGTTCAGAAGAGTTTAATGGTACTGAGGTTTTAGTAGACAGTATTATGAAATGGGCTGCTCGTGGAAGTAGGGCCACATGGTGACAGAAGTTTATGCCAAGGAGTTAGGAGTAAATTGGCAATGTTGGATCATTGAATATACTTGATCAGCATACTCATAATATTAGTGGTCAAGCAATTGGTGACATTGGAAGATGAACCTGAAGTCGATGTGGAACAATAAGGTGAACCTGCAGGCACAAGGAGTACACACACTTGGGAGTATAAGAAAGATTATTTTCTTAAATTTACCATATCTTAACATAATTTCTGTCTTATGCCTCCATTCTACAGGGTGACAAAAAATTGGTCTGTCACTTAAGCGCTACCTCTTTACTTCAGAATTGTGTATAGGTTTTGCAGGGCTAACCCAGTACAAAGGTACCCAGGGCTCTCTGGGGCCCATCCTCAGACTCTGAAATGTCTAGCAGTTTTCTCTCTTACCTCCATGTTACTTGCAGTTATATAGAGGTCCCTCTAGGGAACCTGTGCCACAGAAACCAGGGCAATTCTGTGATACTCTCTCTGGCCTTTTGTGCCTGGACACTGGGCAGTGTTTCCTGACTGGAGACTTTTGTCTTCCTGGGGCCGTACCCTAGAGATGGACACAAGTCTCTTTTGCTCCCAGATTCTACAGGCACATCTGAGAGCTTTATAGTGTGAGAAGTTGTTCAGAGAGAGAGAAACAATTTCCTTTGTTCCAGCTACTATTGCTTCACAGTAAATCAGCTTAAAATTTAGGAGCTTAATAAGTTCTTATTATCTCATAGAATTTGATGGGTTGAGAATTTAGACAGGGCACAGCAGGTATGCTGGCTCTGTTCTGCGATAGCTGGGAAGCCTGGTGGTTGTGGCCTGGAATTGTCTGTCGATGCACTCACTTGTCTGGAGCCTGGGTGGGGAGAGCTTGAAGACTAGGATTGCTGACTGTAACTCTTACTATGGCCTTTCTATGTTGCTTGGCTTCTTCAGAACATGGTGGCCTCAGGGTAGCCATGATTCTTAACATGGCAGTTTCTGGCACTGAGAGCCCTTGTTCTACAAAATAAGGTAAACACTGCGTTACCTTTTATGGCCCACCCTTAGAAGTCACGCAATTTACTTCCGCCAGACTCTCTTAGTTGTAGAAATCAAAAGCCCATGCAGATTCAAGGTAAGGGGACCTAGACCCCTACTTCTCAATGGGAGGAGAGCATCAAAGAATTTTGGAGCCATGTTTTAAAAACCCCCAACTTGTCTCATAGCTTACCTCTGATGTTCATTTCCCCTTTCAACCTGAGGATTTTGTTTGTCATTAGTCTGAGAGCCAGGGTGGGGTGAGGAATATTTGCTCTGACTCCTAAGGTCTTATCTAAAATATTTTATTCACATCATGGGTCCTTGCCATTCATTGAGCTCTTGAATGTTTTGAAACTCAAAAGTGAGAAAGAAGCAGAAAGAACACTCCTTTTGTTTTTACATTCCTTCCCTGAGGTTAAAAAAAAAAAATCTATAGATAAACCTAACTACTCGAAGGGATGAAGGACCAAGGGGATGAGGGAAATACTCTGTGTTGGGGGTGTGTGTGGGGGAGGGAGCCAGTTACTATTATCAAATTTTATCCCATATATTTATTTTTTATTCCATTTATTTAACATTTAAATGCTATTCCAGCAAACATGCAACAAAGCAAAACAAATAAAATATTATTGCTCTTCTCTGATAACTTTACCAATAATAATTATGCTTATATATGCAATTTTTTTCTCTTTATTTCTCTTTCTCTTATTTTTTTTGTTTTCTATGATTGATTTTTTTTTACATCTTCTTCAATCTAATGGACACAGTATCTGGGAAAATTCCAGCAATTTTAAGATACAGGAACCCTTATCTTTTAAGGTGTATCAGAATCTCTAGTACAATTCCTCTTGCTAACTTCACACCACATATAATCAAATAGTTTACTTTTCATCTTCTTTACCCCAAAGATAAGAGATATAAACCTATTTGAGCAAAGTGACTTACCTGAAGGTAAAAAAAATCCTTTGAATTCCCCATGAAAGCTCACAGACAGGCTAAGAACTGTATATAGCAGCCTCTTCTTAAGAACTTTCAATCAAAAGCCTCTCTAGAGAAAGACGAGGTTAATTTTATCAGTCTAGATGTTGCCAGTAGTCGTAAAGATGTTCAACTTGAGTTTGAGTTACCCTATAATGTAGTTACTTGGCTCATATTTCTGTGCTTTATGTCCACCCCTATTTCTGAATCAGTCACATCAATTGGAAGGTTTGAATATATTATTCAGTCCCATTCTTGAAACTGGGGTGGCAGGGATAAGGCAAGAAATCAATTCCCTGGAAGATACAGAAGTGATTACCGGGGAACAATTAAGATTCTGTGTGAAGGGGGCTCCTGGGTGGCTCAGTGGGTAAGGAGTCTGCCTTCAGTTCAGGTCAAGATCTCAGGGTCCTGGATCAAGCCCCACATTGGGCTCCCCACTCAGTGCAAGCCTGCTTCTCCCTCTTGTATCTGCTAGTGCTCTCTCTTGCTATTTCTGCCTCTCTCTTTCAAATAAATACATAAATGAAATCGTTAAAAATTAAAAAAAAAAGATTCAGTATGAAGGAAGAAGCAGAGAGTAGATGCAACTGATCACATTCACTACAGAGAAAAAACTGGAAAATATGAAGCCTGCAGCCAAAGGATTGGTATCAATGGCAAGTGCCAGTGGGCTTAATATTAATTGAAGAAGTGGCCTGGCATTGTGTTGAGGACTGAAAGACCAAGCATGTTAAGAGTGCTACTGATCAGATTCTATATCAAATCAGAGGCAAGATAGCCAGTGTAGACAGCAAAGTGGCCAGAAGTTGCCCTCCAGCTTGTGGAAATTATCAGGAGAAGGAGTGAACTTCCTCCACAGATCTTTAATGTAGTCAATATCAGACTCTTAGAAAATGATGCCTGCTAGGTCCTATGCCAGGAAAGAAGAGAAAAATGTCCTTCGTTTTAAAGATATAAAAGATAGACTTATACTCCGACTTGGAAGAAATACACTGATTGCTACAGTCTAAACCTACCATGACAAACTTGACTTACAAAGAGATTTACAGATAAATGGACAAATGGTCTTTGAGAACCTAATGTGAGCTTTTTATATTTAGGGCACTGTTCTCTGCTTCAGAGCTGAAGGGATCTTTGAAATCCTAGGAACTTCTGGGCAGTGTGAAGTACGAGTGTCAGGAGACTAACATTTGGAAGCCATTTTTCTTTTGAGTTAGAATAAGAGTTTGCATCAAATCCAGCCTGAGTCAGCTTCTAATGCATGAAATTCAAGTTTACAAAGCTTACTTGCAGGCCTGAAACAGCTTACTTATATATTTTTAACATTTGCCTTAAAAAGAAACATTGGTCTATAACTCTGTAAAATGCTGAGTTGAACACTCAGCAAAAACAAATTTCCACTGCTTCAAAACATTTCCTTCGACAAGGGCTGGCAGTGGTGCCATGGTGACAGTACCGGAAACAGGGCACTGGGCTGTGAGACAGGAATCCTGGGCATTAAGGAACTCTTGACCTTGAATAACTCACTTCACTAGGTGGGAAAGAAACTAGCTTATTAGATGAGATGCCTAAGGCATTAAACATATTAACTGCTATTTTCATCCGACTTTAAGGTTGAAGAGTCTGAGTACAGTTAAGCTACTTGTCTCAGTCAGATACTGAGTTGGTAGGCTAGGAATGGCCTGCATATCCCTGACTCCTTAGTCTGGATTGCACGCTCTTGCTCTCTCTCTCTCTCTCTCTCTCTCCTATAGTGCTTTACAGAATTTGGCAGTAATTCTGGCTGTGTCTAATGAAAGGTCTCCCATTGTCAGTGCCACCCAGAGACAAACATCTTTGACTCTGGACCTCCTACCAAGGCTCTGTACCACTGTAGTAGCTTATCCCATGAATCCCACCTACCCTGGCGTCTCTGGAGCACAGTCTACAAACAAGCACAAGACATAAGGAATAATCCCTTGCAATGAACAAATATTTTCTCAAATTCTGAACATGCTTAAAGGAGCATCACTGGGATTAATAGATTAAATGAATTAGTCTAAATGATCTCAGTAATTTTGCCTTATATAATAAGTGAAAACCTCAGAGTGATGGGAATATTCCTTTGCAAAGCTAGCTATAGCTTTCGAAAGGAACGTTTAGAGACAAGAGAAGATTCTGCAACATAAAAGGCATTTAAACCTTTGAGGTGGCTCTGATGCAGTATAAGAGAGAGTAACCAAGTGTTTGAGGTACTCAGGTCAGTGATGATAAAGAAAGAAGAAACTGACTCACAGCCCTATGATTCTCCATTGCAGTTTCCTCCAGAACAGTTTATGAAAATAACTTTCAGTTCCACTTTACCAGGGCCTGGAATAGTCTATCTTCTGTCTTGAAAAACCTGCAAAGTTGAGAGAGATATAGTCATGATTTTAAATGGTTGCCATCTAGGGTAATGACAGCCCTCAGTTTCACTGGTTGAGTGAACTACCAGCCTATTAAGTTCTCATGAGATACTCAATCAGGGTAACATTGGCCACACTCCAGGGATCCTGAGAAGATAAGCTTGGTGTGTCAGACCCTACATGCCCCTGCCCCTGGCCTCTCTCTCCCTCTTCTCCACACATTCAAGGGCCAGCTGACCCTCCTGACAGGCTCAGTGCTGCCTCCTCAAGAGTTAAGTCATTTTAACCAAAATGGCTCATCACGGTGGCTCACTTCACACTGGCCTGGCCCTGACCTTGACTCTTCTAGCTGAACGATGGTTTTTGACCTTGAGTATTGGACTTGAAATCTCTTCTTTCTTTCAGCACCTTCTGTCCTGCTCCTGCCTGTCTCTGGGTATGGGCAGAGAAGTCAGAGAGGCTTCGTTCTGGCCTTTGCTTTGTGTTTTTTACTGAAATGACTTCAAGCAGATTTGTTCTTACAGGTCTTGGTTGCTCACCTATTAAATGGGGATAATCATGAAACTTAACTCAGAGGTCAAAATAAAGAGTAAATAAGGCATAGTATGTAGAGCACTTAGCACAGAGTCCATAAAAACTCAATAACTTTCAGCAATTAGTATTAATATCAATAAAATATATACAAAATTATAGCTATCCTATTTATATATAAGGGTCTTTTCCCCCAGACTGGACTGTAGATTTTTTTAAAGTCAGACTTATGTTGGAAGGGGTTTTCCAATCTCCTTCAGAACTAAGGCAAATGTAGGGTACCTAGTAAGAATGAATAGAGTTCTTGATTGACTTGAAACTAGAGCAAGTTATAAAATTATTAGGGCTCAGCTTGGAATCTTGTACATGCACGTTGAGGAAATAAAGGATAAGTCAGTTTTCGGAAAGCAAGAATTGCGAGCCCACACAAGGCAGAGCACTGTTACCCACATCATGTCTTGATCCCTGGGCATGCCAACAATGAAGGACCTTTAGCTGGTCCTCAGCCACTAAACACTCTGCAGGACCCTGCATTGAAATTGCATGCAAGCTGTCAGATAAAGCATTCAGAAAGAATTGCTTAGTTTATACACAAAGTATTCTTCAAACTGGTGTAAGTAAAACATTTTTTCTTAAAGATTTTATTTATTTATTTGACAGAGAGATCACAAGTAGGCAGAGAGACAGGCAGAGAGTAGTTTCCAGAATCAGGTAAAAGACAACTTTTTTTAAATAATTTTTAAATTTTTTAATAAACATATAATGTATTATTAGCCCCAGGGTACAGGTCTGTGAATCACCAGGTTTACACACTTCACAGCACTCACCATAGCACATACCCTCCCCAATGTCTATAACCCCACCACCCTCTCCCTACCCTCCTCTCCCTGGCAACACTCGGTTTGCTTTGTGAGATTAAGAGTCTTTTATGGTTTGTCTCCCTCCCAATCCCATCTTGTTTCATTTATTCTTTTCCTACCCCCCAAAACCCCCACATTGCATCTCTACTTCCTCATATCAAGGAGATAATATGATAGTTGTCTTTCTCTGATTGATGTATTTTGCTAAGCATAATACCCTCTAGTTCCATCCATGTTGTCGCAAATGGCAAATTTCATTTCTTTA
This sequence comes from Mustela nivalis, assembly GCF_964662115.1. Classification (NCBI taxonomy): domain Eukaryota; kingdom Metazoa; phylum Chordata; class Mammalia; order Carnivora; family Mustelidae; genus Mustela; species Mustela nivalis. The sequence continues at coordinate 146,312,692 of NC_139023.1, read as the reverse complement.
GATGGCTTCATAGTATTCCATTGTGTATATATATATATATATATATATATATATATATATATATATGCACACACACACCACATCTTCTTTATCTATTCATGTTGTTCATATTTTGGCTATTGCGGACATTGCTGCTATAAACATTCGGGTGCACGTGCCCCTTCAGATCAGTACGTTTGTATCTTTAAGGTAAATACCCAGTAGTGCCATTGCTGGGACATAGGGTAGTTCTATTTTCAACTTTTTGAGGAACATCCATGCTCTTTTCCAGAGTGGTTGCACCAGCTTGCATTCCCACCAACAGTGTAGGAGGGTTCCCCTTTCTCTGCATCCTCACCAGAATCTGTCATTTCCTGACTTGTTAATTTTAGCCATTCTGACTGGTGTGAGGTGATATCTCATTGTGGTTTTGATTTGTATTTCCCTGATGCCGAGTGATGTGGAGCACTTTCTCATGTGTCTGTTGGCCATCTGGATGTCTTCTTTGCAGAAATGTCTGTTCATGTCCTCTGCCCATTTCTTGACTGGATTATTTGTTCTTTGGGTGTTGAGTTTGCTAAGCTCTTTATAGATTTTGGATGCTAGCCCTTTATCTGATACGTTGTTTGCAAATATCTTCTTCCATTCTGTCAGGTGTCTTTTGGTTTTGTTAACTGTTTCCTTAGCTGTGCAAAAGCTTTTGATCTTGATGAAGTCCTGATAGTTCAGTTTTGCCTTTGCTTCCCTTGCCTTTGGCGATGTTCCTAGGAAGAAGTTGCTGCAGCTGAGGTCAAAGAGGTTGCTGCCTGTGTACCCCTCAAGGATTTTGATGGATTCCTTTCTCACATTGAGGTCCTTCATCCATTTTGAGTCTATTTTCACGTATGGTGTACAGAAATGGTCCAGTTTCATTTTTCTGCATGTGGATGTCCAATTTTCCCAAAAGCCATTTGTTGAAGAGGCTGTCTTTTTTCCATTGGACATTCTTTCCTGCTTTGTTGAAGATTAGTTGACCGTAGAGTTGAGGGTCTATTTCTGGGCTCTCTATTCTGTTCCATTGATCTATGTATCTGTTTTTGTGCCAGTACCATACTGTCTTGATGATGACAGCTTTGTAATAGAACCTGAAGTCTGGAATTGTGATGCCACCAACTTTGGCTTTCCTTTTCACTATTCCTCTGGCTATTTGAGATCTTTTCTGTTTCCATATAAGTTTTAGGGTTATTTGTTCCATGTCTTTGAAAAAAATGGATGGGATTTTGATAGGGATTGCATTAAATGTGTAGATTGCTTTAGGTAGCATAGACATTTTCACAATATTTGTTCTTCCAATCCATGAGCATGGAACATTTTTCCATTTCTTTGTGTCTTCTTCAGTTTCTTTCATAAGTACTTTATAATTTTCTGAGTATAAATTCTTTGCCTCTTTGGTTAGGTTTATTCCTAGGTATCTTATGGTTTTGGGTGCAATTGTAAATGGGACTGACTCCTTAATTTCTCTTTCTTCTGTCTTGTTGTTGGTGGAAAGAAATACAACTGATTTCTGTGCATTGACTTTATATCCTGACACTTTACTGAATTCCTGTACAAGTTCTAGCAGATTTGGAGTGGAGTTTTTTGGGTTTTCCACATATAGTATCATATCATCTGCAAAGCGTGATAGTTTGACTTCTTCTTTGCCAATTTGGATGCCTTTAGTTTAAAAGATAACTTCTTAAAAAAAGCAAAACAAAACCGAAGTTCTTGTGCTGAAAATCAACAGTTGAACAGGGATTAAATCAGTGCCTGTTTTAGAATATCAGAAATGATTACCTGAAAGATGAGTTTTACAAACATAGTTTTTTTTTTTTTTTTTTTTCTTTTTTAAAGCTGATGCGTTTGGTAGTATTGAAAAGTACTGGATGTAAGCACGTTCAGGCAATGTTTATTGACATGAAGGAAAGCAAAGCCTGGGACACTTGGCTTGCTGGTTAGCCAGCTGGTAGGAGGTGAAATATGTCCTCCCCAGGAGGCTCAGAGATCATCTTGTATTGTGTTTCCACATCAGCAATTGTGTGCATCCAGATTGTACTTCCTTTGGAGGCTAGATAGCATTCTTAATGCCACCTTACCTCTATCCTGCCCCAGGTTCCTTTCTAACACAATCCCCTCATTGCAGGATGGAGCTCTAAGTGACTAGGACCAGCCTTGGATACTTAGATATCAGGTTAGTCTGGAGGGAATGCTGGTTCCTATGCTCCAATGGAGCAGCATGCCTGGTTCCTAGCCTCACCCCTTACACACTGTTCTTCTTTTGCCATTCCTTCCTCTGATTGGTATATGATGTGTATTAGCCAACATTTTTTCATGTGGAAGGCAAACCTATTAAAAGCCTGTATACACAGTGGATTTCTTCTTTCCTTCCCTACCTGATCAATCCAATGTAGCACTTCTGAATATTGTGTTAACATATTTTCACAAGACCAACATTCAGAATGGTGGGACTTTGGAATGGCAAAAAAAATAAAACAAACCTAGGGCTGCATATCTAAGCCATGTCCTCTAATCTAGTTATTACATAAAGTTGGTATTTTCATCTCTAACTGACAGCTCTTTCAGATATTAAGAATTCAGACAACTGACCAGAAACACAGACAGAGGAAAGGGATATTCTTTACTGTGTGTCCTCAAATCTCAACCATTTTTTTTAACCCCCCCCAAATTTTTTTTTATTTTGGTGAGGTCAAATTTACCCATTTTTTTTTTTCTTGTATAGTTTGTGCTTTAGACATCCTACTTTGAAAAACTTTATCCAAATCAAGCACACTATGAAGGTCATAATTTCCTATGTTTCCTTGTAGGATTTTTAAAATAATTTTTATAATATTTTTCTTTTTTTATAAACACATAATGTATTATTAGCCACAGAGGTACAAGTCTGTGAATCGCCAGGTTTACACACTTCACAGCACTCACCATAGCTCATACCCTCCCCAATGTCTATAACCCACCACTCTCTCCCAACCCCCCTCCCCCCAGCCACCCTGTTTGTTTTATGAGATTAAGAGTCTCTTATGGTTTGTCTCCCTCCCAATCCCATCTTGTTTCATTTATTCTTTTCCTATCCCCCAAAACCCCCATGTTGCATCTCCACTTCCTCATATCAGGGAGATCATATAAGAGTTGTCTTTCTCCAATTGACTTATTTCACTAAGCATAATACCCTTTAGTTCCATCCACGTCATCACAAATGGCAATCAAATCTCAACAATTATGTGAGCAACTATAATCCAAATTTTCAAATTATACCACTTATTTACTTAGCTTAAAGATTTTCTCAAATAATGGAGTATTGAAGTAAATCTCAGGTCGATGTGCCTCAGTCTTCAGGTAAAATCTGAGAAGTGTTTCCTTTTGCTTTCCTACAATTTTTATAGGTGACTTTTTAGTAGCTGTAAAATAGTTGAGTTTATAACACCTTATGATTATTTTGTCAGTATTAAGTCCTTTAAAACAGTCTCCAATTTTCTACAGTATAAAATTTCTCAGGGAACTTCTAGAATTTGAAGTATTTAGAGATTGCCAACATGTGTCTGCAATTAAATTCTTATAAATGATGGAATTTACTCAATACCCAGTGAAGATGGTTTCCAGCAACCATGGTATAAGCAATGGTTTGTGAAGTGAATGTCCTAGCGTCAGAACATGTGGGCCCTTAACACAGGAGCTTGATATACCACTGAGCTTTTCATCTCACCCGGACCTTGAGAGAAATAACATTTATCTCACCTACCTCATGAGACCGCCACAAAGGTCAGATGATGTAAAAATTTGATGAAAATAAAGTGTTGTGCAATTTGCTTCATTTGAATGGTCCTCCAAGTGCCATTCAGTACACCCGATCCCTCCTTTTCTTTTGGTATTCACGGCACTCACCTTCTGGTTTTCCTCTGCCATTTGGACTTCTTCCTTAACATCTACTGAACTGGCTTAGCTTGTCCTTTTCTGCCAGACCAGACTGGGATTCCCAGAAAGGAGAGAAAAGCTTGCAGGCAGATCCTTTATTTGGGCAGTGATCCCAGAAAGCAAGATTGAGAGACAGGAGAGGATAATAGATAAAGAGGGAAAACCAACGCAGAGTTGGCCACCACTTTGGGAGATTAGTCGGAAATCCTACAGGAACTTTTGAGGAGCCCTATGAAAGGCACCTCAGAACTGTCTGCCTGGGGACGCAAAAGGGAAGCATTTGTCTATTATTTCTCGATCTCCCATCAGAGTTCCCAAGGGCAATAACGGCTATTGACTTCCAGAGTACTGAAGGATTCCTGGGAGATTCCTTCAGCAGCACAGCACGGACATTCCAGTGTGGACCGATGAGTGAGGACTTGCCAGTTTGCACACATGAGAAGATTATGGAAGAGTGCCTGGAACCAGTCCACCATGACAGTGGCCAGAATAAGAGGGAGGTCAAATGGACTGACATAGTACAAAAGAGGAGTAAATATATAGATATCTGAATATTGGGGTTCTTGGATCATCTTCTCTCTTGATAAGTCTTACTCATCCTAGGTGATAACATCTATTCCTATAATTATCATCTAAAGCTTATTTTTCCCAAATTTATGTCACTCACTCAGATCACATTTCTGAATTCCATATTCATTTATTCTGTACTCTACATAGTAGTAACTATAGACTATTTAGAGACATACACAGTTCTACATGTGTAAAACTCACTCTTCATCTTTCCCCACAAATCTATTCCTTCCCTAGTCTTTAGCAGTTTAGTCAATAGTAGCAGCCATTACTTAAGCAAATGCATTATCTTTTTCTGTGTAACCAATTACCACAAAATCAAGTAGTTTAGAAAAACAATTGGTTACCTCATGGTTTCTTTGGTAAGGAGTGCAGAATCAACTCAGCTGGGTGGTTCTGGCTCTGTCTGTCATGAAACTGCAGTTAAGATGTTGGCTTTAGAGTGGGGGCCACTTGGTGGCTCAGCCTTCGGCTCAGGTCATGATCCCAGTGTCCTGGGATCGAGCCCCACTTCGGGCTCCTTGCTCAGTGGGGAGACTGCTTCTCCCTCTCTCTCTGCGATACCTACCTGCCACTTGCCCTGCTTGTGCTCTGTCTCTCACTGTCTCTGTGTGTCAAATGAATAAATCAAATCTTAAAAAAAATTTTTTTTTTTTTGAAGACTCTACTAGACCCGGAAGACTCCCTCCTGAGCTGTTCCCCTCACGTGGATTTTGGCAAGAAAACTTAATCCCTTGATGGCTGTTGGCAGGAAGCCTCAGTTTCCTGCCACATGGACCTCTTCATGGGGTTGCTTCCTCTAGATCGATTTGAGAGAAGGCAGCCACTACACTCTCTTTCGTGACCTGGCATTGGAAGCCACATGCAATCACTTCTGCCTTCTTCTTCTTCTTCTTTTTTTTTTTTTTTAAGATTTTATTTATTTATTTGAGAGAGAGTGAGAGAGTGAGAGAGAGCATGAGAGGGGAGAAGGTCAGAGGGAGAAGCAGACTCCCCATGGAGCCTGGAGCTCAATGCAAGATTCATCCCGGGATCATGACCTGAGCCGAAGGCAGTTGCTTAACCAACTGAGCCACCCAAGCACCCATTTCTGCCTTATTCTACTGATCTCACAGACCAGCCCTTACAGTGTGGGAGGGAATCACACTAGTGTAGATACCGGGAGGCAGGGAAAATCGCCAGCTGTCATGGAGGCTGCCTCCTGCTGCAAGCAAACTTAGAGTAATCTTTGATCTTTATTCTTCCAAGATTCATTGTCTCATCAAGTCCTGTTGATTTACCCCAAAATATATTTCAAATATGTTTACTTCACCCTATATTCACTACCACGTCTCTAATCAAGGCCGCCATAATACTTTGCTTGGACTGAAGTCTTCTTCCTGGGCTTCTCGTCTTTAATCATGGTTCTTTCTAATCCATTTTTCAGGGTAGCCAGTGTGAGTTTTTTGAAAATATATCATATGATGTCACTCTCGCTATTCTCCAATAACACCATGGCCCTCTTAGAATAAAATTCAAACCTCTTAACAATGCCTGTGGGGCCCTTCTGGTTCTGACTCCTGCCCCTCTGTTTGACCTCATCTCTTGCTGCTTTCCTCTAAGCCTTTATGATACAGATCTTTATCTCCCCCGCCCCATACCTCTCATCACCAGCTACCATTGCACCCACTGTCTTTCTTTGACTACCTTTGACTCATCTTTAGTGATTAGACTAAGCATTAGGGGACTCTTTCCTAGCTCCCCACTTATGTCCCATCCTTTTATTCTTGAGCTCCACCCCCTGTTTATGACACGTAATGACATCATTAGAAGTGTTACTGTGCATTTATCTGGCATGTGTCTCAGTGGGCAGAGACTGTGTCTATTTTGCTCACACATGTCTATCCACTGACGTGCACAATACTTAACACAGCATAACTATTATTTAAACATTATACCCAAGAAAGTCTTTCTGTTGTCATAGTTTAAACAAAAAAATGATCCTGTCTCTCTATGTCAAAATTTCCCACAAGTTATGAATGACTGTTTATCATAGAATAAAGAAGAATTCTACTAAAGGAAATAAAATATGGGTCACTGTCCTCATTGCTATAAACTTAATGGAATGAGATACAAGCAACCAGAAAGATAACAAACACAGAGAGAAACAAACAAAAAGTTATTTCAAATGAGGCCATCGAGCTCACAATGTTGTTCTAAGCAAAAATGCCAACATGGAGTTGCAATCCAGTCAAGGAGCTCAAGTCAAACTGAAAAATAAATGACTTTACATGTAATGCTTTGCTTTCTAGATCATTAATCTCCTGACAGTGACAAAACATAAAGATAAAGCCAACATCCTTGAAAAGTTCATTGTTCCTAAGCTGCACCCTGAGCGTGATTAATCAAATGCAATCTTTTTATACAAAACAATCCTTTTCTCATTCTTAATGGTATCAAGCTGAAGCTTATTATACACAGAAAAACTGAAGTGTTCACACATGATCTGCACACGATTGGCCACTACAGCAGATGAGAGCCTTTCAAACCTATACCAGAGTTATTTGCAACTGTTCCTTTCCCAGCTTCTTGACATTATTTTTGAAACTTTTGTTGAAACGCTCTCCCATCATCTAGCATCATTATTTATCTTTCACGCACAGACACTGGGGTTTGACATTATATAACTCTTACTCCTTCTTTTAAGGAAAATCAGCCTTTCTTCTCTTTAAAATTCAATTGTATTATACAATGCCCATTGGTAGCAATCAATGGCATTGAAATGTTTTCCCCTCTATTTTTTTCTATCAGCTCCCTCATCTCTTCTCCTCTTGTTCCCCTTTCTAACCACCCGCACATCAACCTGGAACACTATAGTAAATTCAATTACCATTTTTCAAATGTGTTCCTGTTCAAATTGTTACTCCTAAAAACATTTAACAAACCTAGCTAATGAAGGGTGGAAATGAATTGTCTTAAACCTATGAAGGGCCAAATCAAAGGTTTCATAGACATATAATCAAAAGGGATTTCTCTTTCAATGCTAAAGTAAGAACTAAAGTCTCTTTGAGAATATGAACTTTCAGTTTTTCCTCTATGATTTCTCTTAGCTTAAAGAAGCAAAATTTTAAAAATTACCTTTCCATGGTCAGTTGAGACCTAACTCCTTGGAATGAACATATAATTTCTTAGAAGGTGATGAAAGAAACAGTAAAAAGAAAATGAATTTCAGCACTCGGTCATGTAAAACATCTCTGGAAGCTCTTGCTACATCTGTAAAGTTGATCTGGCCTAATGAGCACATAAATGTTTCTTTAAGTCAAGGGAAATACATTTTTTAAAAACCGTATATGTCATTTAAATTGAGTTAGAGATACCTTTTAGCAACAGGTTGGTGTTCCCGGATGATTTTTTTAATGCATTTCAGAATTATTGATAGAATGAGACCTTAAACGTTATGAAAGGGGACTTGTTGATAGAATACACATGTTACTATGGTGATATTTTTGGATCAGACTGTTTGCCAAGAACATGGTGTAATTCTGGCTAATTTCAGTTCAAATTAAATGCTGTTGTGACACAACAGAAATGTCTCTAGGTCACATCAGTGTGATTTGCACTAGGAAATTAGATTATTCTGTATTGGAAACATCAGCTACGAGGCATGACCACACAGCTTCATAAATCTTCCTGATGGAGAAATGGAAAATGTGCTCTTGTAATGTAATCATTATTAATAAGTGTTCTACACGCTCAGGATACTAGCTTGCGACTAGAAAACAACTCAGATCTTCACCCTTCTAGTTGCTACTCCAACCAGTTCCTATCAGAGTTCCAGTTATCAGCTGACGAGACGTGCAGCCCTCACAATGAGCAAATGTGGATGGATTCTGAGTCATGGCTTTCCTGGAGCATGTGTGGCACATGAGGCAAGATTTCATGCACAGCTCAACAACTCCTATTTCATAGGAGACTTTATGCTTGATGCTACAAGACCCTGCTTAGTGTGGTATCTTTGGCATCAGGAGATGGCTTTATTGTTCTGTACTGTGAGTGATGAAAGTAGCTGGTCCCATTACTAGGTGACACTTAGTGTCTTGGAGCTAATTCAAATGTACACTAACCTGATGTTCATAGATATTCAGGATGTTCAGATGTTAAGAAAGAGGTAGAACAAATGTTTATTTGGCTGATATTTTGTGCTTATCTTCTGAATATGGGCCTGTAGGGTTTCCGGTGTATTTCTCAAGTAGAGGTTAAACCTGTCCTTCCCAATCATCTGTGTGGATAGAACACATAGAGAATGATAACATTTGTACCACACATTGGGTTGGGTGGATAAGTTTTTTGAGGCTGCATCCTGCCTACTGAAGGCTCCAGGCCCAACCCATAGCTGGGAGCATGGGGGTCATCTGTAGGTTGGAACCTCTACATATTTCACTCAGTGTACCAGAGCTGAAAAGTGCAAGGCTTTGGGGGGAAAAAAAAAATCTGTTTTTCCCTATTTCTCACAGATGCCTGCAGCCATTTCCTCTTAATCCAATTGAAGTTACCTCTATCAGTTTAAATTGCATGGCCCCAAACTGCATCCAATGTCATGAAAGTAATGTGATAAATTTATTTAGATATTTACCTTTTAGCTCCCATGAACTATGGCTCCGGGTTAAGCATTTCAAGGTGCTCAGTCTTTCTTTAAATAACTCTCACAAAGCCCACCTAGTAACAACAGAAATACATCTTCTAATTTAATTTATTATCAACTATATCTCTGATCTTTTGATTTGGTCATACTCCGAGAACAATTTCTCATGGGCTAAGAAGCATTCAATACATTCTTAAGAGTCTAAATTTGGAAAATGTATTAAGTTCTCTTTAAAAACAAGGGAAACTATGAGTTTGAAATTGTACCTCAAACTCTAATACCTGCAGTACATGAACAACTGACTTTATTTTTCTCAGTAGAAGGAAAACTTTGGTGAACATTATTCTCTCTTTATCCAGAAGTTTGATGGGCCTCATGTCTCCAAGAATGAAGGGTACTCTCCTTGATTTTATTTTCTATGATACACACATATCTCTCTCTCTCTCACACACACACACACATACACATTTTGACTCTGTTCAGTTTCTGTACATCTGTGTGTGTACCTGTGTAGACACACGCTTGTATGTGTATATCCTGAATAGAAAGATACCTTGTTAACAGAAATTGTGGCAGCAAGAACTTGATGATTTTCGCAACAATTGGGTTTTATGAATTATACTTCATTTCATTGCAAATATTCTCTCTTCCCTTTATCATCTGTCTCCAAAGATTCAAATCAGATTTAGCACTTTATTTTATTTAGAAGAGTGAATTCCATGGGTTTCATCTCCTAAATAATGTCGAAACCAATCTGTAAAAATAGCTTTATACAAAACTAAAAAAACAAAAGTCGCTGTTTTTCAAAGTTTTATAGACAGCTTCATTTCTTTTTTTCCAAAATACTTCTATCTATGACTGCCTCGACCAGGTAGTCAGAAACTTACTACAGTGTCACAAGACTAAGAAAATACAGTCAGGACATGTTAAGGTGAAAAAAAAATCTTGGAGGTTAACTTGTTTAACCCCGTAATTTAAAAATAAACCTTAGAGATTAACATATTTTAACCTCAAATTTTAAAAAGGAGGAAACTAACATGAAAAGATTAAATGATTTTTCTTCTCAGCTAATTAGTGGCAGAACTAGGGCAGGAACTCAGGTCTTCTACGTCCCATCTTAGTGTCTCTGCAGGTGTACCTGCTATTTCTCATTACTTGAAAGAAAAAGGATTAAAGGAGATGAAAAGACTTGGGATAATTATAATTTAGTCTTTCATTTATATATCTTTTCTAAATACTCTTCTGGGGAGAAAGATACTAGCAATGTTTTCGTGTTTGTTCACCTGAGTAAATATGTGGTATTTTGGAGAATATGTTTATTGCCAAAGTACACAGAAGGTGTTGAATATCAAGAGTTGGTTAGTTGGACTTGTGTATGACAGAGAATTGGTATATTGTAAAAGCTACAGGAGTTCTAGAAACCTTCTAAAAAATCATCACACATTAAACTATGGTTCTAAGCGCTTTCTGAAATTCTCTCCTCCCTTTATATTCCCGAGTCTGTTAATTCTTAATCTGCCCTCCTACACTTTTGCTAGTATACGTTTCTCATCCAGTCTCCTAAAGGTAAGACCCCAGGAGACCCCCACAGTTTCTACACTTACCCTCAGATTGTAGGAGACCGCCTCTATGTGCTATGTGATAATTATGTGCATAAATATCACTTCCATATTTTCCCCTTTCTGGCAGAGGAATTGTCAATGATTCATGTTTTTCAGGGAAAATGCCAATGCCTGAGTTTGGCTTTCATTGCCCATCATCAGTTGGTTTCACCTAATGTATTGAAACTTATCTCCCACTTCTGATACTGAGATTTCTCCTTCAGCTGGACAGTTGCTCACTGTCCTTCAGGGTAAGTTTGCTTATTTCCATCTCTTTGTCGTTCCACTTGAGTTTCTGCTCAATGGAGAAGCACACCTCTTCCTCCCTCTAGAGACAAAGCCAAAACATTCTCAGATTGCATAGCCTCCGTGAAGCTTTTCCAGATGAACTTTAACTGAAATGCACCCCTCCCAACAGCATTTATAATACCAATGGAGTTAAATATATTCTACAGCCTAAAATATACGTCGGTTTATCTCAACTAGAACACTTCCATCATTCCCTCTTCCCCTAATAGCACACAGTTAATTGGTTGTCATAACAACAATAGTTGGCAACTATATATTAAAAACTTAAATTCATTTACATTATCCTTATATTCATTATTTTAACTGAACCTCACAATAGCTCTATGAGATTGACAGGAAAATTATTATTATTGCACTTATTAATAAGTAAATGGAAGATTAGGTAAGTGGAATTACTAATAAACGGAAATATTATTATTCAATTTTGGCAAGTGTAACATTAAAAACAAATCCACTATCTGCTCTTCTCTACATTGCTTAGATGAAATGACATTTTGCTGTCTGGGAGTCAAGATGCTGGCTCTCAGGGAAAATTTAGCATTTTGCAAAAACTCATTCTCTTACATTTTTTACTTCACCTCATTCTAGTGAAAATGTCATTATAGACTAGGGAAAACTTAAAATTCTTCCGCAGTTATTCTGTGATTTATCTAATCAAGGAAACAGATAAAGCAAACTTTCTTTTCACTTTTCTTGTATGTGGGGGAGGCGGCGGTGGTGGTGGTGGTGGTGGTATACATCTACTGATTGTTGCTCTGACCACCAGTGTGAAATAAATAGGAATTATTATAGAGTACTCAGAGAAATGTTGTTACATGACATCATTACTTTATAACAAGGTGTTGAAAATTTGAAGATGACTTGGTCCCAACTTAAAGTATTTAAAGATTTTTAGAAAACTCATAACCAGCAGATTAATTTCTGAGAAGCCATTCTTGTAAAATGGCTTTTTCTTCACTCAACATTCACTATATATTTTTCTTTTTTAAACTACAGATTTTATCAGCTCCCTAAAGCTCTGGAAAACAGGCACATTCCAATAACACATAGAGGAAACCGAAATAAGCAGATGAGACAGTTAGGGCTGTGGGCCTTCCATTTACTTGAAACCTCAAGGTGCAGGGCCATGTCAGGCCAACACTGCACTAGCCATTGGCTTCTCTAGGACTGCCATTGTCTTCACCCATTCAGTATCCACTAAATCACAAAAGCACAACAACACAAGGGAAATAGCACTGAACTGGAAGTTGGGGACCAGATTCTACAGCTGGCTCTGTCCATCCTCTACTGTGTGTCCTGGAGTAAAAAGTTAGAAGATTTAAGACTAGATAATTCCTATCTCTTTGGCTCTAAAATTCCTTGGTTTTTATGATTAGAGTTTTGCCAAGAGGCCAGGATGTGCCCCATTCGATTAGAGTCTGTGATCACCTGCCTGCCTTGCCCTTCTTTTGACATCTCAAGACTCAGCAACAGTTAATTTGGGGCCTGGCTCAATGTTATCCGTGGGCTTGCTGGGGTGCTGCGGGAATTTGTCCAGAGACCCTCTGATGGACTAAAGTGCTGTAGTTACTCCATATCTCTGTTTCTTCCTACTTTGTTTGCATCAAGGGGCAGATGTTGATACAGCATGACTTTTTCTCTGTGCTCTGGATCAGACTTCTGACTGAATTGTATCTGTGAAAAAGAAGGTATGGCTGTTGGCTTCTGCAGTTACCCTAACCAGGAAGAACTTGGCATTCAAGTGTGGTATGAGGCATCTTTCCACCATTTCTTACTATGACCTCTGCACTTCTGCTCACAGCTTGTTCCTCAAACACAACAGTGCATCACTTCAATATCCTGACATAGTTGTGTTTTTGGTATATTCCTTCAGGTGAAACTGTTTGACAAGTTCAAACTCTCCTCTCTTCTACGTTACCCTTGGTCCCAAACACATATCCATGTACACTTGTTCTTATGCATTCAAGTAAGAACATTTCTTAGGAAAGATGACCATTGTTTTCTTTCACATAAACTAGAAATATATATATGTTATAGGATTTTAAGACAATATAATGTGAAATAATCTATAAAATGGGCATAACTATGAGCAGCTTAGCTGAGAGTTGAGGTGCTCTCATAGGCTGCCATAAGATAATTGACTGCGAACTTAAGGTAAATGTAGAACTTCAAAAATATACTCTCTCAGGAAATGACATTAGGTTTGATATTTAAGTGCCCAAAGATTTTCCTGTTTTTTGTTTTGTTTTGTTTTGTTTTGTTTTGTTTTGTTTTGTTTTAAGGATGGGAAATGTAGGCAAAAATGGGTTCTGAAAACAAGACAAGAAATTTGTTGAAATGAGTTCATGGAGTTTTAAACTGTGGTCATTCTGTCCTCTGGTGTTTTCAAACACAACTCTTTTCCACATTCCAGAATATCTGTGGTTATGTGTATGTCCACAAGGACCAAATCACACCAATTTGAAACCTACCACCTATGTGCTTTTTGAGGAGATATAGCTTCACAAATTTAGCTTCACAGAGGGCCCACCCAAGTGGTCAAATAGTTGTAAGCATAAGTGAATGGTGCCATTAAAAAAAAAAAATCCAGGTTTGTATAAAGAATTCTAGAACCCTTTGGCCAGGTTCCTATAATCTATGTAAATCTCAAATAGGTTCCTGACTTCGCCTTTGAGCATCAGTGGTAAGTTTTGGTTTTCTGATAGTGAGGTATTAGGAGTATTTGGCTATCCTTTCTTCCCAAATCTGGAATCTTTGTCCAGCAGATGTTTTCAGTTGTGTTAATGGTGTTGAGTTGTGTGTGGGGTATGATGATGTAGAAACCCGGAGAATAGTTTGAGACCAGGCCAAAAGTTGTTGCTCGTTGCTTACTATGGGCCAAATTTGAACTCATACTTCCAAAGGTTCAAAAGCTAGTACACTAGCTTCTCTTGGAAAATACAAACTCCAGAACAATAAATCATTCTCACAAGAAAATTCGGTCATTTTGAAACATCTAATCATTCCTACAGGAGCCCACTCCCTTTTAAACGTGGAAAGATGCTTAATGTCATCTCTCCAAAACTCAGAAAGCAAGTTCCTTTTGAAGATTGAAGAAAATATCTTCTAATGAGGAAATACCCTAAAAACACTGGTGGTATAGAATCCACAGTTGGGAGACCTGGTAACACATTCAGTATCTACAGGGAAGATGAAAAAAAAAATTGAGCCAAATAGTATTAAGTTTCTTCTGGGGTTTTTCCTCTCCTGGTGTGGATGGGAGGTTGAGGTTTTATCATAAAGGGATAAAATGGCAAGAAATCATTTACTGGCTTGCAGTCATGGAGAAAAGGCATTCACATCTGTTTCTGGTATTTGTTGAAGAATATCTCCAGTTGATAATTTGGATTGGAAGCAAATTGGTTTGTTTTCATAGGTCCTTTTCTTCCAAGCTCAGATAAAACAAACCTATCTTGTGGGTGCAATGGTTTGCGTTCTGAATTCTTGGTTTACATGGCACAAAATCCCTCTATTATATTGCTAACACATTATCCATCTTGAAATGAACAAACTAGCAAAGTTTTAGCAGGATTTATATTACATAAGCTCCCATGACTGACTACACATTGTGTGTGTGTGTGTGTGTGTGTGTGTGTGTGTGTGAAATCAGAATTCTTATGGATTTCTAATGTAATTCTATATTTTAATTTTATATTTGCTTTAAATAACATGGACCTATAACTTCTCACTTGGAAGACTACCCTAACACTGAACATGATAAAAAATTAGCATTCAATCAAGTGATTAAGGTGACTATAAAGTCTTTTGTGATAAGTTGGGTATTCTTTTCCTTGCTTGACTTCTGTTAATTGAGGAATATGGAGGGTTTTGTTTTTTGGTTTTTGGTTTTTGTTTTTTAATTCAAACAGTAATGGATGAAGAGAATACCATATGCAGACAAGTTTTTAAGGTCAAGAAAAGACGAAGTTTCTCTCTTCATCAAGTTTAAAATACATTAAAGGGGGTCAAATGCAAAAGTAAATAAAGAAAAATTGAAAAAAGGTGCAATTTCAGAAACGCATAAAAACACGCATACATATGCTGAATACGGTTGTGTATTATGTTTGGTGAAAGTCTAACATGACTACAGCCAAGTAGAGGCAATTAGGGAGGAGACAGGAAGTGGTAGTTTTCAAGGAGCAAGAAAAAAAGAGAAGTCTGCACAACAGAAAGAGAAGAGCAATGCCTTAGATGAAAGATGCTTAATAAGCATCTAATTAATCACAAAAGTTATTTGTTCTTGCTTTTACTTTATTTCTGCTGAGATCCAGCTGTAGGTTTTCTCCTGAATAAAGTGTAGAGGGAAAATATTTTCCAAAATTATTACAAAATTAAGTGAAACTCTCCAATATGGGTCTGGTTCCTTCCATTCAATTTTTAACAAGAGATTCAAATTGAGTCAATGACTACTCTTTTGAAGTGACAGAACTTTAAAAAAAAAATCTTTGCAAAGATAATTTTGGGAGAGTTATAATAAGAGGCTGAAAAATGTGAAATAGCTTCAGAAAAAAATGTTGTCTCTTTGTCTTTTCCCAAGGCACAGCAATATAAACAAGTAGCGGATTTCCTGTATGGCCTAATGAGACATAAACACAGATAGTAAAAAAAGAAATGAACACCAGAACACATTGTTTTTTCAAAAAAAAATTATGAAACTGTGACATTCATAGATCTATTGAGACATATTGTTTGGGATAACTAGACTTTCCTAGTTAAAAAGAAATGTTAAATGGCCTCAACCAGGAACAACCTGGTTTGCTGACACCATTTTGAAGTTGTTTACCATCTTGGAGCAGCTTACTGATTGAGTCTGAGCTTTCCCCAGAACCTCTCTCTTTCCTATATTCCTTATCTCAACGGGATACATTCTTTTTCCTATTGCAAGAATTCATCCTTCATGCAAAAATAAGTAACTTTTTAGAGTTCCTAAACCTTACAATCTAAAGGCCTGAACAGATGTAAAAACCAATTAAAAAATAACAATAAGTAAATTATTTTCACATAGTCTTATGGTAAAAGCCTACCTCTAGAAGAACTAATCAGTCCTATGTTTTATAAAACAAGAAACATAAAGCAAAACAAAAAGCTATAGGATAAAAATTTTGAAAAAAAAAAAAAAACAAACAAATAAGAGCAAGAAAAGTCTAAACATACAAAAAAGCTATCCTGTGGTTTAAAATCCAAAATCACTGGGATGAAATAAAAGCAACTGGTATTTAAACAAAGTTTATTTGTTTCTGTTTTTCCCCACTCTCTACCCCGAGTCCATGTGAATTATTTTATTATTTAGTATACTAAAAAAAAAAAAAAATAGATTAATGAGTCTGGAACCTTCAATTAACTGATTATTTTTCATTTATTTTTATTTCAGAGAAAGAGGTAAGTCAAAGAGAACAAGCTGATGTCAGGAATTTATTAGGAAAAAAACGGAAGTTCAAAATATGCCATGAGCTTAATAAAATCGTAGCATACAAGGGCTGGGAGTAATCGCAAAATCAGACAGGCCCTAAAACGCACAGGCTTTGCAGTTGGACAAATTTGGATTAAGGGTGTTAAGGCTTTGGGGTCACGCAGACCTGAGCTTAAAACTCAGTTGCTTCACATACTGGGTATGGGAGCCTGGGCAAATTTTTTAACTTCTTTGACTGTCAGTATTTCTATCTGTAAAATGGGAATAAATAGAATTTTAGGATGTAATGATAAAGAGTTTTCAAGTGTCTGGCATGCAATATATGCAGGTGTTTTTTTTTTTTTAAATCATTTGTTCACTAAGTATATTTTGTGGAACACATAGAAGACAGTCAATAAATATGTCAAAGTTATGCAAAGTCCAGATGTAATTTTAAAAATAAAACAAATGTAATATTCTCTAACCCAATAGATTTTAAACCTATAAAGATATTATTTTAAAGCAAAAGGAATGTCTCTCAAAGTGATTTTGAAAAGTTTTCTCTAATGCACGAGGTTTCTAAGAGAACTAAACACAACGGCTGAATCATGTTCTTACTGATAAAGTATATCATAATGAGCAACTTTGAACTTGGCTTAAGGAACTCCTGCACATTTAGAAGAGATGCATTTTTCCTCCCTGTCCGAGTTCAACTCTTTCATATTTTTATTACTTTTTTCCCTGTCAAGACCAAGCGTATATTTTAACCATGAAAAAGTATAAAACATTAAACTTGAAAATGGAGTAGAACTATCCTGAATACTGCTCAAGTTTATAAGCGGGGTCACTCAGAGAAGAATGAAGATGGGTCTTACAATGTTAAAGAAAAGGCAGTATCACCAATCAAAAATATTGGGGAAGTATTCCAGATTGTGAAATATTTATGTGTTATGACAATATATTTTGGGCACAAGACTCAATTTTTGAAAATGCACATAAAAATACATGTAAATGGAATTTTTGCTGTTCTTCTTGCTGACAGATACATTTACTGGGTTCACATAACTCAGGTGGCACTTCTTCATCTGACAAAAGATTTCCTCTAAGACTTTGTATAAAATAATTCTTCCACCATGGCAGCATCCCTAATTACGGAAATGGGATTCGCTTTGGGGGGCACTCAATACAGCAACTTTTCATTCCTAATTAGGGTAAAGGGGGAGACCTAGGTAATACCACTTTTCATAGTTCTTTTTGAGTCTTTGGCTTATAAGCAAATTAGCCTGTTGTAGAAAAATCCCCACCCTCTCATTCCTGTGGTAAAGGTAACGATGGTAATAATAATTGTGCTAAAAATGAGGAGGGGAGAAAAAGGAAGGCGGGGAAGATAAGGAGGAAAGAGGAAAGGGGAAACAGAAGAGGAAAAAGAGAAAGAATAAGGAAGAAGAGAATGGGGAAGAGGTGCCCAAGGGATCGCCCACCCTCACTTTCACCTTGAGGACAAAAATCTCAGAATTTATGCGGCACGAGAACTCCCTGAGAGCTGTCTTTCTAAAATGAAGATTTCTCGGTTCCACCCCCAGATGTTCTGATACAGCATGTCTAAAGCGCGGCCTGGGGATCTGCACTTAAAATATAAATGCCTGGGTCTATGGACACCCTCTAGAGAAATGCGGCTCTGCAATTTTAGAAAATGAGAGAGTCCTGTCTCGAGTCTACTCCTGGAGGCAGCCGTTGACAGCTGTCTGTGCTTCTGGCTCTGCTGACGACGGCCACTTACCGCATGACCACGGGCCACCCGCCATGCTGCGCTCCTTCTCTTCGTGGCCTTGGTGCACGTGTGCAGCTGTGCACATATTCTCTTCCTGCTCACTGTTGTGTGTTTCCCCATACCACACACCGCTAATGTGGGGGTAGGGAAGCATCCCAGACTTCAGTGAAGGGCTGAAGTCCACTAAGGGAAAAAAGACACTGGTTGTAAACACAGAGCTAAGTGGTTTCTAAGCTGCCCGGTAGCTCTTTTCCAAGAGAAGAGAACACGTGTCAAAATTAACCCTCTCTCAAGCATGCCCTTGTAGACAGACCGTGGTTCCCAGCGACTGTCCTTTGGACTTGCCCTAGATGTCCCTGGACCCCTCTTCTTTTTTTTTTTAAAGATGTTATTTATTTATTTATTTGACAGACAGAGATCACAAGTAGGCAGAGAGGAAGGCAGAGAGATGGGGAAGGAAGCAGGCTCCCCGCTGAGCAGAGAGCCTGATGCAGGGCTTGATCCCAAGACTTTGGGATCCTGACCTGAGCTGAAGGCAGAGGCTTTAACCCACTGAGCCACCCAGGTGTGTTTCCCCCCTCCCCCGCCACTCTTTTTAAGGGCACATCCACACCTCTCCCAACAGGATATTGTTGTCTGATGACTCATTCCTCTCCCTTTATCTAGCTTTCCCACAGTACACTGTCCCCAGAAGAACATCCTTGGTTTCTGAAATTGGAGTACAGCAGTTTATCCTCACTGGCAGAGTGTGGATAAGGAGGAATAGTGACTTCCTACAGCAGGCGAACGCAAGGGCAGCTTGGACACTTCAGGTCCTGGCTCTTTAAAAATGTCCCAAAGCAGTTATAGGTGCAGCATGATGAATGTGTCTAGTCATTTCTAGTCATTTGGAGCACGCTTACACACCGCAGACACCACACAGGCTCAGGCACACACAGCTCACAAAAACAAAACAAAACAAAACAAAACAAAACAAAACAAAACAACACCTGAATTCACACAGACATTGCAAGCTAGACTCTAGATCCATCGGAAGAAAGCGAACAAATCCCTGTGAGTAATATGACCTGCACAGATCACCACCTAGGGTAATGCCGGTCCTCTTTTTGATTAGGCTTTATGGGGGGCATGATAAGTGTATAAGAATTGGTGCTCATTCCCGAACTGTCTACTCACAGACACTAACATCCAGATACAGTGGAAACTTTCAGATTACACATCAGGACACATTTCTAGGTTTGCTGTGAGTGGAAGAGATGCGATATGATTTGTGACCTTCCTGTAGAGAGCAGTTCCTCAGGGTTTGAAGTCTGGTTTAGCTTATAGTTCCAGTTTTAGTTACTAAAGCTTTACATGCCTTCAGTGTTTTTGACTTATTATTTATAATATTATATATTATATACTATTATTTTAATATTATTTTGACATTAACATACAGCAAAATTGACCTTTATTTTTGGTTTTAATTTCTATGGATTTTAACACATGGATGGATTGTGTAAATATCAACAAAACAGGATCCAGAGCAGGTCCATGACCCCCAAATCCTCATCATGCTACGTCTTTGTAGTCAAACCCTCCTCCTCACCCAACCCCTGACTGCCACTGATCTATTCTCTGTCATGTAATTTTGTCCCTTTGAGAGTGTCACACAAATGGAATGATGTAGTATGTACTCCTCTGGGACAGGTTCTTTCACTCAGAAATTGCTTTGAGAGTCACTCAGGTTTTTGCTTGTATCACTGATTTGCTTTTTTATTGCTGAATAGTCTTCTATTGTCTGGACAAACCACTTATGAAGGACATTTGAGTCATTTCCACATTTTAGCTATTATGAATAGAGCTGCCATAAATATCCATGTATAGGTTTTTGTTTGAATACAAATTGTCATTTCTTTTAAGTAAATATGCAGGAGTTGGGTTGCAGAATGACATGAGAAATGTATGTTTAAATTTATGAGAAACTGCCAAAATGGCTATATGTTATACTTTCCCACCAGCATTGTCTGAGAGTTCCATACTCCCCTTGTGAGCTCTAGGTACCATCAGTATTTTTCCTTTTAGCACCTCTAATAGGTATATTAGAGGTATCTAACCTATCTAGTAATATAGCTAGGGATATATTAGTGCTATTTCACCGTCATTTTAATTTGCATCACTTCCATAGAGGCTACAGATATCATTCTTTTCTTCTTTTGAATATAGCTTTCTTTGCAACTCTTGCATTGTCCACTTTAGGAATACCACTCAAGGATGAGTGAGGTGCTGGGCATAGAGGGATGAATTAGGGGATGAAGCAGAGTTCCTGCTCCCAGGAAACTCACAATACGGTGGTAGGTACAAATCCTGATCATGATACCATAGATTTATACACAATGTAAATTAAGAACAAAATTATGAAAAGATGACTAAATAATTATAAGATTTTTCCTAAAGATTTAAAAAAATATTGATGCTTCTCTCTGCTGTCTATTAACACACATATGTATAATTATTGTTGTTTACAGATAGTAAAGAAAGAAGGAGTTATGAGGGTAAGGGGAAACAGAAGGGGAGAAAGGGTGAGAGAGAGAGAGAGCTTGCAAAGGTTTAAAAAGTACTTGAATAATAACAATGGAATCGTATGGGAAATAACTGTAGAAAAGGAGAAGGGGAAGAAAGGGAAAATCTCAAGCTATGACCTGTTGTTGTCATAATTTCCTCTCCTTACTCCATTTCTCAGTGTGTGACTTCTGTCCTGTAGCATTCCTCTCCCCTATCAGAATATCTAACCTGACTCTTTACCGCCCTGCTCCACGTAGAGCTCTAAGACTGATCATGACATAACGGAAGTGGTGGATAGGATTTGGGAATTGATGGAGACAAGAAAGGAAAACAAAGAGAAGGGAAAGCTACTTCTTTTATAAACTCCTGGAATTCCTTTCAATGTATGTGTATTTCATCTGCCGATAAATCCTCCTCCAGATCAAAATTGTTCAACGGGTAGTTAATTTTGGAGGGAATGACACTCTCTTCCAATTCCATACCATGCTTCTGTTTGACACATTTGGCAAAATCTCATGCCAAGGAATCTCCTGATCTTCTCTCCTGCCCATCAGAATTTGAACAATATCCATCCTGTTATCTCAGGGCTCTTTGTATTCTCAGCTTTCACTTAAGCCACAGTCTAGGAAAGAATGCTTTGTTAATGTGTTCCAGAAACTATTCTGCCTAAGGTCACCAATGATCTCTCTTAATATCAGAATCATTTTATGTTATTTTTTCCAGCCCTACTTTATTATTTTTTTTAAACTAGAGTATAGTTTATCTACAGTATAGTGTATAGAACTGAGGCGTTGGATCAAATTTGACACATACAAAGGTATAACCTATATCCTATCAAGACACAGAATGGTTCTATCATTTCAGAAAGTTCCATTGTGCCCCCTCTCAATCTCCCTTGCAGAAGCAACCATGGTTCTGGTTTTTATCATCATCAATTGTTCTCTATTACCTATTTTAGAACTTCATGTAAACAGAATCATACACCACGTATACTTTTTGTGCCTGGCTTCTTTTACTCAGTATTTTGTGTTTTGAGATTTAATATTTATTGAATACTCAGTAGTTCATTCTTTTTGTTGCTAAGTAATAGGCCATAATATGAACATTCCACAGTTTATTAATTCTCCTGTTGATAGACACCTGGGCATGCAGTTTTTCAGTTATGAATAAAGCAGGTATGAAATTTATTTAGAAGGTTTCTGTGAACATATGTTTTCATTTTTCTTTCTTTTTTAAAAAGACTTTTTGTTTATTTGAGAGAGAATGAGAGCACAAGCCAGGGGTAGAGACAAAGGGAGAGGGGGAAGCAGGCTCCTCATTCAGCAGGAGCCCAGTGTAAGGCTGGATCCCAGGACCCCGAGCTCATGTCAGGAGCTGAAGGTAGATGATTGACTGAGCCACCCAAGCATCCCTTCATTTTTCTTGATAAACAAATAGGAATGGAATGTTGGGTCATAGGATAGAGATATGTTTCACTGCTCAAGAAACTGGCAAACAGTTTTACAAAGCAGTTTTAATATGTTACCCCCAAACCAGCAATATATAAGAGTTCCAGATGGTCTGCATATTCAGTAAAATTTAGTATTGCCCGTCTTTCTCAACTTGTTATTACTTGATGTAAAATGCTATCTTGTCATTTGAATTTAGTTTTCTGACAAGTAATGATGTAGATTCCATTTTCATAAACTTATTAGGTATTTGTGTACTTTTTTTGTCAGTGTTTCTCTTCTGCTCTTTTTTTCTTTTATAAAAAGACTTTATTAGGGATGAAGGGAAATGGCAGATATACAGACTCCCAGTTATGGAATGAATAAGTTATGGGAATAAAAGGCACAATATAAATAATAAGGGCAATGATATTGTAACAGTGTTGTATGATGACAGATGTTAGCTACACCTGTGATAAGTGTAGCATAATGTTTAAACTTGTAGAACCATGATGTTGTATGCCTGAAAGTAATGTAATGTTGTGTGTCAACTATACTCAAATAAAAAAATAAATAAATACATAAATAAATAAAAAATTTTTTTTCCCATTTTTTAAAAAAATGGCTTTTTTGTTTTTTGGTTTTTTGTTTATTTTTTGCTTTTTATTGTCAAGTTTAGTTCTTTATATATTCTGGCTGTAGGTCTTCTGTCAGATACATGCTGCAAATATTTTCTCCCACTCCGTGGTTTTTGTGGTTTCTTCTAATAACCAAAAGCTTTAAATTTTGATGAACTTAAATTTATCAATTATATCTTATATATTTAGTATTTTCTATATTCTTTTTAAGAAATTTTCAGATTCCCAAGACCGTGAAAGTCATTTCTTATATATGTAATGCTTTCTGTATTCTTTTTAAGAAATTATCACTGATTCCCAAGGCCGTTACGGTTCTAGCTCTTACATTTAAGTATGTGATCCTTTTAGAATTAATTTTATGTATGGTATGAGGAAAAGGATTAAGTTACCTTTCCACGTAAATATTTAGGTATTTCAGTACCATTTATTGAAATTTGCCTTTTTTTCATTGACTTGCTTTGGTAGTCTTGTAAAAATAATTTAACCTAGGACTTATTAGATACTTTTCTCTGTTCTCTATTCTCTTCTATTAGTCTACTTGTCTGTCTGTTCACCAATACCACAGTGTCTTGATTACTGCAGCTTTATCCTAGGTTTTGAAACCATGCAGTATAGGTCTTCTGACTATTCTTTTTCAATGTTGTTTGTAAATTCTAGTTCCTTTGCATTTCTATATTAGTTTGAAGTTTTCACTTCAAAAAAAAAAGGCTACTTCAGTTTTTATGGGGATTGCATTAGATCTATAGAACAATTTAGGGAAAATTGATCTGAACATATTGACTCTTCCATTCCATGAACATGGTATATGTATGTTATGGATTAAATTGTGTTCCCAAACAAGATGTGTTAACTCCTAATTCCAGTACCTTAGAATATAACCTTATTTGGAAATAGGGTCATTGTAGGTGTAAATACTTAAGATGAGATCACACTGGAATAGAGAGAGCCCTTAATCCAAGCTATAACTGATGTCCTTGTGAGAAGAGGAAATAGACACCTGGGGCTCTGTGTGATGACAGACAAAAATTAAAGCACTGCAGTTGCAAGTCATAGAATGTCAATGATTTTTGGCCAACCATCAGAAGTTAGGAAGAGACAAGAAAAGATTCTCCCCTCCAGATTTCAAGGGAGGCATGGCCCTCACTTTGATTATGGACTTCAGGCCTCCAGAACCATGAGACAATAAATTAGTTTAAACATTCCCAAAATGTTTATCTTTTTCTGTTATTTTCTACTCCCTTTTTCAAACCTTGTTGATTTTCCCTTTTTATGCTATCAATTCTTATTTAGAAAATACTTAGCTCAAATCATTTATTTGATTACCATTGCTTCTTGATTTATTTTTCTTCTTCAGCTTGATATTCTAGTTGGCAATTTGTTATTCATATATATCCATGATGCTATTCATCTGGTCTATCGTGTTTTTAAATTACAAATTTAGCAATTACATTTTTCACTTTTGTGACTGCTAATTCTTCTTTCTTGGATCAAGGTAATATCTACCTTTTCCTACCCCCAAATATTACCTATATTTATTTAAAGTCCAATTTTGGACCCTCCATTAACTGAGGTGTAAATTCTCCTGCTTGTTTCTTTCTTTGATGGTATTGATCATAAATGATATACCACATACACATTAAAAATGGCTTTCTCCCTGAAATCAGTGAAAGGTATATGTTTATTCTTGACTCCTCAATTTTGTGACTGAAATTTTCTACTACACGGTCAGCTCCCTCTCCTTAACCAGCCTGTCTAGGAGGAGTGGTAAAAGAAACTACTTGCCAGAGTTTGGTTCTATTTTTTGATAAAAGAGAGGAACTGATGAGAGATATGCTGGATAATGAAGAGCCTTTGCAGGTGTTTTTCTGTGCTAAACTGAAGCTGTTCCTTCATAGTGTTATCAGCCTCCAGGTCACTGCTCTGCAACTTGCCTTATGCACCTTGACCACTGGAAGGTAGATATTCCCGTTGCAGCTTCTCAGTCTACAGGGTTGTCAGTACATTTAGGGGCAAAATGGCTTGGCTGATACCGTTGTGGTTCTCCAATTCATCCTTTTTAAATTGTTCTTCAGCCTCTTTTTCTCTCTTCTTCTGTCATGCTCAGGTCAAATTTCCCTCGATGTTGCCATTCTATAGCAGGGACTTGGTCTATAGTCTTCTAAATCATCATTCCCAGTTCTCTAAGATTTATCTCTCTCGCTCTCTCTCTTTTTTTTTTTTTTGACTATGTAATCACTTGAGAAATGTTCTCTATCATATCTTGAGTTTTGTATAAGGAGGGAGACAGTAGTGTATTCTATCATCTAGAAACTAAAAGACTACTTCTGAATTCTCTGAATTTTACCCAAGTTAGAGACTTAGAGGTCATCCAAAAAAAAAAAAAACCCACCTCAAAGGCCTTTATATTTTGTGACAAAAAATTTAACAAACAATAATTTTATTCCATGCCCACTTCTAAGATATGAATATAAATTGATTGAAGTACAATATAACTTGGAGGAAATCAGGATATTATAATAAATGTTTGGCATATAAAAATCGCTTTATATTTATTTTTGTATATACAAATATTATAGTCCATGTCAATGAACATGAATTAATCATTTTTTTCTAAGAGATAATGCATAAAAGCATTTTATAAAATAAAAATGCTGAATGGAAAGATTTTTTATATTAATGGTAATTTAAGATCTTATTTTCATAAAAAATAAATTTAACAAAATTTTGAAAGGCTTAACTACAGACATTTTTGAAAGTTCTTGCTTCATCTAAACTGATTGGTACCCAATCTACTTTCAGACTTTTCCTACTGTTTTCTTTTCTGCCTTCTACTCAACATGCTCCTATTATTTGATCTTTTAATTCTTTTCTTTCTGCTAGGTCAGCTTGCCATTTTGGTAACAGCATTATTCAATTTTATTTTTCTGAAGATCCTATTATATTACATCATCATAGTAATCATCATAGTCAATACTCATTGAACACTTACTGTTTAAAACTGCACAGGCTAACAGTAAGAATTATGATAATAACAGCACATTTTTTTTACAGAATGTTTACTATGTAATAGCTACTGTACTAAGCACTTCTCATGTAACATCTGATTGAATTCTTACAAAGATAGAAACTAAGGCTAGAAGGTTTATATTGACTTGCCTAAATATATAAAGATAAGAATAGCAGAAGAGGATTTGAACCCGAATCTTTTTTGCTTCATCACCTTGCACATAGTCGATGATTATTTGGTTTCTTTTTATTTTTTTAAAGATTTTTTTATTTATTTGACAGAGATCACAAGTAGGCAGAGAAGCAGGCAGAGAAAGAGGAAGGGAAGCAGGCTCCCCGCTGGGCAGAAAGCCCAACATGGGGCTCCATCCCAGGACCCTGAGACCATGACCCGAGCTGAAGGCAGAGGCTTTAACCCACTGAGCCACCCAGGTGCCCCTGGTTTCTTTTTATTTCTCATTGTTTTTCTTTCTTTATCACCTAAGTTCCACTTTTATTCTAAACGTCTGTTATCATGTTAATGTAAGTTTCAGTTATGTGTTTTCTTCCTGGCAAATTTAATTCCAAAAAGCAGAGCTTAATCTCACAAAATTTCAAATTAAACACTTTTGCTAACAATCATGCTAACAGAAGTTTAAGTTACGCCCTTGATTTTTTTTTCTAACTCTTTAAATGACAAATAAGTAAATAAATTTAAATAAGATTTAACTATGTAGGATAAAATTATACATCTGTGAGAAAACTTATGGGTAGCTCTTAAGGGACAAAATTCTTGGTTGACATAATATTTATATTGTTTCTAATGCATTTTCATTTATATTCTTTCTCTGAAACTAAATTGTGTAATACTCAGAGGGGTTAAATAACCTGTCTAGGAGCACAGAGTAGGAAGCAACAGACCCTGTGAGTGGACCACAGATCTTCCTACTTTCTTCCCAGTTCTGAATGCTTTTCCGTGCACCATTATCACTGTGCCCTCTGGGCTCGCTCCAAAGACTCATGCTGATCTGTCTTCTCTGAACCACTTCAGAGCACTTTGATATAAGAAATTGTTTCACTCATGCCATTATTCATATCCATCCTCTTTTTGCTAAAAAATGGATAGGCCGTTTTGTGCTATTAGTAGTTCCAAAGAGTTTATAGGGTCAACAAGTGTGTCCAATATATATGTTCTCCTGGCCATCATTTGCTACGTTGAGGTCCTGTTGGGTGATGTCTGTGTTCTCAATTTATCACAGGCTCTTGGAGATCTTACATTGCTCTCTATACTTCCTCCACAGAAGGCTTAGGTGACATTAGAAGGGAGGTGACCCAGGAGAGTTACAAACTTATCACCCTAATTAAAGAGTGGTTATCAAACATATGGTGTTTTTCAACATAAATAAATCTAGAAGATACTTACTGACTTGCATTTATTTGCCCTTGTATATCTTTGTCTGCGATAGATAATGAAGAAAAATATGTGACAACAGTAAGACACTGACTTTCTTCCTGCCCCCCCCTTTAACATAGTAATAATCATGACCTCTTCTCATTAATATTCCTACAAACTTCAAACATACACTAAGGTTTTGTTCCACTTCATCAGTGTTTCTACACATGGAATGGTCTTTGAAGTTAGTTGAAACCCTCCATATTGAAGTGAGGTGAGGGTACACAGTGGGGTCCACCACAGAACTTGTGATAACTTCCATCACAGGACCAGTTATATTCTAATCACTGTCCAGAGAGCTCTACATGCAGGAGAGGCCTGAAGGGCAATATATTACAGACACAACTGGATGCAGGGGGTAAGTACAATGATCCAAATATGAAAAACAGACTCTTTTGTTTCTCTGATAAGTGTAATATCACTAAATAGTTGACCTGGATGTAGAAAGAAATTGGAGGAATCATATTCATATTTAAGCTAACAAATAGATGATACACATTAAAGCAGTGGTTTATACTTCTAAATTATCGATCATTCCATCTATCCATGTCTAAACTAAATATCCATACAACTAAATATTATGACACATCCTTTGAGGAAATATTATAGCCTCTGACTACTAGGATATCTTCCTAATTAAATCTTTTGCTCTGCTTATTGGTCAGTAGTTTGTTACATGGACTAAGTTGTTTGGTTCTAAAACAAGAAATTTTCTTTCAGCTTGGGAAATTCATTTATTAATTCTTCAACAATAATTTATTAAGCATATAATATGTTTTGAACATGGCATTAGTCGCTTGGTATTCAATAGGAACAAAGTAGAAATGGAGCCTGTAGTCTGTCTCCTTGAATGAAGTCAATTAATGGCTATATTTTGGTTCAGAAGTTATGTTATGGCAATTTTTAGTGATAAAAGTATGTTATCTAACACTTGAATTATGAAGATCCAATTTATTATTTTTATTATTATTCATTTCTAGTTCACCTTATGGCAAAAATTCTTCCTCACATTATCTCATTTAATTATTTGAACAATACTCAGTCAAATCCTACACTCACAGGTACCGGATAGGGAAGGGAAATCCCAGTAGAAATTTTACCTTTGAATGTTTCCTTGTTGATATCCTGTTTCCTTGCTCTTCATCTTACTCTGAAATCTCTGTGAGTTTTGAAGCCAGGATGGTTCTGTTGTCCTAAGTCTGGTGCCAAACATAGTATCTCTCATGTACCGGGGCTTAATAAACATCTACTGGATAAGTGAATCATTAGGACAAAGAGACTAATAAAATATTTTTGTGTCTCGTTTAGGTTT
This sequence comes from Mustela nivalis, assembly GCF_964662115.1. NCBI lineage: Eukaryota > Metazoa > Chordata > Mammalia > Carnivora > Mustelidae > Mustela > Mustela nivalis. Next base: position 146,284,109 of record NC_139023.1, on the reverse strand, counting down.
AAAAGATTGCACAGGGCAATGAAAGATACACCATGAAGAATATGGCCAGTGGTATTGTAACAGCATAGTGTGGTGGCAGACAGTAGCTACACTTGTGAAGAATGGAGCATCATGTTGAAAGTCATTTAGTCTCTATGTTGTACACCTGAAACTAATGTAACATTATTTGTCAACCATACTTCAATTAAAAAAAAATTCTGAAGCATGGGAACTGTTAGAGTCATCGAGCGCATGCCAACTGCCATGGCACATACTTGTGTATATCATCTAATTCAATCATTACAACAGCTGAAAGAGTAGTTATTTTTGTCCCTATTTTACACACAGGGAAACAGATTGGGATAGATCACACAGCTAGAAAATATTAGAACCATTCTTCCTATTGAGGTCTGTGTGTGTACTGAGACCGTGCTGACCCTCGTGCAGTCCAGTCTCTCACACATTGTTTGATCAAGAGGTGCCTGATAATTATGTTGATTTAAAAATTTAAAACATCACTGGGGCACCTGGGTGACTCAGTGGGTTAAGCATCCGCCTTCAGCTCAGGTCATGATCTCTGGGTGCTGGGATTGAGCCCTGCCTAGAGTCTGCTCTTCCGTCTCCTTCTGTCCCTCCCCACTACCTCCCACTCATGCTCCTGATCTTTCTCTCAAATGAATAAATAAAATCTTTAAAAAAAAAAAAAAAGCCTTCAAGTTTTGAAACTGGTCCAGATAATTTAGGAGGTATAATCACTACACTTCCAACCAACCCAGTGAACTAAGGTTTGCCTAATTTTCTTTCAACTATCATAATCTCTCACAGTACACCCAGCATCCTCCTTCACTTGGTAGTCAGGGAAACAACCCCAAATTCTAGAGAAACATTCCCATTTTGTGTCTATTGTCCTGGTGAGATTATAAATAGCACCCTCTTTCACTCTCAAAAGTGCTGTATTTAATTTTTTAATATATTTTTTTATTTTTTTAAGTAAGAGACACCACACCCAGTGCAGAGCCGAACTCAGGACTTGAACTCACAGCTGTGAGATCAAGAATTGGCCGAGATCAAGATTCAGATGCTCCACTGACTGAGCCATCCCAGTGCCCCAAAGTGTTGCATTTTATTTCCCAGAGTCCATAGTCTCTCATGGTTCATCTACCACTCTGATCCACACCCCCCTTTATTTTTCCCTTCCTTCTCCTAATGTACTGTACACTAACATAACATAATAAATAAATGAATAAATAAGTGTCTGAGTGGGAGAGGTGTTGCATTTTACATGTGTATCTCACCTTTCATGGTCTCTTGAATTCTACCTTCTCAGGATCCGCTGTGGTTGCATTGCTTGGGGCCCAAACTATGATATCACTTGCCAGCAACTTTGACTTGCATCATGCTCTTTATCAAAGCTATTTGCCCCAGAAAAGCACTTCCCTCAGGCCTTCCTCTCTATTGCCAGCTATTCTCTATTACCATGCTCTGCTTAGCTTAAAGTTCCACCCTTTTCAGAGGACACCAGTATAACATAAATAGAGCTTCTTAGATACACAGATATATGTTTTTTAAAAACCCAAAGTAAGTCAGCCCTTCTAATTAAACTATACTATAGTGGCTGCCTTAATTAATCTACTTTAACATGAAAGCTGCTTTGAACTTGTCTCCAATGTTCAGCAATTCTGGGTTTTCTGCACCTAATACTAAAGCTTCATAAGCAGTTTTCTCTTAGGGAAAAGAGTTATATTTTCTCTCTACCAATATGATCACTTTCTTTGGAGCCCCTTTCATTTTAGGCTTTCTATAATCTTATAAATGCCATAAGCAAAAAATGCCTTGGTAAACCCAGCTTAGGGTGAAGTGTTACCCCAGTTCTAGAAGAATGAGTCAGCTCAGCATGTCTCATTTGTGCCTCTTTCCCACTGATGCTATATTGTACTCTTTTCTTCCAGAGTTCAGTTCAATTTTAAATGACTCAAATGAACAATCCTTCACAAGTTCTTGTGACATAGCAACTCATATTTCCATAAATCTACTATTATTTTATTCAGTGTTTTCCAGAAAATCTAAGTAAGACAGTTAATTTGTTAGAATCTTACAAATGTTTTGTCAAAATTAAAATGCCTTTTTTTAAAAGATTTTTTATTTATTTGGCAAAGAGAGACACACAGAGAGAGGGAACACAAACAGGCCTCCTGCCAAACAGGGAGCCCGATGCGGGGCTCAATCTCATGACTCTAGGATGATGACCTGAGCCAAAGGGAGATGCCTCGTGACAAAGCCACCCAGGTGCCCACCTTTATTATTTTTAAGAGAAAATTATGCATCCAGTGATACAACTAGTTCTCAAAATGGAGTTCATTATTGTATGCAATAAAACTGTAATAAGTTTATACTTTGAAAAAAATTAATATTTAAAATATAACCAAAATTCTCTGTTAATTCAAAGGACATATTGTTTTCCTTATTGGGACTCTTACAGTTATCATGATAAATAATGATGCAAAGAATTCTTTTTATCATAAATTGTATTTTCTCTTCCTTTCCCCAAGACAAATATGAGGATTTTTAAAATTAAATTAACACCTTTTAACTGAAGTCACTTTTCAAAATGGATTTTAAAATTTCTTCCTTTAAAAAATAAAAATCCATCTATTCTTAAAAAAAAAAAAGGCAAAAGTTATCTATTCAGATTTCTCTGCTCCAAAAAGATGGTTCAGAGACAAGAGGGACACTTGGGACACAAGAGGGACACACAGGAGAGAGAGGAGTTGGTACCGTTTAAAAAAGTAGCATTAAGTCTAACATCTGGGCCTGCATCCTATCTTACAAATTCAGAAGTGTGCCCCTTACTGTTTGTTAATTGTAAAACAATAACCAATATAGTCCAGGTCAAGAGTTTTTCAACATCACCAGAATCACCCAGGAACTTGTTAGAAATGCCAATTAGTAGGTCCTACCCTTGACCAACTAAAACAGAAACTCTAAGAGTGGGGCTTAGCAACCCATGCTGTAACAACCCCCCAGGGGATTCTTACATACTTCAAGTCTGAGGATTGTTGTTCCAGAATAAAGCTTCCAAAGTAGATGCGGTAGACAGACAAGAATGTAAAAATCACTGCTATTCTCAAAGAACTTACCATCTGGTTGAAAAAAAAAAAAATGCCAACTGGGTGGAAAGATCATTCATGATTCCAACACAGCTAAATACTCTCTCTCAGTCTGTGCAGACCAGAGATCAAGATCTGGCTGGCTGGGTGATGGGAAAGTTGAGATTTGACATGGGTTTTTGTGGCTGAGACTACTAGCTGTTCACAAAAACCCTGTTTCCTTTCTTCCTTGGCACATAGCAGGGCCATATTCCCACTTTCCTTTACTGTTACTGTAGCCAAAAGATCAATTTTTCTCAGTATAACATGAGAAGACGTGATATGTGCTGCCTTTGAGCCACAGCTTTTCAGAAGTGTTGTTTTCCGTCCATGAGCTCGCTCTCTTTCTTTCTGTAGGCTGCAAACAAGTGCAAATGTTAAGACTCTAGGAATGGTGGATTCACACATGGAAGAGATCGGGTTTCTTGACTTATTACATCTTTGTATGATTAAGTGCATAAGAAGTAAACCTCTAAGGAATTTAAGCAATTATATTTTTTGAGTCTATTTAATACAGAAGCTTAGTCTACCCTAATAGGTAGGATTATAGTACAATACTGGACATGAAAAAAATTGTTCTTCCACTGAGAGAGAAAATACTAGTAAAATTATGGAGGTATCACCAGGGATGGCAAATAGTTAGGAGTAACTATAGCATCAGTAGGGCCTATGTGACAAAATTACTGGTTTTAGAGGATGGAACTGGGAAGATTGACAGATTGTGGAATGCTATATAAATTAAGATGCTTTGGTTGCAAGTGACAGAGAACTGATATTGGATTTTTTTAAAAGACAGTTTATTATCTAATATATCAAGGAATTCTGAGGAATCAAGCAAACTTTGAGTATATTTACTAAACCTTCGTGTAACGGAGTCTCTTATCTCTTTCTTCGTCCATGTGTTGACTTCACCCTCAGGTTTGAAATGAGAGGGCTATAGTAGTTCAGAGTAAGATATCCAGATTTAACAGCATCCAGGGGCCAAAAAGATCATTTCCTCCTTATCCAGTGTTTTGAGTGAGGGAAATTCTCCTAGAATCATGTTCCCACATATGTAGACTTCTCCTAGTGTCTCATTAGGATGTCCTGCCGTATAATTTCGGCAAGAGGAAAGGAGAGATCACCTAAAAAGCTGCTGCTCAACAACAGAGGTTTGATTAATTGGTCTGGCTTTAGCATTGGTCTCCCTAAGATATTCTAATGTGCCCCCAGAAATGAGAAATGCTAACTTAGATGGATAGAGTTGGAATAGGTGTTGGGAAGTAAATGACAGAGAACACTACAAATTCCTTATTTTAGTTTGATTCTTTACCGTAATTTCTAGGCTAAGGGAAGCCATGACTGGGGCTGTGTAATCAAAAAGTAACTCTGTGAGCTCTGGGCCTCATCACCTAGCAGTGAGCCTGTCCAAGCCCTCAGGAGATATTCAATCAACATCCACTGGATGAATGAACGGATGGAAGATGATGGAGACAAAGACACTGGTTGGAAGGTTCAGCCCTTGCATCCACAGAGCATGTGAAACAGACAAATGAAAGATCCCCCAGATCTTCTGTTTTTATGTCCATTATAAGCAAACCTGTGACTGTTCTGGAAATCTGGATACATAATCAGATATTTCATTTTTAGATAATTATTTTATGTCCTTAAATGTAGATTTTGGATCTTTTTAAGCTACAGGCCTATCTCGTTTTATTGAGCTTTGCATATATTGCATATTTTACAAATCAAAGTTTTGTGGCACTTTGTGTTAAGTGAGACAATCAGTGTTGTTTTTTCCAATGGCATCTGCTTACTTCATGTCTCTGTGTCACATTTCAGTAATTCTTGAAATATTTCAAACATTTTCATTATTATTACACTTGTTAGGGTTATCTTTGATCAATGATCTTTACTGTGGCTATTTTAATTGTTTTGGGGTGCCATGACCCACATTAATATAAGGCAGTGAACTTATTCAATAAATGTGTGTGTGTGTTCTGACTGCTCCAGTGAACAGCCATTCCTCCATCTTTCTCCCTCTCCTCAGGCCTTCCTGTTCCCTGAGACATAACAGTCTTGAAGTTAGGCCAGTTAATAACCATATAATAGCCTCTACTTGTTTAAGTAAGAGGAATAGTTGCATAGCCCTCACTTCGAATCAAAAACTAGAAATAATTACACTTAGTGAGAAAGACAAAACAAAGTCAAGATAGGCCAAAATTTGAGCTTATTATGTCAAACAACCAAATTGAGAGTGCAAAAAAAAAGTTCTTGAAGGACATAAAAAGTGCTACTCTAGTGAATGCGAATGCCAGGAAAGTGAAACTGCCTTATTGCTGATACGGAGCGAGTTTGAGTGGTCTGGATAGAAGGTCAAACCAGCCACACCACTCCCTTGAGCCAATGCCTGATCCAGAGCAAGGCCCTAACACTCCTCAGTTCTGTGAGGGCTGAGAGAGGTGAGGAAGCTGCAGAAGAAAAGTCTGGAGCTAGCAGAGGTTGGTTCATGAGGTTTAAGGAAAGAAACTGTTTCCAAAACATCAAAGTGCAAGGTGAAGCAGCAGGTGCAGATATAGAAGCGACAGCAAGATCTCTTGAAGATCCAGCTAGGATAATTAATGAAGGTGCTAACTAAACAACAAATTTTCAGTGTAGACAAAACAGCCTTATATTGGAAGTAGGACTTTCCAGCTAGATAAGAGAAATCAATGCCTGACTTTAAAGCTTCAAAGTTCAAAGACAGCCTGACTTTCTTGTTAAGGGTTAATGTAGATAGTGACTTTTGGGTGAAGCCAGTGCTCACCTACCATTCTGAAAATCCTAGGGCCCTTAAAAATTAAATTAACTCTACTCTCCTTGTGCTTTATCAATGGAACAACAAAGCCTGGATAACAGTGCATCTGTTTATAACATAATTTACTGAATATTATAAGCCAACTGTTGAGACCTACTGCTCAGAAAAAGGATTCCTTTCAAAATATGACTGCTCATTGACAGTGCATCTGGTCACTCAAGAGCTCTGATGGGCATGGGCAGCAAGGTGAAAAATATTTTCATGCCTGCTAACACAGCATCCATTGTGCAGTTCAGTTCATGGATCAAGGAATCATTTTGACTTCAGGTCTTATTATTTAAGAAATACATTTCAAGGGCACCAGGGTGGCTCATTGGGTTAAGCCTCTGCCTTCGGCCCAGGTCATGATCTCAGAGCCCTGGGATCAAGCCCTGCATCGGGCTCTCTGCTCAGCGGGGAGCCAGGTTCCCCTCTCTCTCTCTGCCTGCCTCTCTGCCTACTTGTGATCTTTCTCTCTCTCTCTCAAATAAATAAAATCTTAAAAAGAAAGAAAGAAATACAGTCCATAAAGCTGTACCTGCCATACGTAGTGATTTTTTTGATAGATCTGGGCTAAGTAGATTGAAACCCTTCTGGAAAGGATTCACCATTCTAGAAGCCATTAAGAACATTCATGAGAAAAGATCAAAATATCAATTTTAAAGGCAGTTTGGAAGAATCTGATTCCAACCTCATCCATGATTTTGAGGAGTTCCAGACTTCAGAAGAGGGAGTAATCCCAGATATGGTGGGAACAGCAGGAGAACTAGAATAAGAAGTGGAGATTGAATCTGTGACTGACTTGCTGCAATCTCATGATAAAATGTGAATGAATGAGGAGTTACTTCTGATGGATGCAAAGAAAGTGATTTCTTGAGATGGATTCTACTTCTAGTGAAGATGATGTGAATATTGTTGAGATGACAATAAAGGATTTAGAATATTCCATAAGCTTATCGGATACAGCAGCAACAGGTTTTGCGAGGATTAAAGAAGTTTCTACTGTGGGTAAAACGTTGTCCATCATTATCACATGCTACAGTGATATCATTCATGCAAGGGAAGAGTTAATCAATGCAGCAAGTTTTGTTGTTGTCTTAAGACATTGCCACCGCCACCCTGACCTTCAGTAGCCTCCACCCTGATCATTCAGCAGCTGTCAGCATTGAGGTAAGACTTTCCACCAGCAAGATTATACTCACTGAAAGCTCAGATGACAGTTCAAAGTTTTGAGCAATAAAGTATTTTTAAACCAAGGTACATACTTTCTTTTTCTTTTAGGATGTAATGCTACCGTACCCTTAATAGACTATAGCGTAAATTTAACTTTTATATGTGCTGGGAAACAAAAAAATTCATTTGACTCACTTTTTTTGCAATATCCACTTTATTGTGATGGTCTAGAACCAAATTCACAATATGTCTGAGGCCTGCTGCAGTTCTGTTCTCAGGGCCAAATGTTCCTCAGAGTTCCTTGGATTACACTGTGGAACCATCTTCTGAAACACTGGTTCTCACTCCAGGATGACTTCTTCCCCATCCCCAGGGCATCCTTGGCAATGTCTGGGGACAGTTTATGCTGTCTCAACTGGGAGAGTGCTACTAGCATCTAGCAGGAAGAGGCCAGGGATGCTGCTAAACATTTTACAGGGCACAGGAGTCACAAAACATTTTAGAGGGCACAGGAGTCACAAAAAAATTATCTGGCCCCAAATGTCAATAGTATTGTGGTTGAGAAACCCTGCTCTAGGATGTTAATCAAGTACATTTTTGCAAACACCCTATCAAGGATGCTGCAGTTGTTTTGAAATATCCTAGGACTTCAGGAATTCTTAAAGAGAAGTTAATATTGGTAAAGACTCAGAGACCAGATCTTGACTATTTTTGGTAGATCTAGCCTTTGTGAAACGTTCAAACAAACTGTTCCAAGCTTTGAAGACCCGAGACAGGGAAACTGTGAGGCTCCCTTCGCTAGCCGGCAGCCCTGTTGATGAGGTTGTATGCAAGCAATGCCAGCCAGATGATTTTACCCTAATCAGGATTTGTATGAACATGACATTTTGTTTATTCTGTTGCCTTTTTGTTCTTCTGATTCATAAACAGCAATAGCAGAGCAGAACAATTATCCCTTCTTGTTGCAGACACAGATGTGTAGATGCGTGGAGGCTTTCAGTGAAGCCAGTGATGCCAAAACAATTCATATTATACTTCATCTACTTCCCCATAAGATTTCAGACAACAAAAGTGTGCAAAACACTGTAACTCTCTATATTTATATTCAAGTGCGCTTGGGAGTGGCCTCATGGCATTCTGTGTAGGCACACACTTTGGACACTTGTGTTAAAATCATCAAAACTCCACAGGCTCAGATCAAACTTTCTTGATTCAACTCCAGTGGAAAATGTCCCATCATAGTAAAACATAAGTTCAAAGTCTTGATCCAAAAACTTGTGTCCAGTTCTCCCTTCTCTGAAACTAGGAAGAAGGGTAGCACTTTGAATACTTAACTAGCTGAAAATAGGAAGTGAAAAGGCTAAACGATGCAATATTGTGCAGATGCATTTCAACCTATTATGTAAGGTGTCAGCAAGCTTTTGGCAAAGGGCCAGATGGCAAATATCAGGCTTTGTGGGCCCTATAGTTTCTTTTGCAACTGCTCTTATAGCGTGAAAATGGTCCTAGATAATATGTAAATAAAGGAATGCACATGTGCTCGTGACTTATTTGTGGACTCTGAAATTTGAATTACATAAAATTTTCATATGTCATAAAATATTCTTTTTTCCTTTTTTCAACCTTTTTAAAAATAGAAAAACCATTCTCAGCTCATGGGCCTCAGAACAGGCAATGGGTTGGAACTGGCCCACAAGCCACAGTTTACTCACCCCTGATCTAAGGGACATGCCTGTGTATAAAGAAAAACAGAGAACCAAGCAGAAGAAAGATGATTATGGAAAAAATAGGAGCCCTACTTCAATTTTTCATCCTTGGCCTAGAGATATTTTAAATACTTCATTCTAATAATAACAAAGCATTCTAATTCAGTATAAAAATAATTTGATTTTTTAAAGGAAGATATTACAGTAAATCTGCTATCATCCTCTTTTATTAAAATAAAAATGTTTAGGAAGATTTAAATTCTTTGACAGTATTCGATTTTTTGTTGGGAATGATGACGGCTTGGAAAATAACCAGAGAAATTCAACTGGGACATTCTCTAGATACTTTAAAGTCTTTCCCCCATATTTTCTTAATGCTTTATGTGCACGAGGGTTTGGTTCACGGTACATCTACTGTAATTAGTACGTAGTATTATTGTTATAAATAATAGTAAATTTGTTCCTAAATCCATTTTACATAAGTGTCAGTGTTACTCATTATTTGGAATAAGAGGAAATTCAGTGAATATATTTTATTTAATTAGTTTACCTAAATCTGGTACATAAGTCCTAAAATGTGAAAGTATCTAAAGTTTTAAGAAAAGTGTTTCACATATTAGCCATTCCCTTTCTTCTCTATAAAAGAAAAGAAAAAAAAAAGTCCTGTATAGCCCTTTCAAAGACAATCACTTGGGTAAGTACTCCTTTGATCTGAAAAGACTTGCCTCAAAAGGAACCATTAGAATAAGTGAGAGTAATCTTTCCCTAAACAAATAACCATCTAAGGAGCATCCCTCCTTCCTCTTCTTCCCTTCCTTCCCCTCAGCTAAATCTTGAAAGTAGCAGTGTTTGGAAGCCTGTACTATCTAAGCCTGTACTATTCCAAGGCTTCTGATGCCTATTATACCATTTGAAGCTGTGTCAATTCCTTTCATGTTTCGTTCTGCTGCTGCTCCTGCCTGAAGGCCCTTCTCTCTTATTGTTCAAGAGTAACCCAAATATAAATCTCCTTTAAGAACTATTTTGGGCACTTGTCCTACTTTCTTATACTGCAGTGGTCTTTACCATATGGTAACACTTATACCGTTTCATGCACTTACTGGTTTACCTATTCTGGCTCCCCGCATTGTGCTATAAGCTCTTTGAGGGCAGAAGTTTTATATCTTCAGCACCCAGACAAAAGCTGGGTATACATGTAGAGTAATATTAAACATGTAGGGTGTTCTCGACAACTCAGAGGGCAATCAGAAGTTTGGTTTTATTGGCTCTCTCTCATGTTTCGGATATCTACAAGGAGGTTTCTTCACTGAGGCTAATTGTTACTTTGACTTGGTGTCAGGCTCTCCTGAGGAGCCAAAGCCCTTTACCCTGCTGGAGTCCAGAAGAGCATGGAGCACATCCCCTTTCCTTTTAACCCACAGGCAGCTCCAGAATGTCACACTGAAGGAATTTAGAAGTAGAAATCTACTAAGAAAATGGGAATAAGGGTCCCACCTGGGCTCTCCACTCAGTGGGGAGGGGCGTCTGCTTCTGCCTTTGCTGCTCCCCGCCCCCATCCCCACTCCTGCGCTCTCTCTCACTCTATCAAATAAATAAATAAGATCTTTTAAAAAATGAAAGAAAGAAAATGGGAATAAGGAGGGGACCTAGACAATGTGTCCTGAAGTAACATGTGCAGGGCAGGAATAATATTTCTATTGTGGTTTTTTGTTTGTTTGTTTGTTTGTTTTTTGTTGGAGTGGCTTATAGGAGATTTCAGAGATCATAGGGAGATGGGCTTAAAACACCTCCTGCTAATTCTTTATACCACCCACTGCTCTTGCCTCAAAGTCCTTTCTACTTCTACCAGCATGACATTCTGAGGTGCAAGACATAAACATTTGTCCTCCATAGCAAGTGAAATCTCAGAAGGAGGTTAAACTATAAGAAATTATTCTAGCGAATTTGGACTTTCTCTTGCATTGCTCCAAGAAGTCTAAGGGAACTTCTTTACTTTCTCCCAGCCAATTCTGTATGCTTCCATCTATACTTTTGGTGGATTTAAAATTTCTCCAAAATTCTTTTGATTCCTCTCTTTAAGAAGTAAACCTTACTTCATTATTCCTTCAATGTGGGCTGGACTTTGACTGCTTCTAACACACAATATGGTGGAAGTGACAGTATGTCACTTTGGACTTGGGTCATAAAAAGCACTATAGCCTCCTTCTTACCTTCTCTCTTGAATCACTTTCTCTGGAAAAGTAGGTGACATGTGAAAAATACAAAGGGGCCCTCTGGAGAGGTCCACGTGGAAAGGAAGTAAGAATTCCTACTACTAACCATGTGAATAAGGCATTTTAAAGAGGGTCCTAGCCAGCCTCAGTCAAGCCTTCAAGAGTCTGGGCCTGGGCAAAAAGTTGACTGTAGCCTCAGGAGAGACTGTGAGAAGAAACCCCCTAAACTACTGACTCTTTAAAACTATGAGATAATAGCTGTTTGTGTTTCTAAACAGTTGTTTGGGGATATTTTGTAATAAAATAATAGATAATTAATATAGTATTTATATTATCTCATTTTCCTATGAAATGCTGAAAAATCAGTCAAGATATAGGAAGAAAAATTAGTCTGCAAACAGTAAACATTTAAGAGTAACATTTAACATAAAATGACCAATAACTGAGTTTGTTCTCAATTCTTGAATAACTTCTTAGCAATAAAATCATATAGGTGAACTGAGACTCTCCTTTTAGTTTCAGACTCATATCTAATTGTCTACATGAGTTTTCCACTAAGATGTTTCTGGTAGATTGCCTTTAAAGATGGCAGCAACAATTTCTCCCACGATTCTTTGCCTCGTGACTGTGGTGTTCTTCCCAACAAGAGCTGGAGTTTGTCCATCCCTTGAATGTGGGCTGGTCTCTGACTTGCTTTGACCTACAGAATGTGGTAAAAATATAAGATCCAGTTGTCAGTCCCAAGAGGTCTTGCAGCATCCAATTTTATTTTCTTAGATGGCTAGCCTGAGAGATCGCCATGTAAGGAAGCCAGTCTAACCGACTGGAGGATGAGAGACCAGGAAGAAAACAGGTTTCCCAGGCAGCAGCAAGTGCCAACTTCGAAATATATGAATGAAATCTTCAGTAATCCCAGAACTCCTAGACCATAAAATTATCCACCTGAGTGCAGCCACATGAGTTAGGTCATGAGGTCACATGAGACCAGCAGGAGAGCCAGCCAGCCGGTTTGCCTCATAATTGTGAGAAATGATAAACTGTTGTTGTTTTATGCCAGTATGTTTTAGAGGGACTTTTTACCTGATACAGAGTCTATATGTTCACTAAACTTAAGATGTATAAAAATGAGCTCTTTATTCCTCCTCAAATCCAACCTTTGTACTTTCTTCTTAATGCTACCTAGTTGATCAAGCTAAATCCCTTGGTGTCATTTTTATTGCCTTCCCTTTTTTATATTCCCATACAATCTATTCAGCAATACTTATCAGTTCTCCTTCCGAAATACGTCTTCAATGTGTCATCTTTTACCACCCTTAATTTTTTTTTTTTTTTTTTTTTTTTTTTTACTTCTTTGATCCTAGTCTAAAACATCATCAACTCTTACATGAATTCCCAAAGTAGCCTCTTTGGAGATGTCAGTGTTTCTCCCTGTCTAATTCATTCTCCACACATTAGCCAGTATTATCTTTTGGAAACATTAATCAGATCATAGAACGGTCCTTGCTTCACACCATCTGAGAGCCTCCTCTCACACATATTTTAAAACCCAAACCCTTTGTCATAAGCTGATTCTTGCCAATCTCTCTAATCGCATCTTGTACTAAAAGTCTCCCATTCAGGTCCCTGTCATGCAAAATGCAAGCTCTTTTAGCCATAGGATGTTTGCACTTATTAGTTCCCCTACCTAGAAAGCCTTTCTCTTGGCTCTTCCCAGGCTGGTTCTTTTCTATTTCTTAAGGTCTCAGTCCAAATTATTCCTCAAAGGGGATTCTTGACACACAACTCAAGAAGTCCCTCATCACAGTCAGCATTCAGTTGCAAACATCAAAACTTACTTATGCTGCATTAAAATGAAAGCCATTAAATACTACACCAAAATATTGGAATGGCCAGAGTAGGAGGTTCTATATTAGTCCCCCAACTCATTATAAAAGCAACACATACCAACAGAACCAATAGAAAATTGTTTTTGCCCATTGTGCAAACTAGAAGATCAGGAAGCACTATCACAACTGATGGCTGCAAAATCTTACCATCTTACTGCACATCTAGGGACTACAAAGGGATGGCTGCAATTGTCACCTCTTAGGAACATACTTGTCGTAACTGTTGGCTCATGAGCCACTCTGCACCCACTAGAAATTTACTAGAAAAATAAGTGCCTCATGACCACTGCCTTGCTCTTACCTCATGTCTGAGTTCAAGTCTTTTATGAGTACATATGATTGGTAGAAACTATAACATATCCAGAAATTGGGCTTCTGAGGAGTCTAAAAATAAAATTTTTGATTTTTGTTCTGTGCAGCTAGAAGGCACACTGGAAGAAGGTTGGAAGTGACTTTCCATGAGCCAATCTGCCAAGTCTGCCGTTGTTCCCTACCACACTCCTACTGCCTCCTAATGCTCCCCGTTAATTACTTCATGAAATGTCTCACAATAGAAAATCACACAGGAGTGTATGTGTGTGCATATGTAAAATTTTTCACTTTCCTTTCACTGTGTCATGACAGAAACCTGCCCATAAGTACAGGAACTTTGTACTTATGAATGGTGGTTGACACATAGGAACTCCTCAATGTTTAGAATGAAGGCATCGCTCATAAAATAAACAAATAAATAAATGTCATTTTAAAAACAATAGCATTTTATGATACAGACTTTCCGAGGGAGGGAAGGTGTCCCTATAGATGTCACTTCTCCTTCCCACATGGCTTTCCCACCCTCGGGTTTAACTCGAGCCTGCAAACACTTCCTTCCAGTCTCTTACTTTACAACCCCATCTGCACCTCCAACCCTTCCCCTTTCAAGAAGGTTCTTTCACTCCTTGGTAAAGTCTTTTAGAGCATGATGGCAGCCAAGGCATTAGCTGGATAAGGACTAATGCTCATCTGTATTTCACTTTAAAACTGTGTATAGTAGAATAATAGTAGGGAAGGACTGAATCCAGTTCATGAGCAAAAATAATTATGGTACTCCCATCTCTGCTTCAATCTTCCCACCAATGAGAGGTGTCACAGATTCTTATTGAGGACTATTTATAATCATATCTTCTAAATGTAAGAATTACTTATCATAGAAACATTTTGAAGAAAGAATATTCCTCTTATTTGCAGTACTTTGGCCCTTCCCAACAGATTTCATAATTTCACATAATTCAACTGAAGAATATCAGATTCTTTTCTTTTCTCTCTGGAGACCAGTGGCATCAACCAAGAACTACGGTGACTTTTAACAACTTCTTTCTTTTCTATCAGGCATGATGAAGGTTCTGATTGAATCTTTTGGATATATCCTGGCAAATTTGTGGGGTTAGGAGTAATGGGGTTCCAATACTTTCTTATCAGAGCACCAATAAGGAAGGTCAGAGGATAGTTGTCTAGAGTTCATCCTGCACAGTCAAACATTGGCCAGTGGTCCCTTAACCTGTGGAATCAGGTTTATTTTGTGTCTTCCTATAAGACAAGCATTAGGAGAAGTAAAAGCTGATGACCTGCTTCATTTCTGCATCTATTGTCAATTGGACAAATGAGTTAGTTATTTTGTGTCCTCTTCCTTATCTCTAATCACAAGCCTCACTGCACTTCAACATATTAGAGAAAATATCTTTTCATACCCTTGAATTACTCTTCAGTGTCTAATGCAATATTTTATGGAAATATATTTGACAGATAACATTGTATAAATTAAAGGTATACAACATGTTGATTTGATATACTTGTTTATTATAATTGCCATGGTAAAGATAATACAACCTCTATCATGTCACATAATTATCATTTTTTTTAGCGGTTTGAATAATTAAGATCTAGTTTCTTAATTTAACCTCTATAAATCTGATCTATAATGTGGTACTACCCTAAGTCATAGAAAAAGGAAACAGAAGAATAGTAGCCAAGTACGTGGTTTAGAAAAAAGAAAAAAGTTTTAAGTAGGAAGATGAAACGTTGGAAGAACAAGCCTGCTGTTGTTGCCTCAGACTCAAGAGAAACAAAATAATTCTATCTTTGTTCTTAAATTATGACAATCCCACTTTGGAAACAGGTTCAGATGCAAGTCTATAATTAAGGATAGAAAAAAGGTGAACAATTCGCCTTTTTTAAAAAAAGATTATTTATTTATTTATTTATTTATTTATTTATTTGACAGATAGAGATCACAAGTAGGCAAAGAGGCAGGCAAAGAGAGAGGGGAAAGCAGGCTTCCTGCTGAGCAGAGAGCCCGATGCAGGGCTTGATCCCAGGACCCTGAGATCATGACCTGAGCCAAACAAAGGCAGAGGCTTTAACCCACTGAGCCACCCAAGTGCCCCAACAATGCACCTTTTTAATTGGAATAAAATACAGTGATGAGAATGGTCCTCTGTTCTTAGAGACTAAGCGAAAGAAAGTTAAGACTGGTCCAATAGGCACAACTTAAAGAAAGAAAAAAGTTGTTTCAAATTTCCACCTAAGCAGAGAATGTCTGCTAATCCTATGACTGTAAAATTGTAGCCCAAATGCCTGGGAAAGGCTCACCTCTTATGGTGCCATTTTGAAGGACCGGTCCTACGTTTAGCTTGGTATGTAACAAGGGAACTATCACGCTATCATGGGAGGCGAAGGCCAGTGTCATGAGGCTCTGTTCTCTTAGAGCAGTCAGAGAGAGCAACAGGAATGAGGACTTCCAAGGCTTAGGCTTTGGTCAAAGTGGGTAGATGTTAAAATAAATGTTGATCTTTGGTGTTAAAGGGAAGCTCGGGAGCTTACTATATAAAACCAGGAAGAGTCCTTGAAGCTTTTAACCTTCTTTTCAGAATCTAGAAGTCACACATATGAGGCTTTAAGTTTATTCTAAACTCTTCAGTCTGTGATAGACAATAATGTGGTTTCTGTTTTTGCTTGCTATATTGTCTGCCTGTGTTTATTTGTGGGTTGCAGCTAACTGATCACACACCATATCTCTTCCATTGCGGTAGACCAGCACTATTTGCTTTGTTATTTTCCTGGAGGTTGTTTGTAAAGTGTTTCCAGACGTCAAACAAATGAGTTATTCCAAGCACTCTTGTTTTCTAAGCATTTAATGCACCTCCTCCAGTGACTTGGATTGAAATTCTGATCTGTTGATTAAGGTTGCTAGAGTAGATAGATGGAAGATGTGTAGATGGATGGACAGAAAGGATAGATGATAGAAGATATATATGGATGAACTCATTTTTTAAAATAATTTGTCTATATATGTCTCGAGAATTAATTCTGCAGTTGCATATTAGGATGGGGAAGGGAGGATGTGGATAATGAGTACAAAAGGACATAAAAGGAAAAGAGAGGGAGAGAGACACCAAGAAACAGAGTGAAAGTCAGTTCAAGTGGGTGACTATAACCTCTGGCAAGAGATCAGACAAACAAGTTCAACCCAAAGTCAATTTAACTTTATTGGACCACACTGTCTGGGACAATTAGAAAAATATTTGTAAAACAACAGATGAGAAAAAGGAACGTGGAGCCCAATAATGCAAAACAATGTTTATAAGAGAGAAATCATGAAGTGGGAAGAGTAAACACAATTATTCTATCAGCACCTCCTGTTCTTCTAAAGATTACTTAACTTACGTGTAGAGAACTCCTCTGAACAAACAGACAAAATAGTTTCTTTAGAGCATACTCCTGCCCCTAAAGTGGTTAGTTTTAAGCCCCCTCAAAACTCCCCCAAAACCAAAAACCTTGAGGAATTTTCAATTTGGAGGAATTAGAAATAATTACATATGAGATTCCATGAGATTACGTATTATTTTTAGGCCAGTTGATAACATCAAGCCAAAGGGAAGTAAAAATTGTTATAGTTCTTATTTTGTCTTACATTTTATTTTAAGTGAAAAACTGATGGACAGCACACAAGTGATAGCTCTGAAGTTGAGCCTGTAATTATAGGCTTATTTGGAGAAGGGATTACCCTTTAACTCCTTACCCAACTGGGCTTTTGAGGTTCTTAATTCAACTCAGTGTGGTATTAGATAGTTTAGCCTGTTATATCAAGTCTTACATACTGAAATAGCTAAGTATGTTGTGAAGCAGAAAACGTGAAGCACTGTAGGATTTATCATCTTTCATCACACACTCCCACACACTACTCCTGGTCTGTACCTAATTCATGTCCATGTTCAATAAATGGTAGTTCTGGATATTTTTTTCCTCCAAATTCCTCTTTTCCACCAGGGCCCATTCTTTCAACAGGACTTTGTCATTACCTATCTTTTATTCTTATTTATCCCTCCTAATCACCAAATTCTATGTCAGCCATTTAAAAAAAAAAATGTTCATATAGTTTTCTTATCAGCTCGCACACATAAAATACTATCTATGTAAAAAATAAAATTGAGGTTTATGGTGGCCTTTCACTTCTGCCATGGACATTCCAGTTCCTATGTCAACCCTCAGATCAAGTTCTGCTTCCTTAGCGAAGATTCATGTACAAAAATATATGTCAGATTCTCTTTATTTTAAAAACTATTATGAAATGCACACAAAAGTATTTTTCATATATACTCTTAGAGAATTATTAGGGAATAAAAATTCAGATTTCTGATATTTCTAGTACTGATTATATTCTTGAATATTTCTAGGATGGGACTTCATTCATAATCATCATTATTCCTTGAAGTCCAATGAGCTCCTTGACTTTTTAAAAATGTCTTCAAGGGAAAAGAAAACTGTTCTTTATGCATTTACTCTGATTTTGAACAACTAGTAGGAGAATTTGGGGACTAACAGAAGGGATGGCTACATGCCTGTAGTGAGACAATACTCAGAAGTAGAAATACCAACTAGATGATAAGTTGGAATCCATATATGTGTGTGTGTGTGTTTGTCCATGAGCATATTTGTGTGTGTGAGTATGTTTCCTTCTGCATCATTCTGTTTTGAATAGTTTTAGAATTTGGGGTATTTATTATGCCTCGCAGCCAAAACAGTGGAAGAAGGAAGCTTAAATGGGCATCTGGTCACTTTTTAAGTACTATTATTGAATCAGTGTTCTTGGAAGAGACTGATGTGGTGAAACTGTTCTGTTAATTTTCCTTGAAGAATGTCACATTGGGTAATGTTCTGTGGGTGGTCATGTAATGAGTCACTGGTGTCTGTCTGTGACACATACTGTATATGAAAGGAGGCATAGATAAAGGTAACGTGAATTCCATCCCTCTCAGTGTTTATTTGATGCTTATCACCATGCTATCTAGACACCCAGACTGGAAGGTTTAGAACAAGAAAAATTTCCACCTTCATTCAATTGAAATCAGTGGACAGTGAGTCTGGGCAAGCTCTTGAAGGGTTAATATGCACACATGCTTTTGGGTAGTCAGAGATGAAAATGGACTGACCCAAATGGCAACAATTTCCCCATTTCCAATAATGTAAGCAACTGCTTCAGTGAAATACCACTGGAAATGAATCTTCTATATTATAAACATATTCTAAGTGCATTTGCAGGCATCTAGCTATTTAAACTGTTTTTACCTAAACCAGTGACTTTTGTAAAAATATGGCTATTCACAGCCCTCGTTTATTTTGAAGAGTAATGGCATGGAAAATTTCAAAGGAAAATATTTAGCTATTTTTCCTGTAGGAGAAAGCAAGTGTTGCATTGATTCTGAGTATATATGTGTTGTGTGTATGTATACATATGTATATTATATGTATGTTATTTTTAATTAAAAAGAATTAAAAGTACATATTCTTCTTTTGTATATAAATATAACTTTTAATAAAATTGGCCCAAGATAATTCCTTTTCCCTATCCCGTGATGGCATTGACACAATAGAGCATGTTGTTGATTAAGATTAAACATCACCAAGTCCAATTGGACTTTTTACAAAGTCAAATTATAACAATAATGAGACTCTTAGAACATCTGTATTTTCTTTTGGAGAGTCTTTCACTTCCTTCCTCTTTCTAGCCCCTAACTTCCTTTGTTTTCTTTTAGTCTTGAACTGTAACCGGGACATTCTGGAACATAGATTTATTCATCTTGACCTCAGCTGTGATTAATCCACCCGAGACAAAGATCAACTTCTGGCAAACACTGGTTCCCTCTCCTTTATATCAATAATGCCAACTCACCTAGTTGTTTGTAGTATCTGCTCCAGGTGTGACTGAAAAAGAAAATCCAGGGAGCAAAAAATGCAAAAATTATCTGATCCATTTAATAAACACATATTGGGTACCATTTATGCACAGACACTGGGTAGGCAGTATCCTTAATTAATAGGTATCATTTTTACTCTACTTGAAACTCTGAAATGTGAATGAGGTTTAAGAGGATGGTAAAGAGCTTACAGTCCACATTTGTAAGTCCTGTCCTTGTTGCACCACCATATGGTATAGAAGCAAAATTATAAAATTCTCTAGTTGGGAGGAGTCCTAGTGTACATTAATCAAATGCACTGGCAGCTGAGATGAATGAAACCTTAGCTAATACAAAAGCCTCACTGGAACCATTAGTTCTGACCTCTTTATCAAAACTTTTACTCAGGCTGCTAACAATTAACAAAATTGATGAATCTAAGTTTCAGCCTCTGCCTTTCTTCTACTGGTCATTAGTCAATCAGTAGCATTTATTGAGAATTCACCATATCCAGAATACTGTGCAGAACTGGAGCCTCCCAACCTGGCTAAGGGAAAACCGGTTGAAGAAGTATTAATAGGTTTCTTGAGACTAAGTTGCCATTATTGCAAACAAGTTATCTCAGTGGGTATGAAATGGGTTTCTTTTGACCACAGGCCTTCTCAGCTTTGTGTCTTCTAACACAGTGTTAATATCTAAGAAGAAGATTTAGTATTCAGCACTACCCTTCACTATCCTTTGTTATCCAAGCACCAATTAATGTTTCTTGTAAATACTTTTCTATGAATCTCAATAGAAACTTTTTGAATTCAAAAGGTGAGGTTGATACCTCTCTTGTAGAATTTATTATGGAACCATACATTTTTAGAGTAAAGAACATCAGAGATCAATTCATCCAGGGTTTCCAAACCAAAGTCACTGTTAAATTTTCCTTGGCAGTCATAAAAAAATGTGAATTCTCAAAGTCTGCTCCTACCCACCAGACTTACTGACTTAGAATGTGGATAGATAGAACTAGAACTCCCAAGGTCCTGAGTTGACTCTAATGCTGAGCCATGTGAGGAAAACACTCTCCAGGCCAAAACAATCAATGCCAGGGTGAGAATGATATCCTTTCAAAGAATCTCTAAGCCTCATTGCTATTCAATAGAAGATGACTACTTCCCTGGTCTCTCTCCAGTATATTAGAGAAGCTCCTTGGACCTATGGGCAGGCAATATTAACACTGACAATGGTGCAGACTGCAAAGATGAGCTACGCCAATCAACTTCTCTCAGTCAGCATTTTGTACTAGAAAATAGAGATGATGGTCACTGTGCCAAGGGCACTGATGTTGAGGACATACAGGAAAGATTCGTGAGAAATTGAAACCATGATGAGTATTAAAGTTAAGAAGAGGCAGAAGCTAGAAAAAAAAAAAAAAAAAAAAAAAAGAAGAAGTAACAACACAAAAAACCAACCGAACAAAAAAGCACAACAATAAACAGAATATATGGAGGACTAAGCATTTCTAAAACTGTGGTGTACACATTTAATATTAAATCAGACAAGTCTGGTAGGATATCCCATGGAAGGGTGGGCACATGCAGCCTGCCTTGCTTTCATTCATGGCCTGCAGACTCATGTCTCTGAAGTGCTTTCAATGTAGAGGGACTGAGGGAGGAATATCTATCGGACAGTGGTCTTCAGCCTTCACGACACACTACAACCACCTAGGGCTTTAAAAGCACTGATGCCCAAGCCTCACCACAAGATAATCTCTTTAAGTACTTTCTAGGCAAAGGTGTTTTTAAATCATTCAGGTGGTTCTACAATGTAACCAAGGTTAGGACCAGCTACTGGGGGAAAGGAGACAGGGAGAGGAATATCTGTAGATTCCCTTTGCTCATCAAGATGAAGACAGAAGTGACCCATGGGATGAGGAGGTCATTGTATTCATTCTTCCTGTGTTACAAGGCTAGTGTACTGAATAAAAAGTGAGTTGATTAAAAAAAAAAAAAAACCAAATTAGCAACTAATAGAGCAGGTGATAATCCCACATGGCAAAAATTGGGGTCATGGGATACAGAGGAATGGGGTTTGGCAAAATGTGTCAGCAGTGAGAGCAGAGAGGAGCAAACGTTGAGGGGAGCAGAGTCACAGTACTGATGACCCAGGAAACAAGATCCTGCTGCTCCAGGTTCCTAGGACTCCTATTCTTCTGTTTAGCTTTTCCTTAGTTCCCATATGAAAGAATCCAAATGACTACCCTCTCTCCTATACCTGTGAATAGGCTTCTTTCTCACAAACAAAAAAACTTCCTAAAATAACTTCCTTCGTAATGACACTATATGTGGGACCATATAGATAATGAATGTATTTATTGTTCTTAAGTATGCGTCTTTATTTTATAGCTATAATATTTAAGCATGAGGTCATATCCAAATGTGTACTTTTAAACTTCAAAAGAGGGTCTCTGGCTGCTCCTTCACTGTCCAAGGCTACTCTGGCATTCAGCTCACCAGACCTGATCTTGCCTGACTCCAAGAATGGCACTTCTGCACATGGTCTACATTGGAAACATTGCTCTTCTAGATTAAAAAAGAAGCTAGATTTAAAAAATCCTGTATAATTACATATCATATATGTACACACACACAAACACACACACACACATACACACACAATAAAAAAAAAAAAAAAAGCAAGTATAACCAAACTGTAGCAGTCCAATTGAGTAGAACAATAAATGGGTGAAAATTAGCATCTTAGCTATGGGTAAGATCTCACAAAACAGGTAAAATAATAATTAGTATTTGCAAAAGTGGCAAAACAGTTTTGGTGAAGGACAGGATAGGACTTCAGCGAGGGGCAAGGACATTGGTGATAAATGCATGAGCAAATGAGCCAATGGCTTTGTTTGATTGAAGGAAGACAGTAAAGAGCCAAATAAGGAAGCATTTATAGGTTGGTGCCCTGCCATAAAATTCATGACCCATATTTTAAATATGGTTCCGGAATGATGTAGGAAACCCATTAGCACGATAAAATGTTATTATTTTAAAGCTAACATGTATTAAAAACAAACTATGTTTAAGGCACAGCGTCAGAGTATTTTCTACCCTTTGACTCATTTATTTCTTGTAGCACATTCATAAAGTCTCAATGAATATGTCCCTTAAGATGCTAGGAAAGAAATGGAAGCCTAAAGCTGTCCATTTTGCCCATGGTTGGTAAGTGTTAAGGCTAGGATTTAAACACAGACCCTAATCCCTAGGCTATACTGTGAGTGTTATAAAGATTTTCAGTAGTCAAAATACATGTGAACCAGTGTCAGTGGAAAAGAGAAATCAAGTGGCCCCCTTAATCCACTTCCTGGATCCTGAAATTTGTTTTGCAAGACTTATTTTTCTCTCATTAAAGTTGATACAATAAAAATATGCTAGAGCAGAAATTTGGAAAAGAGCCTGAAGGTTATGAAAACTACACTATAGGAATTTAGAGAATCTGAGGTGTTGCAACGATTAGAAATGTGTGTTTTATAAAACATGTATTAAAATTGGAAATGTTTATTGTTTAGTTAGAAGTTAATGATGTAAATTGATAAATTAACTAAAACACTGCCACTGAGGAAGCTGTTTTAGGCACATTCCTTAAAAACTTCCAAAGATCACGTTTTTTCTGAAAATATATAACTAAATATATTGTCTAGGGGAAAAAGTGACTAATGAATACATGCCAACCATTTTTCATATTAGTCCGTCCTTTTCAAATGCTTCATATCCTTCTCTCAAGGTAACTTATATGCTGAGTAAGATTCTCCATTTTCCTAAAGGACTTGAAAGGAATTCTACTTGCTGGATCTTACAGCAAAAGGAACAAAGATTTAGTGGGAAAATATCCGTGACAGGAGGTATTGTTCAGGTAGAAACTCTTTTAAGGAAGGAGGTGATAAACTTGGGAGAAGAGCTTTATAGCCTAAGCATCTATGATTATTTCTCACTTCTACCTTCATTAGTTTATTCTGATCTCATTGATGTTGTGTTTGCTGAAGTTCATAGCATAGAAAAGAAAAGGAAAAGAATTGTAAGAGTCTAGAAGCATTTTTCAAATCCTTTGTATTTCTGCTAATTTCCATGTTTGCATCAATAGAAACACACAAAGATCCAGAATCCTCCATCTCTTTTTGAGTTAAGGTACATTTTTTAAAATTTAATTTTATCTTTTTAAGATTTTGTTTATTTGACAGAGAGAAAGAGATCACAAGTAGGCAGAGAGGCAGGCAGAGAGAGAGGTGGAAGCAGGCTTCCTGCTGAGCAGAGAGCCTGATGCGGGGCTTGAACCCAGAACCCTGGGATCATGACCTGAGCTGAAGGCAGAGGCTTAACCCACTGAGCCACCCAGGTTCCCCAAGGTACATTTTTAAAGATTTTTTTTTTCTGGGTTATGGAAACATTAACAAATAAATGAAAAAAAGGAGAAAGAACAGAAGTTCTCTAAGAGGCTAGCTCACATGAACTCGGATGATTCCAATTACCTTGCCATGTTTGAATTTATCTCTGTATACTAAAAAGCCATGTGCTTTTGAAAACCTCTATAATAATATGCCACATATAATCATAATTACATAATTATACAATATAAAAACGATTACTTAAATAACATTACCGGTTAACCTTGGTAATTACCTGTACATGTATGTGGGTAAATAGGCAATTTCACTATAGAAGACAGCTTTGTTTGAAAATTTTTTATGATGAAATTGTAGCAGTTTAAAAAAAAAAAAACTCTCAAAACTAAAAAGGCACAGCTTTGATTGCTTGGCCTGTGAATAAACTTTCCAGAGTGCTTTTCAGATTTGGCACAGAATAATGTTGCAAACCAAAGAATCAAAGACAACTTGCTGAAGAAAATTTATGTTGGGTTGGTAAATAATTCACAAGACTTTTTAGGTTGGTTTGAAATTTAAACAGGAGATACTGTAATTGAGAGTAAAGTTGGAAAACTAGATAGTTATACAAGTGAACTCATGCTTGCCTCAACTAATAATAGGGTTATACTCACCAGATAAGGTCCTCTAGAGTTCCTACCACACAGGAACTGGACCAGGAACAGGAGCAGACCCAGGAAGATACAGAAGCTCAGAGCTCTTCTCTGAGAAAGGAACATCTCACTCATACCTAACCCTGAGAAGCAGTGTCCTTCAAAAATATTTAAATGCTATAAGTGCACAATAGGTTGAGTGATCCACTTGGTTAATTTAGTTGAATGAGGTAGCTCTTTTTCAAGGAAAAAAAGAAACATAATCTCATCAATTTAGTGACAAATAAGTTGAATGATTTGATTGAATTGACCTTCACTCAGTCACTGAGGAACCCAGTAGCTGGCTGGGGATATAGACTTAGAGTGTGAGGCAATCCCCTACAATTTTCTTGGTGCTCTATCAAGGGCTAAACCTTATGAACAAGTGTAATTTTTGACTTGCTGAAGAAAATTTATGTTGGGTTGGTAAATAATTCACAAGACTTTTTAGGTTGGTTTGAAATTTAAACAGGAGATACTGTAATTGAGAGTAAAGTTGGAAAACTAGATAGTTATACAAGTGAACTCATGCTTGCCTCAACTAATAATGATATGTCAATAAATGCAGAGAATAAAACATTGATGGTGAATATAGGGTAAGAAAGAACTCTGTCAGTGGAAAGCTTTAAAAACTGTTTTTTCCTGCTTTACTTTGCTTTTCATAAATAACCTTCCTCTTGAAATGTGGCTGCGAATGTAATTTGTTTTTTCTCTTTTCTCCTAAGCTTGTTGAGAGGTAAACTGATCTACCTGAAACTGTGACTAGAGATCAATATATAGTATCAAAGGGAAAAAAAAAAGATGATGATTTATCAAAGAGAGACTAACTTTTCTCCCTCATAATTTTGTTCTCTGATCTATCACTATACCACAAGTTTCTTAGAATCTCTCAGCTAAAAAAAAATGCGTAACTATATATATTTATTTTAATAAGAATATCTCTTTGTAAGGAATGGTGAAAACGGAAAGATAAGCTAAGCATACCAAGCGCAGTAACTTGATAAATCAAGTTACATTTGGCTGAAGAGAAGTTTATAAAGTTGACGCTCAGTCCCAAACTAGCCCTTGAATTACCAAAAAGACACAAATGCAAACATCACATAGAGCGAATTACCAACACTGAGTGTCAGTTCTTTCCAGCTGTTTAGGTATGTGGCAATGAAATGATCCATGGACAAGAAAAATACACACGTTGGTTCTGCACTATGCACTAAATAATCTGAAGCACGAACAGCCACACAAGCTCTAACACTTGTGTGTTCACAGAGGGATTCCACGGAAAGGGGGTTAAGAAGGCACAGGGGGATAGATTGATCTTTTGGGGAAAAGAAAAAAAATAATAAAAGAATGAGGTTTGAAATTCTCCAGATACTAGCACATGAACTCCATTTTTTTTTTTCAAGGAATAAAAGCCAAATAAAGTCATCTTTGTCTCACTAATAAAAGCTTCAGAAAACACAACCACTAAAAACAAAGGTCCATCCCAGAAAGATAAAGAAAACCAACAAAATCTTACTGGAGACATTGAGATTGAAAGGATACTCACTTTTCCCTTTGATTTTGAACGATTAATTACTTTAAATTTATTTTAAAGAAAATCTAGTGCCTGGTTAAGTCATTTGTAGGCAATTTTGTCATGTTGCTAGGTGAATAATAAAACTTCGGTGGAAGATCTAATGTTTACCTTTTCAATGCCATAAATCATTCCACTTTCCAAAGTTTTGAATTACGATGGCAAAATTTTTGGCCCGGTCTGATTTTGTAAAATTGATGTTCAGTAATGATGACGGCAGGATTTAAGCTTAGCTGCAAAGGGAAATCTGTGTCGTAGAAGCCCAGAGCAAAATCAGATTAGACTCACAAAATGCCTTACACATTAATAAGCATGACGTGGTTGTGCTAGCGCTTTATAATTTTTTTTGTTGTTGTTGCCTTTTTTTTTTTAAATGCTCAAAACAATTCTGTTATTTATTTATTTATTTTTAAAGATTTTATGTATTTGACAGACGGAGATCACAAGTAGGCAGAGAAGCAGGCAGAGAGTGAGGAGGAAGCAGGCTCCCCGTTGAGTAGAGAGCCTGATGCGGGGCTCGATCCCAGGACTCTGGGATCATGACCTGAGCCGAAGGAAGAGACTTTAACCCACTGAGCCACCCAGGCACCCCCAATTCTGTTATGTTGAAGAAGATCATGATCATCTCTAGTTCACAAACGACTTACCAAGTTCAGGAAATCTAAGCAGTCATCCTTCATTCTCTCAGATCTCTTCTTGGAGGCCAAAGGCCTGTGGTTGAGGGTTTGGGGCATGTTCAGGGGCCACCAGCCCTCTGGACCACCAGGTCAGGCCTCTGAACAACGTCAGTCATTTGAAGGGTCACTGTGGGTTCCAGGGTTACAGTCTGTTCACCTAGTCCGCATTAAGATGCAGTTTCTGGCACCAAACACATTATGGAGTAGAGTAAGGACCATGGAAGAAGTCTGAGCAGAGACTTGGGGGGGGGGGTGATGCTTAGAACCTAGTCAGATAAATACAGACAGCATGAGGCCAGGGAAGTCTGTCCCAACCTACTTTCTGCTAAGTTGATAATTCAGTTAGACACAATATTTAATTTTTTAAAATAAGTTGTTGGGATTGTCTTTTAATGATTTAGAGGACTGTCCGATTCCCCTGAAATGAAATCTCCCCAAGGAAATGCTTGATGAATCCATCATATTATAATTAAGCCACAGATTATATTTTGCCTGATAATTTCAAGTAAGTGTTGCTGAATAATCATGACACTGTCTCATCCCAGACAGGGTAAGGGGGGTGGGTAGTTCTGGAATCAAATCGCCTTGTGTTTGAATCTCAGACATACTGCTTGGTAACGGACTGTTTTTTGGTAAATTATCCCATCTCTTTTTCTTTAGTTTCCACTTCTGAAAAATGGGAATCATAAAAAGAATACCTATGTCACAGTGTTTTTGTGAGGATTAAATAAAATAATCCACGTAAAGCATTTAATGAGAGCATTATAACATGAGCTCTTATTTGGAAGGATTTTGGAGACCCAAGCAAAATTCTCTATGTGACGGAACATAACTATATCTTAATCATTGTCCTCACACAAGCCTCAGACAAACACAACTTTACTTTCTGTCTCTACAAGTGATCTGCCTTTTCTGGACATTTCATGTAAATATGGGGCCTTTGCACCTGGCTTCTTTCCCTTTGAATAATGTTTTCAAGGTCATACACATTGTAGCATGTATCGTAGTTCATTGCTTTTTACAGCTGAATAACTTTCCATTGTATAGACATACGGCATTTTGTTTAATCATTTATCAGTTGATGGACGTTTGGACTGTTTCTACATTTGGACTACTATGAAGAATATAGCTACAAATATCCATGTACCAGTGTTTATGTAAATATATATTTTTTCAATTCTTCAGTGTATATACCTATGTATAGAATTACTGAGATAGATGATAACTCCATTTTTTAAGTTTTTAAGAAATGCCAAGCTCTTTCCAAAGGTGATTGCACCTTGTTACGTTCCTACCAGTGGTGTATGAGGGTTCCAATTTCTCCACATCCAGACCCAAAACTTGTTATTATCCTTTTTTTTTTTTTTTAAGTACAGCTATTCTAGTGAGTATGAAGAAGTATTTCACTGTGATTTTGCTTAGCATTTCCCTATTGACTAATGATATTGAGCATCTTATCATGTGCTTATTGGCTATTTGTATATCTTCTTTGGAGAACTGTATATTTAAATCCTTCATCCATTAAAAAAAATTCCTTTTTGTCTTTTTATTTTTGAGTTGTAAAGGTTCTTTATATAGTCTACATACTAGATCCTTATGAAATATATTATTTGGAAATAATCCTTCCCATTCTATGGACTTTCTTGGTGGTGCCCTTTGAAGCACAAACATTTTTTTAAATTTCAAAAAAGTCTAATTTACTTGTTTTTCTAGGTGTCATATCTAAGAGACCAGTTCTTACTCCAAGGTCATGAGATGTACACATACTTTCTCTCTAGGCGTTTTATGGGTTTAACTATTACATTTAAGTATTTGCTCCATCTTGAGTTGTTACATATTATATGAGGCAAGGGCCCACATTCATTTTTTTTTTTTTTTTTTACATGTAGATATTCAGCTGTCTTATCACCATTTGTTAAAAAGATGATTCTTTAACCACTGGCTTATCTTGCCATGTGTAAAATTAGTTGACCATAAATGTATGGGTTTATTTTATTTTTATTTTTTTTAAGGTTTTATTTATTTATTTGAGAGAAAGAGAGACAGAGCACAAGCAGGGGAAGCAACAGAGGGAGAGGGAGAAGCAGACTCTCTGCTGAATAAGGAGCCAAAGGTGGGGCTTGATCCCAGAATCCTGGAATCATGACCGGAGCCGAAGGCAGCCACTTAAAAGACTGGGTCACCCAGGTGCCCCTGTATGGGTTTATTTATAAATATAAACCACTTTGAGTTGATTTCTGAGTACAGTGTGGGATAAGAGTCTAAGTTCATTCTTCCAAGTATGAATATCCAAATGTCTTAGGGCCCATTGTTGAAAAGAGGTCTATCCCTTCACTATTGAAATTGCTTTGGCATCTTTGTCAAAAATCAGTTGATCATAAATACAAGGGTTTATTTCTAAACTCTCAGTTCTTTTCCAGTGATCTGTGTGTCTATCGTTAGGACTTGGTTATTTTAAAATTTTGTCGGTTGACATGCACAGTGAAGGAGCATGTTCTGCTCACATAGGTCACTTTCTCTTCTAAAGAAAATAAACGAAAGAAAATAAACTAAAGAAAATAAACTAAAATAAGGCAGAAGTTAAACTAAAATATATATATATATATATATATATATATATATATATATATATATGTATATATAGTAAGGCACAGTTAAGTGAAACAATGGGCTACTAGAAGAAGAGCCCTGGAAATCATAGGAACTAACTGTGAACTTTAACTAGCAGAGTTAACATAGTGGGAATTCCCAGTGGATAGCTTCCCATTTTCCCTAAATAAAGAAAGAAGATTGATAAGCAACATGGAAAAAATAAAATTTGCAGAGGCAGGGGTTCAGGTAGGGACTCTATCAGTACTGATAGTAGACTGTACCACAGACTACATCCTGCCACCAAATGAGTCTTTATGATTCCCTTGGCAATGAGCTAAATTAAAGAGCAGGGAAAAGGAAAGAATTGTTGGCAGAATTCTACATGTAGTCAATGGTAGCCAGTGTCCCGGGAAGGAGGACTCACGGAACATTACCATTCTTGATGCAATGCACATGTTGTACTCAGAAAGGAATGTGGAGAAAACTCTTGACAAGCAAAATAGGATTTGCATATGCTGGCTTAGTTGATGGACAGTAGAGGCTCCTATACCTGCCTCAGGCATTTTCGTTCTACTTGTGGTCAGCCTTAAGGAATTCTGCCTACGGCATGTGGGAGACCAGAAAAAAAAAAAAAAAAAGATCAGGCTAAAAGAAATGCAGCAGGAAGGACACTCATATACTCTTCTCCCAACAGATCTGATAGAGAAAACATTGGGAGAAACCACTGTAGGAAAGATGGATAACTAGATGTCATTTTTTCCAGTTTGGCCTAAATTTCTAGTCATTTTTATTTAAGAGTGGGATACAAACAGAGGATAAACATACTGGAAAATATCATAGAGTCGAAACTAGAAATATGTTAGTTTGATACGAAAAACAATCAGTAAAGAAGAGATTTATTCTGTGCTCTGAAGGGTGAGATAATGGCACGTGTTCTCATAGGGAGAGAGCAGAAGAGGTTTCAAGAGTCGTGTGACTATATTATAAACTTTGCCTAGCTACTTCAAAAAAAAAATTTCAGAACAACCACCAGAAAACCCCAAACAACTAGAGGCAGAAGAGTGGAGTGGTTAAGAGAATGGACACGAGGGCAAGACTCTCTGAGCATGATTTCCAGATTTGTTGCTAATTGTTAGCTCTGCGAATTTAGGCAAGGAATGTAACCTCTCCCAGCCTCTGTAGCCTCTTCCATAAAAGGGGTGAACACTGTCACTACCTCCTCACAGACGTGTAGTAAAGATTAAATAGGTCACTAAGTGGAAAGCGTTTATGAATATCTGAAACATTGAGGGCTATGTGGGTGCTTGCATTATAATACCTTGTTTTCTTTCATTATACATTCTTTTCAATTTCAGCTGAAAATACAGGTTGTGACAAAAGCCTAAAGATACCAGTTCATCCCACTTTTGTGGTAAGGGTAGCGATAAAGTGGTGTTAGTATTATTCTAATAAGAAATCTAATTTGATGTTTAGTGGAGTATTAAAAATGCTAATTATATGGTTTTCTTGACTTATAGTGAAATCAGCACTCTGAAAAGAAGATTAAATTGTAGATAAAACTTTAAAATGAAAAATAAATCTGTAATTATGGAGCTAATAAATATATATTACTTTTGAAACTTTTGCATATAAATGACTTTTTATCAAATAGTTCTTACTCAGGAAAATGGAACAGGGAAAGTCAAGTTTACACAATTCTCATAGTAGATGTGTTACAGAGAAGTTAGATACAAGCAGGATATTTGAAAATTTAACAGAGTATATTAATGGTCTCTTTTGTGAAGGGACAATCCTTTCTGTCATGTGAAAGCCCTTGCTAATGTAATTTGCATACACAAACAAGTGTTTAGAATTTAAAGTAAGATCAAGGAACATTTGTGTAAATGGAGGTTAATGTGTGGTTTCTAAATGTCTTGGCATCTCTAGGGGATTAGGAGGATCAACGTCCCTTTTCTTTGTGGTCACTGAAGCTCTGGACCAGCCATGGGAGAAATAGATGCCCTCCTAGATCTGGCCAATGTTGAAGTCAAGGCATGGCATGGGACCGTGTCTCCTGGCCAATGGAGTTTGGGATCAAGAAAATCATATCCCCTTTTCCGTAGGCTAGAGATGGGCTACCAGTGGCTCCCTCACGAAGCCAGGCCATCTTGTTCAAGTTCATGCTGGCACTGAAGCCAGTGACTTTGTCTTTACATATAATCTAGTCCTCCTTTGAGCTCTGCTTTTGTCTCTTATTCCCTATCATACTTACATGTGTGGAATCTCGTGTTTAAGAATGTTTCCTAAGGTAATCTTAGCTTCCCCACTTTCCTTCTCCATTCCTCACCATGCCCCTATCTTTGCCATAAAGTCAGTTTCTATTTACCCCTCTCCCCAAGCTGGCTGCTAGAGTTCCTCTAGCCATCCTGTCAGAGTTTTACGGTTTGTTGGCACCTATGGCATGTAATGCTACACTGTTCATTATGGTTGCCAAGCAATGGCATGTCATTAAGCCCCAAGGGAATCCTAAATTCCCAAACACACTCATTCAAGAAGGTCACCCTCAAGACATCTGTCTTCCTTTCTGACCTGCTGCCGATAGACAACAGCTGTTGGGCCATACTCAGCTCCTATCATGTCCATTGTCTACTGAAATTATTACAGTCCCCCCAAATCCCATGCTTCCTACCAGCTGATATAATTGTTCTGAGATGCTAACCACAACCACAGCAGCTGGGTCTACTTGTAGGCAGAGTGATTCCCCTTGAGGAGTGATGGTCACTGTTCCCAGGAATGCTATCATCTAGAGAAACTATAAACCACCAATAAGGAAACACCTTTCCCTAGGCAATCCTGGGGTCATCCTTGCCTACAGTACCCATGGCAGTTCAAAGCTGTCGTCCTAACAACTCTCCATGGTCAAGCTCAAGGGAATAGACCTCAAAACTCTTGTCTGGTGTGCAGTGTCCACCTCAAGCTCCATTGTTATTAATCCTGGTCTTGGGCAAATCAACATATTAGTGTATTAATTCCCCCTACACAGCTTGCCCCTTGTCTACTTTTTTTTTTTTTTAAAGATTTTATTTATTTATTTGACAGAGAGAAATCACAAGTAGTCGGAGAGGCAGGCAGAGAGAGAGAGAAGCAGGCTCCCTGATGAGCAGAGAGCCCGATGCGGGACTCGATCCCAGGACCCTGAGATCATGACCTGAGCCGAAGGCAGCGGCTTAACCCACTGAGCCACCCAGGCGCCCCACCCCCTTATCTACTTTTGCTCACAATCGTTGACCTGCATAGCATCCCCCTTCAGTTGCTCCTCTCTGGCCTCAGTCCAATCATCTTTCAAATTCAAGCCCAAGTCCCACCACCTTCCATGGACTCTGCCCCCAACTGACCCAGCCCTGTGAGATTTAGTCCCTTCTCAATTGCCTTTAGTGCTTTTGCTACCACTGATTTGACCATTATCACACTTCCTCTATAGAATCCCAATATTTTAGAGATGGAAGGAACCTTAGATAATAATATATCTGCTCTTTTAAACAAATGATTAACTGAAGCCCAGAGAATCCGAGTGACTTTTGCTAGGGCCGTCCCTCTCTTCCTCTGACCCTTAGGGGATCTGATCCTCTACTTCTTCATGACTGGATCTTGACATTGAAGAGTAAGGCACTGGCTGCAGCTTTAAATATAGAGAAAGGAGAGCCTAAGTCTGAGTCCTGGATGAAGGAGGGCTCAGGAAGACTAAAAGTTTTAATTCCAAGGAAGTAGACCAAGACCAACAAGCGGCCACCAAATAAAGGGTTAAGCACAGGAAGTAATCACATTTGAGTGCCTAGTTTGGGGAGGTGAATCAGGAAATATCTACTGTGGCCATGGTATCCAAAGGCATTAAAAACCTTCTAAAAATAATTAGAAAATTAGATCTTAGGGGAAAAGCTATTAGAAATTACATTCCAGTTTATACACAGAACTGGCATAGTGGCAGTGACAGTATATATATACATATGTGTGTACATATGTATATACACACATACATACACATATGTATGTGTGTGTGCACATGCGTGTGTGTGCCAGCTACATATATATGCACATCTGTGTATCTCATATATGAATATGTCTTCTCTTATGCCTGACTGGACATTCTTGAGGACCATGACTATCTTTGACACATTAGCATTTGGATCAACTAGCTGTACCTCATTCATGGTAAGCACACATTAAAAGTGGTTGTCTATGATAGTAAGTTTCATTTGGTCTTTAGGAAATTTTCTCATGTAAAATAAGGAATAAGATGAGGGCCTTAATGAGTATGAACTGTCCTGAGACTTCCTTTTTTATTTCTGAGTGTTCTAGCTATTGTTATCTTCCTACCACACGGTTGTTTTGAAAGCCACACTCAAGCACCACGTTTACATCTGACTACAAGATGACATCCCTAGGCCTCCAGAGGTTCCAGAGGCCAGCCAGTCAATGGGGAATCTGAACATCAAGGTCTCTCTGTGGCCTCTGGAAAACCCATTTGGTATGGTGGTCTCCTGGCAAGAGAATTGACATGATCTGCTTAGACAGGCCCATGTTGGATTCAAACTAACTAGCACAGACAAGTTAGCTGTAGTTTGAAATTTTTAAGATTCATTTGCAATTATAGTTGTCGCCTCTTACCTGCAGGGGATCTGTTCCAAGACACACAGTGGATGCCTGAAACCACGGACCCTATGTATAATATACTTTTCCGATATAAACTTAACCTATGATAAAGATTAATTTGTAAATTAGGCACAGGAAGAGATTAACGACAGTAATTAATAGGAAATAGAACAATTATAATGACATTCTGTTAAAAACTTACATGAATATTGTCTCTCAAAATATCATACTGTTCTCACTCACCCTTCTTGTGATAATAGGAGTTGATAAAATGCCTACAAACGAGATGAAATGAGATGAACCATGGTGGTCTTGTGATGTCGTATTAGGCTACTACTGACCTCCTGACCTTATGTCAGAGGAGAATCATCTGCTTCTGGATTGCAGTTGAACGCGGGTAACTGAAACCACAGAAAGCAAAACCATGCATAAGGGGGCACTACTGTCCCATGCGAGGGCCATTCAGAGAGAATGATGTTGCAATTTTCAGAGTAGGCCGGCCTCAAGTCCTTGTCTCCAGTGCTCTCATTCCGGGGACCCCTCAACCTCTCCTGTGTCTCCTTGTGGTCCCGTACCTGTTGTCCTTTGGAGCACGCACTCCTGACTCTGCCCAGGCAGAGCTTGTCTAGGTGGCATTCTCAACTCACTCTCATCTACTCTCCTGCCAGAACTGGTCTCCTCCCAGGGTAAAATCCAGGGACAAAAATGCTTTGAGTTAAGCGGAACACACCAGCTGCCTGCAGCTCAGTGAAGAACAGCAAGACCAAACTTGGCTATGAAGGGAAAGGGAAATCTTAGCACTCACACCTCTTTCTGAAAATATGCATAAGATGACATTCCTGTTCTGAAATAGCAAGGGGGTGGACCCGGATCATTAGGGAAATTTGATAGGCATGAGAAAGCACTTCCAAGGCCCCTCTGACCCCTGACGCTCTGTTCTGCTCAGACCCCAGGAAGGGATGTGACTCCAGCCAACTGTCGCTCATCCACGGTGATTGGGGTGGAGGAGCATGACTAATGGAGGTCTTTTGTGAATTCTCAAGCCTTGTTTTAGTCATTAAATTCATCCTTCTTCTTCACCAGAACTTTTACCAGAGGGCTGAGTGGCCAGGATGGAGTCTCAGTCCTCAGTCTGCTCTCCGTTGAGGTTCTAATTCAATTGGGATAGACGCCTCAGCTCAGGTTCAAGGACACAGAAGATGAATGAATAGGAACACTGAAAGATTCTTCAAAGTCAAGACAGTCCCAGCTTCCTGGGAAAGGCTATGATAACTGAAAATAGGGCAAGCTGTGCCTGACAGAAGCATATCACCTAATGTCAGAATTTAAGTACATGTCCTAGCCTAGTCTTTAAATGTCCTGGGAAGCCTCCAAAATTCGCTTACGGGTGGAAGGAACCTGTCCCGACTTCTACCTCACGATTAAATTCCTTCTTTAGATATAATTAGTGTTGATGGTAGAAGAAACATAAATGTATTCCTTTATATAAAGAGTCAGGAAGAAAACCTGAGCCTAGGGAATGCCACCTGAGCTGAGACCCATGGGGCATGGCATCCTATGATATATCATTGGCTTTGGTGTTTGCAGGAGGGGGCCGTGTGGAGCAGAAGCCTCTGGTGTTCCCTGTCAGCTGTTGGCATCAGGGCATGAAAACGTTTAAAAACAAATCAATGAGTCCTGTGCATTCATGTTCATGGACAGAGTCCTCAGCTATCTGCTTAGTGTGAGGCCCTCAGATATTACAAGTCCTCCATAGTCATTCCCAACCCTTGTAATTGTAGATCCTTTTCACAGGCGAAAATGGGCTTCCCATTAATAATGGAAAGATTTTTGCCTCTCTCACAGCTGTCTCTTCCTAAGTCTGTAGAAGAGCCAACTTTGTGGGGGACCAAATGATGTCATATTAGTCATGGCATCATTTTTCAACTGGTAAAAAAACTCCCTTCACCTGCAAAAATAAAATCAATATCATTCTCCATTTTTATATCATGTCTTAGTTTTAAAAAAGAATCTACCACCCAAACTCTTGACTCTCACTTTATCCAGTGGTTGAAAAATGATGCTATGACTAAAAGGTCCCCATAAAGGAGTAAGATTTAAGGAGAAAGCAGATCAAGAGGAAAACATCAAAGAAATGCTCTTCTCACGTACCTTTCCCAAAGAGCACTGACACTTTTATGTGAAGTGTCACAAAAATGACATTTAAAATTCCTTTCGATCTTGGTCACAGTTTTAAAAGTTCCAAAAAGGAATTCCCCCAAACATAAAATATCTCCAAAATGTCTGTAGCCAGTCTTTTCTATATTATGTAAGTACGTGAGGACAGGCATGACGTCTTTTCCTTATTGTATACACTGCCTGTTTTGTCAACTAGAAACTGATAATCATCTCAAAGGTATTGACAAAAATCCTGCATTTCATTTTGTTGATCTTAAATGTTCCTTATGGTTACGATAAATGCATCTAAAGTAGTAATACTTCTCTTGACCCCTTAGGTTGAGTTCCCCTGTTTATAATACAGTAGACAAGAAGAACATTGACAGCCTTTCCTAGGATCTACATTCCTCTCTAGCTGTATGTTAAGCAGTGGGGAGGCTGCATCAGAGGGTGAGTAATAGCATAATTAGATGCAGGCTGGCTATCTCACTCTGGAAAATTGGCTGGATGTGGAAAACTTAATTTTGGCGAACTTAAGAAAAATAATGGAACTGAATCCAATGTACTGATAAATAGACACTCTTCATTGTTCACAGGCAGACAAGGGTGGGTAAAAGAACTTTGAAATTCCACACCACCAGTATTCGCAAGTCTGAGAACCAGAGTACAAGGAAGACGCGACACATATTTTAGGCAGTCTGTGGTCACTTTGGTTAAATGCTCACAACCAAACCACCAGGATTTTACCAAGTTCACAACAAACGTTCAAGGTCAATTTCTTTTGCAGATAGATACACAGAAGACTTTTACTTAGATAGTTTAGATCACTGATTCAATCAAGAACAAGTTAAAATTTGTAATCCCATGATAAGCCAAATCCAGATTTAAACCAGTTTATAAGTCTTTACACAGAATAATTTTGGGAGAATAAACCAGCCTTTCTTTGTGCTTCTTTGTATCTTTGTTGTTTATTTTTTTACTGGAATTTTCTCCTAAATGACTCTGTCTTTAAATTCCTTATATAGTGTATGAGCTGCCACTCGTCTAGGAAAAGATCTTAGAAGATCCTTAATTTCCTTTTACAGTCTTAGCCATGAGAATCAGTTCAATTCAAAATACATCAAAAATTAGAGGAAAAAAAGAATTTCATTGTCAGAGGAAAATAACAGATAAAAACAAATTATGACCTCAGACAGACAATTGGTTTCATCTTTGGGGGCAGTGCTAAAATAATTCTGATCAAATGTCTATGTGAAATCACAGAACACAGCAACAGTTCTATTAAAATGATCCATTCTTTTTATAGCTTATGGGAAGAGAACTCTGTAGAAGACATGAAGTGATTCTCTCAGAGTTTGATCAATGTTTGAAAATGTATGACAAAGTCAAGGAAGGTTACACAGAACCATTGGGCTCTCTCCTTCCAATAATTAAGATGCCCCAGACTTGAGCAAAATCTTTGCATAAAATATATGCTGCTGTCCCTTTTCCTACCACGGCTCCCACCTGACTTTCATAGCTTCCCCGATGCTTAATCTTTTCTGAATTCCTTGTCATTTTAAAAACTCACCTGCCCTGGGCCTTTTTCTCTCAATATCTTTGAGAATTAAGGTTTTACTTCTCACACTGCAGTACTAATACCTCCTGGAGGTCTGTAGTTTTGGTCAGAAGGCACTAGAGCTTAAGTAAGGGTGTGTGCTTTGGGGATTTTCCTTTCTGTAAGCTTTTGAGGTAGATAGTCCTCTTCCATTGATAAGGGAAATCTGTGTTCCAAGGTGGTAGACCAATCCATCAGGGGAATCCCAGTCCCAGCCCCAGGGCCATTCTGGGTTTCCCCCCACCCCCCACTCCCACCGCACTGGCAGCAGGCGCCAAGAGTGGCACAGATAAGAAAGTAAATGTGTATAAACCACCCCCTCTGTTTGTGCTTAGGGCTCAGACCTTGGGAGATGACTCTCCTCTGAGCCTGCCAGCATTAAATAAATCTCCCAATCCTCCAAGGTCTCAAGTGCCACTTGGTTCTTCCGTCGGGATCCAGTCCAGGTTCTGTAACACCATCACAAAAATCCTTTAAAAAAAATTTTTAACAATATTAATAGACCCCACTTTGTTATAATAAAGTCTCACAGATGGGAGAGCTATTTATTGTATTCCTAAAGTGACTTTCCCAACCTATAACCTGACCCACTTGCAGATTTCCCATTTAACTTTCAGAAGGAAATCTATTTATTTTACTTAAAGAAAGGCCTCACAGTGATTCCCCCGACTGCCTACTACTTTTATAAGAACTAAAAATTAGAAGTATGTTAAGAATGAAATGAAAATATGGGCTGCGGCAAGTAAACTATTCAAGGTTAATATGCATTTTCTACTAATGAAGAAATTAAAAACTCAACCATAATTTGACCCAGATAACCTTTAGGATCCTCTACAACTCCGAGTATCTATGATTCTAACTTTTTTTTTTTCACAAGTATAAACCCTTGCTTAATAATTTCAGTTATTGTAGACAAAAATCACAGTAGACAAAGACCTTAGGACAACTAGTTCAAAATCTAGCATGATTTTCTCATTTTGTAGAAGAAAAATAATTGCATATGTAAAGTCCCACAGCTAGTAATTTAGCCCAGATATGTTTCTGCTGTTTCATACATTCTATCCGGCCTCTAGAAATGTTTAAGAAACATTAGAAAAATTAAAACACTTGAGGCCTATATTTTAAGTGGTTTCCATTAAATTTTTATCATAAGTAATTGACATAAATTTATTGCATTTACCTTCTTCTCATCTTCCTGAGATCTTTCTTGCTCTGAAATACATCTCTTAGTCTTCATTTTGTTGCTGTTTGAGTGAGGGTCTGTCTAGGAGTGATAAATAGTCTTAGTGCTTACCTAAAAGTGTCTTTATTTAGCCTTCATTATTGAGCGATAATTTCTCTGGTCTTAAATCCTTAATGGGAAATTATTGTCCCTCAGAATGTAGATGATGTGATTATATTGTCTTCTTTGATGCAAAGTCGGCTGCCAATCAAAAGGACACTACTTTTGTAGGTAATTTACCTTTTCTCTTGGATTTCTTTTACAACTCTGTGCAATGTTTATCTAGTATTTCTTTGAAGATTATTTTCCCTATATTTCTTTGTATATATCTTGACCTTCTGGAATTCTTAAGTATTAACATACAACTTTTTGTTTCTATGCACTATTTATTCTGTATTTTCCCAAGACCTATCTGCTAGTTCACTGATTCTCTCTTTGGCTATATCCAATCTACTTCATTACTTATCATTTTTAATTTTGTTAAGATTTATTTATTTATTTAAGAAAGAGTACAAGCGGGGAGAAGGACAGTGAGAAAAGGAGAAGCAGACTCCCTGCTGAGCAGGAAGCCCAAGCCAAAGGCAGATGCTTAACCAACTGAGCCACCCAGGTGTCCCTAATAAATTTTTAATTTTAGTGACTAATATGTCAAACATATTTTGTTTTAAAGATTTTACTCATTTATGAGAGAGAGAGAGAGAGAGAGAGAGAGATCAAAAATAGGGATGAAGGGAGAGGGAGAAGCAGACTCCCAGGTGAGCCGAGAGCCTGACCTGGGACTTGATATCATGACCTGAACTGAAGGCAGACACTTAACCTACTGAGCCACCCAAGGACCCATCAAACATCTTCTTAATGTTAAGTTTGAATCTATTCAAATCTGCCTGTTTGTTTTTCATGCAGATATATTTTATTATGGGCTCTATTTCTTTTTTTCCTTCATCATCATTAAGACATATTTATTTTATAATATTTTTCAGATTATTCTATTAACTCTAGTTCTTGGGGAACTAACTTTATTATCTATTAAATGTTAATTGTCCCTCAGTAATTAATGTCTTCTTGCAGTTTATATATTTTTACTGGGAGCATTCTCTTATGCACACTCTCTCTTCCCTCTCTTGGAAAAGTGTGAGAGTCTCACAACTTGTGAATACCTCTAGAAATTGGTTTCAAGTTTTCTTTTACCTGGGGTCCTCTGGCTTCATGTTTTATATTAACTTCTTATGTATAACATTTATTTAATTTAAAATATATCTATATTAATATCTTTTTTTTTTTTTTGGAAACTCCACACAATTAAGGTAGTGTCAACCCAAATCCCTAAGTTTTGCTGAGTATTGCCCTTTGATTTCTTGTAGGTGCCATTTTTTTTACTTACCTACAGTGCCAGAAGGGTGCCTTTATTGCTGAATTCCTAGGAAGTGGAAAAGCTTTACTGGTTCCCTCTTCATGGTCTGAACTGTTTTTGGTTTTGTGCAGGGGGCTTTATTCCTAATATCTACCTTTTTGGATTCAAGACTTCATCTACAATTCCCTAAAGATGCTAAAAACCCCAGTATCCAATGTCTAGGGCCCATATCCGTGAATGGTACCCTCAGTCTAGATTCTCTATTTTTTATTATTATTATTCATTATTTCTTCTGACCTGGAGATTTTCTTTTGTTTCAAGTTTATTGTTATTTTATATTTTATTAAATTTTATTTTGCTTTAATTTTTAACAGAATTGGGCAAAAAAGGTGGTCATTTATATTAGTGTTATCAAACATTCTAAAGCATTTAAAAGAGATTTTCTACAGGTCCAGTTCATACATTTTCTCATTCTATTTTAATTGTGATTCTGAAATCATTTGCTGATGTCCAATTTCCCAGAACCTAAGGAAATCAGTAGACTTATATTACCAACTAGCTCAATTATCTCTTTAGTTCTTTTTTTTTTAAAATTTTATTTATTTATTTGACAGACAGAGATCACAAGTAGGCAGAGAGGCAGGCAGAGAGAGAGAGAGAGAGAGAGAGAGAGAAAGAGGGAAGCAGGCTTCCTGTGGAGCAGAGAGCCTGATGCGGGGCTCGATCCCAGGACCCTGAGATCATGACCCGAGCCTAAGGCAGCAGCCCAAACCACTGAGCCACCCAGGCGCCCCTCTTTAGTTCTTTTAATGTTAATTTTTAACAAAACCAATAACATAATATCTCAGAAAATAGCACATTCCATATTTAACTGTAGCCAATTTCTTCATGCAGGGTCAAAAACTTTGTGAGGTCTTATTGTCAAAATCTTAAAGAAATGTGTATGCTCTCACCAGGCAGAGAAAAAGTATTTCTGGCATAGGTAGGAGGATGACTTAAGATAGGGACATAAAAAGGTATATCAAGATCAGAGAACTACAAGTAGTTCTGTAGACAAAAGCAAAGGTAAGTTTGAAGATAGAGAGAAAATGGAAACATTGAGAATTAAAGCCAAAGAGGTGAACAAGATCAAATTGTGGTGGTTCTTTATACCAAGCTAAGGAATTTGAACTATGTTCCTATGGGAAATAGTGAACAAAGTTTTGAGTTGATCAGCTTTGTGCTTTAGAAAGATTTGTCTTAAAAAGTATTGTGGAGAATAATTAGAAAATAAGAAGAAAACTAATTAGGAATTCATTGCAGAATAGGAGAAACCAAAATAAATAAAGAATAATAAGAATGAGAAGGAAATAAACAAATACACAGATTAATGAGCAACAATTGGCCAGACTTAGTCATGTTTAAATGATGCTTTCCACCATGACTTGAAATAGAGAAATAAATTTGAAGACATGATAATGAGTACCTTTAAATATGTTGATTTAGAGGCGCCTATAGGACATAGAAAATTAGAGCTATTAGAAAATGTATTTGGCTTGGATATACATTTTGATAGAATCAAAAAGTTCTTTTCTTTCTTTTTTTAAAGATTTTATTTATTTATTTGAGAGAGAGAGAGAGCATGAGCAGAGGGAGAGGGAAAAGGAGAGGGAGAAGCAGACTCCCTGATGAGAAGGAAGCCCAACACTGGGCTAGATCTCAGGACGCTGGGATCATGACCTGAGCCCAAGGCAGATGCTTAACAGACCAAGCCACCCAGATGCCCCCAGAAAGTTCTTTCTCCATTAGGCTGAAAGCTCTCTTGTAGCTTTGGCTAAAGAAGACATTGGCTCTTTAATGATTTCTTATGCTGCATTTATTTTTTCATTTATGCAATAAACTAGTATTTATTTAGCACCTGCTCTGTGCTGGCATTTCAGTCTTCACAGGAGATCTACCAGTGCACAAAAAACCATGATTTCTATAGCCTTCCTCCCCTCCACAGAGCTTACACTCAAATAGCAGAGAGATAATAAAGCAGTGAATAAATGGATAAATACAGTAATTATAGATTAAGATAAAGAGTATAGAGTAAGTAATGATGTTATTTATAAAGGAAAATGATCTAAGGGCTGATTTTGATGATTATGAAAAACCTATCTTTGGAAGTTCTGTTAAAAATTATACCTGAAAATTTGAGAAAAGTACATGCGAAATGCCAGAAAGTTTCCAGCAGAAGGAATAGCAAGAATAAATCCCTGGGGGAAGAAAAAATATCAGTGTGGCCTAGGAGATATCAGAACCTCAGTCAGCCTGGAAAATACAGGCTTAAGATAATGATGGAGAAATAAGCAGAAAAAAGATCATGTAAGAAAAAAAAATTTACAGATGCCTCATCATTGTGAAGTTCATAGCAGAAATAAATTTTATAGTCACAAAAATAAAGTGTCCAAAATTATAACTTTCTTATTTTTCTCTATCCTTGGTTTATAGTTATTCTTAAGGGTTTATTTCCACTTGTGGCATGAAATTTAATCTTGATAATTCAGGCCAAACTTTTTCAATTTGCTTTCTTTCCTTCTTTTGGGTAGAATCAGTCACTTTAGGGGTTATCCCTTTGCCATTTTAATTCTCTTATCTCTGCTAATGATTTAGATTGTTGAGTAGGTAGAGATGAGAATAAGAGAATGTGTGTGTGTGTGTGTGTGTGTGTGTGTGTGTGTGTGTTCATGTGTGTATTAATTGTATACCCTAATTTGCCTGATACTATCTTGGCTTATTTCTTTGTTCTGGAGTCCAGTCTCATTTAGCAATTACCCTAAAGTTTAAAATTTTAATGAGGTAGTATTAATAAATAACTGTATTCAAATAATCTGGGGGCCAGCACCTGGAGATCTTAACCGATTTAGCGTCTGTCTTCAGCTCAGGTCATGATCAGGGTCTGGGATGGAGTCTCACATAAAGCTCCCTACTCAGCAGATGGGGGGTACTTCTCCTTCTCCCTCTGCCCCTAATCCTGTGCTCTCTCTCTCTCTCTCTCTCTTACTCTCTCTCAAATAAATAAATAAATAAATAAAATCTTTTTAAAAAATGAAGTAAATTAAAAATCTGGAATGGGTTTGGTAGACCTGCCCTTTGTACTTTGGCTTCTTGTAATAGTATACAATACATATACGTGGTGAACAGTTTTTATGTGGTAAATCTGAAGATGACCAGCCATAATCAGCCTCTATATATTTTTAACCTTTTCCAGACCCAGGGAAACTAACATTTTTATCTCAAGATCATCATGGGAGGTATGTCACCAATAAGATGAAATGCACTGGATCATGAACAACTTAGGAAGAGGGCTTGGTTATTTCAGTGTGTGGCGCTGCTGCCCCTGCTGGTCACTTGGTGTAACAGCCAGTTGGGCAACAGTCACCTACACAAAATTACCTAATAAGGATGTCAGAGCAGAATGAAGCCTTAAAGAAGACATCCAGATGGCCAACAGACACATGAAAAAGTGCTCCATATCACTCGGCATCAGGGAAATACAAATCAAAACCACAATGAGATATCACCTCACACCAGTCAGAATGGCTAAAATCAACAAGTCAGGAAATGACAGATGCTGGCGAGGGTGCGGAGAAAGGGGAACCCTCCTCCACTGTTGGTGGGAATGCAAGCTGGTGTAGCCGCTCTGGAAAACAGCATGGAGGTTCCTCAAAATGTTGAAAATAGAACTGCCCTATGACCCAGCAATTGCACTATTGGGTATTTACCCTAAAGATACAAACGTAGTGATCCAAAGGGGCACGTGCACCCGAATGTTTATAGCAGCAATGTCCACAATAGCCAAACTATGGAAAGAACCTAGATGTCCATCAACAGATGAATGGATCAAGAAGATGTGGTACATATACACAATGGAATACTATGCAGCCATCAAAAGAAATGAAATCTTGCCATTTGCGACAACATGGATGGAACTAGAGCGTATCATGCTTAGCGAAATAAGTCAAGCAGAGAAAGACAACTATCATATGATCTCCCTGATATGAGGAAGTGGTGATGCAACATGGGGCCTAAGTGGGTAGGAGAAGAATCAATGAAACAAGATGGGATTGGGAGGGAGACAAACCATAAGTGACTCTTAATCTCACAAAACAAACTGAGGGTTGCTGGGGGGAGGGGGTTTGGGAGAAGGGGGTGGGATTATGGACATTGGGGAGGGTATGTGCTTTGG
The DNA here is from genome assembly GCF_964662115.1 of Mustela nivalis. Classification (NCBI taxonomy): domain Eukaryota; kingdom Metazoa; phylum Chordata; class Mammalia; order Carnivora; family Mustelidae; genus Mustela; species Mustela nivalis. Next base: position 146,239,910 of record NC_139023.1, on the reverse strand, counting down.
TGAGTGCTGTGAAGTGTGTAAACCTGGTGATTCACAGACCTGTACCCCTGGGGTAAAAATATATGTTTATAAAAAATAAAAAATTAATTAAAAAAAAAAGAATGAAGCTGTAAAAAATATACAATAGTCTGCCTCATGAAAGATGTGTAGAAAGTAGAGGTTAAGTGTTTTTGCTATAGAACACATAGCATTGCTTACTGTGGTTTTATTTATTGTATGTTGTAAAGCTAAACCAGGTTTTTCAAATTATTTTTGATATGTCAATCAAGAAACAGATATAACACCAGTTATCTAAAGAGCTACTTATTATAAATGATTTTTAACCAGATTAAATTGTTAACTAGGTTATTAAAAGTGTCAAACAAACAAAAACAAACAAACAAAAAGCCTGTAGGATAACACTGAGAGAAAAACTTCAGAAAGTATTTCTCTGAGGCTGAAGGGACAAAGAAAAGAGGTTGGAACTATTAAAACTTAGAAATTTAGGGGTGCCTGGGTGGCTCAGGTGATTAAGCATCTGCTTTTGACTCAGGTCATGATTCTAGGATCCTGGAATCAAGTCCAACGTTGGGGCTTTCTGCTCAGCGGGGAGTCTGCTTCTCCTTCTGCCCCTTTCCCCTACTCATGCTCTCTCTCTCTCTCTTTCAAAAATAAATAAAATCTTTTAAAAAATAAAAAATAAAACTTAGAAATTTAGAGGTGGGACCCCCAGAGAGCTGAAACTCCAGTGTCTGAGGAGGAAGCTCTTCTCAGCTAAAACTAATAAAAAAAAAAACCACACAGTTTATAAAGAGGAACCCAGGCCACAAGATTACATGATGTCCTCTGATTGTGTGTACCAACTCAAGGTCCTCTTTACAAGCTAGAAGCTGCTTTTTCTCAAAAGGTGTTACCTACAGAAGACAGCCTGGATTTGCCCCCAAACCCAAATGTTTGTGATGTGAGTCTCTTCTTAGTGTTTGCTGGAGGTTCCATACAGCATCCATACTTGCCTCAAACACTCCTCAGATGTTCCTTAGATGCTCTAGATTTCAGAAGTGTTGAAACACAGGGGCCAAGGGGAAGAGCAGCTTACACTATAGTCTGAACTTAATGCAGCAGCTTCTCCTGTTCCTGTCTCTCCTCAGAACAGTCAGAATTATGGATCACCTAGCAAATTAGTCAAAATGGTGCACTGAAGTATGGTATATGTTTAAGTACTCAAAAATTTTTAAAAAATATATCCAACCAAATGCCATGCCTCAGTTTTAGTGGTAGGTGTTCAAGATAGAGCAAATTATTTTTAATCTTGAAGAGGATTTCTCAACATGTGTCAGACTCCTTGACTCCCATGAACTCCACCGAGGTTGAGAGCTACTTAACTTTCTTGGAGTTGTTCTCTCATCTTCTGTGTTGCGTATGTCTTCCTGAGACATCTAAAGTACTTTTAGTAAAAACAGATATAATCAGAAGAATGTCATCACTATCCTGGGCCAGTGGGACATTCTGTGGAAGGGAAAGATAATCAAGATGCCTGTAGATGACATTAAAGTTGACAGTAGCAACCTTGGGCTCCTGGGTGGCTCAGTCGGTTAATCGCCTGTTTTTGGCTCAGGTCATGATCCTGGGGTCCTGGGATAGAACCCCTCATCACGCTTCCTGCTAGGCAGAGAGCCTGCTTCTCTCTCCCCCTCTGCCCTTCCTCCTCCAACCCCCAGCTCATGCTTACTCTGTGTCTTTTTTCTCTCAGATAAATAAATAGATAAAATCTTTTAAAAAAGAAGAGAGAGTAGCAAATCTGATACAACCCTGAGGCAAGATTGTGATGGTATACTGTTGGTCATGCCAAGTCAAAACAAAAACCAAAGAAAAACCTGCCTCTTGAGGTTCTTACACACTGGTATGGAGGAAAGTGCATTTCCTAAGCAGTAGTTTTGTATCAGCTACCAGAAAACTCTGCTGATTTCTCCAGTAAAGACATTAGACCTGGAGCATAACTGCAACAGAGGTTACCACCTAATAAAGTCTGCAATAATCCATAGACAGTATCTAAGATTTATCTGCTTTCTTACTAAAGCAAATAAGCAAGTAAAATGAGGTTATGTTGGCTATCACTACACTGAATCTTTTGAGTCTTAGATGGTAGCACTAATCTTTACATTTTCCCCAGGGATGTGATATTGTTTTTGATTTACTGTCTTGTTAGGGAGGGGAAGTTCAAGGTTCCATTTGGCCCTTTGTAGGTCAGAGAACTAATGTGAGAATTCTGCCAGTTGTCAAGTATATCTATTCCAACCATAAATCCAGAAACTGGGAAAATAACCAGAGTGGTTTTGTGGACCTACTGGGCCTAGTATGATTCACACTTGGGCTAAGAATTCATTTAGTTGCTTGACCACCATAAATCCCCATTGTGACTAATGAACCAGAGTGGAATTTGGAGTTTTAAGAAACTACCATTATTTCAGGGTTGGTGTGTGGTATCAACAAATGTATATATATTTTTTCTTTTACAGACATTCTAGTAAATAGCTACAGGTTCCTTGGAAGATGATTTATACCATATTTGTAACAGTATCATAGGGTTTTTCCTCACAAGTGAGCAGATTTCCCATCAAAGAGAAAGCTTTAGGTTTGTGTATAAACTGGCTTAAGTCTGAAAACTGGGAGAGGACCACAGTTCTCCACCATAGTGACTTAAGTAGGATTTTGGTCACTAGATTTGGAGTATTTTTTGTTATATACATGAAGTATTTTTAGAAAGCTATCAATCTGTATCATTTCTAGAGAAACTGACAAATTAGTTCCTATCGTCAAAACATTTTGATTACCTTATACCCCTGATACCCTTTATTTTGAATACAACCACCTCATCCTTGGCTTTTAAGAACTTTTGACCTCTGTTACCCTAAGATTAAAATCAGGGCACTCATCTTGATGGCACCATTCCCCACTTTCATATCTAGCCAGCAGAGGATAATCACCAGAAAACTTTTCTATGGTGCAGGTGTCCTCTCACTAATTTATTTCTCAAGGTCTTAGTGAAAGGGTCATCTTGTGGGTCTTCTCATACAATGGAATTGAAGAGTGGGAGTACAGACTGAAAGTAATGAATCTACTCCAAAATTCCCATCTCCTAAACCTTTGAATTCCTTTGTTTACATTATGCCAGGGAAGTTCTGGCATAGGCCAGTGTTGAATCTAAAGTTTAGTCAACTAGCCAAATAGATGGCTAGAATCATTTCTATTCTGTATTCGTGTATCACTGAGGCTTCAATAAGAGAAACAGAAGCAGTACAGATGATACAGAATATGAGATTTATTGTCCAACCTTGACCTTATGCAATTGTGGGAGCTAGTTCATCAGTTTGTATGTGCCTGCTACTTATGAACTGATGCCAGACCCAAGGTCAGTAGGGCAGAAGTTGGAAAGGAAAGGTGAATAGTGAAGCAAGGGAGAGCAGAAAAAAAATTGGAATCCTTGAGAATGATCTGGAACCCACATGGGTTTGTGTACAAAACATAAAAATTACACCCCCAAAGATATCTACATACTAACACCTGGAACCTCTGACTGTTACATTACATGGCAAAAGAGAATTACGTGTGTAGATAAAATCAATGATGTTAACATGGCGATATTAAGATAGGGAGATGAAATGGAAGAAAGACAGAAGGGATGAGGTGTGAGAGCAAACTGACCCCCTGTGTGGAGCTTTGAATGTGCAGGAAGGAGGCCCAGAGGCAAGGAATGCGGACAGCCTTTAGAAGCCAGGAATGGCTCTAACCAGGCAGCTGCAAAGAAATGGGGGCCTCAATACTATGACAGATAGGAAATGAAATATGCCAACAACCTGACTGGGCAAGGAAACAGATTTTCTCTGGAACCTTTAGAAAAGAATACAGTCCAGCCAATACTAGGCCAGATTTCCAGCCTATAGAATTTCGTATTGAGATAACAAAGTTGTATTGTTTTAAGCCACTAAGTTTGTGGCCATTAGTCATGACAGCAATACAAAAGTAATACAATCTGTCACCACTTCCAAACTTCCCACTTGGATCCTGTGGCCTACAGCAAAGCTGACACTCATTACTATGGTACTTGGTCCAGAATTCAGAAAAACTGAGGGAGAAGGTGAAGCTAGATACCACAAGTTAACCCAGCAGATCCGTGACAGTATGAGCAAGCAGCAGGGACCTGGGATCTTCACGGAGCTTCCTAGCATTAAAAGAAAATGGCTGCTACTTCTCATTCACTTTACAAATCTCGGGTACCATTTGTCATTTGGCCCACACTAATCCAGACCAGTTCATGGAAAGGAACTCTGATAAATGTAGTTCCAGCTTAGCTAAGTTAATCTGGTATCAATCTGCCAGAAAGAGTGAGCACATTCAATCTGGAATCATTGGTATAAATAACGCTGACCCAGTTTGGTGTTCTAGTCTATCCTGCTTGGTCTAACAGCTCAAAGACTTATTCCCATACATATTTATTCCTCAGGTTTCTTTCAATATAAACCTGGAATTTTTTTGGTATATAAGTTATTTCCTCCTAGTTCAAAATTTATAATTTCTTTCCTGGAGCAGCACAATGAAATCTGACATTATTTGTGAGTGTAAAGGCAACAAGTGTATTTGGAAGGGTCTTAAAGAGATGGTGCATCCCCTTGCATGACAAAAATCCTAGGTGAAGTCATTAGAGGCTTTTCCAACACAGGGAAAGTTGTTATTCTCAGACATGGAAGACAAGCTATTTCCACTGACAAAAAAACCTCAGCATGACTCAGGGGTTCCAACTTCTCAGCTTCATCTGAGTCCAACCAGATGTCCTTCTTCCTAGTTTCAAAGCCCCACTCCTACTCCACCAATGGCTTAACTTTCACATGATATATTTGGAAAAACTGTGAATTCAATTGACATTGTAATTCTGCAACCACACAATTAAATTTTGGGTGTAATTTTCTATCAATATTGGCCATGTTACTGTTAAAAATAAGAAATATCTGCTATTAAAAATAGGACTGTCAAAGAAATTCTATTTTGTTTTGTTTTGTTTTTTTAATTTTGAGAAAGAGCTTAAAACCTGAACTTGTCATTTTCTTTTTATAAGTGTTCCTCTGCATTCAGAAGAATCCATCCTGTGCCAAAGACCTTCTATAACCATAATGGTCAAGTAAAAACTTCATTCCCCCTCTAAATAATTTCTTCAGCAGGAATATTATTACAGCTAACCACAGGTGGATTCATTTGATTAATAATGATGCACTACATGCAATAAATTAATAGTGTCCCATTTTGTACTGGAAACGTGCTCAACATTTCCTTCAAGTCCAAAACCAGAGCCAAACCATTTCCCAAATCCCATCATCCAGGGTCTGCTTTTAAAGTCTACTTCTTATAGCAATTATTGTACCAGTCGGGGTCCAGTCAAGAGAATTGATAACAAATGTGTGTATTGGACAAAATACTTTTGACGCCATGGAGTCTGTAGAGATAAAACTAGTCACATTAAAAAAAAAAAAATCACATGAAAACTGGAAGAAACAAATATGCTGAAGATACCAGGATCTATTTTTATTTTTCTTTCTTTTGTTTTTTTAAGATTTTTTATTTATTTAATGAGAGAGGGCAAAAGCACACAAGGGGGCGGTGTAGAAGAAGTAGACTCCCGCTGAGCAGGCAGCTCCACATGGGGCTGGATCCCAGGACCTAGAGATAATGACCTGAGCTGAAGTCAGACGCTTAACTGGCTGAGGCACCCAGGTGCTCTGCAGCATCAATTTTTAAAGATAATAATCATTTTTAGAAAATCATGCCCAAATATACCAATTTCATAGGTACATCAGCAGAAAGTGTGTTTATAAAAAACTCTAAAGCAGGATTTTTGATTGAAATCAACTGACTATACTTCTAAATTGATTTCATTCATTTTTTAAAAGATATTGTTTTATTTATTTAGAGAAAGTACACACATGAGCAGGGGGAAAGGGCAGAGGCAGAGGGAGAGAGAGAATCCCGAGCAGACTCTGCACTGAGTGCATAGATGCAGGGCTTGATCTCATGACCCTGAGATCATGACCTGAGCCAAAATTGAGAGTCTGACCCTTAACCCACCCAGCCACCCAGGCACCCTTCATTCATTTTTTGAATCCAAGTGTTTCCTGTACACCTTGGAAAATGAAGTGATAAGAGTAATATGTTGGTTTTATTGGCACAGGGAAAGGTCTGCAAACAGTTAAAGGGTGCCATTTTATGAACATTTCATCACATGCTTCATGCAGAAAATCAGTTACTTCTACTATTGGTTGGGTTTCTTTCATTAAATTCACATAACAAACCAGTCTGTTGAAGATAGATCTACTGTATGTTCAGTTAAAAAGTTCAACATTAAATATATAATTATTTGTTTCTGCAATATTAATATGGATACAAATTTAGCAGAGGACTGCACATCATGGTTAAAATAATGGTCTTATTAAATTAAAAAACTTACAGAGGAAAAATACTCTTGAAATCGACTTTGACACACACATAAGTTATAACTGTATCCAATAAACTGTCAATAGTCTACCATTTGAAAGAGAAATTAGATGTCAAAATTTACAAACATTAAAGTACTATGAAAAACTCACGATGAAGCTTATCATAAGTACCCAAAATATACCTTTGCAAAGTCATAAGCGCTTTCTCTCTTGCTGTTCATCCTCAGATTTTAGAAATGTTTCAGCCTTCAAGAGAATTTCTTTGTAAATCAACCTACAAATTCTATAATTGCATTGCATAGTTTTTAAACTCTGCTTTGAAGAAAAAAAAATGGTTGGGAATCTATTATCAAAATATCCAATGAATTGGAAGCCTGAAAACTTTAGTTTTTACAATAGATGCAAACAAAGGCATACTATTCCTATAAAAACAGAGACAAGAACAAATTAAATGATGAGGCCCCAAACTGCAGATTTAATTTTAAAATTCTGTAAAAGCCTTTGAAATGACTTGCAGAAAAAAAATCTTTGATCCTGTTCCTTTTTTAAAAAAAAATAATTGGATTATATGATGTACTGAAATGCAATGAAATTGAAAAGACCTATGATTTTACAGCATCTGTTGGCAAAACATTAAAATTATTATAAATAGGGAATTTATTTTATGAACTATATTTTTATAGGGTAAAGCTTTATAGGGTATATTTGTAGAAAAGAAAAACTCTAAAGACAGTGCCTATAAAAATACTTGAGCTGATACATTTATGCATTTCATAAAAATTAGAATTGAGACTTTCCTCCATTTAGAATTTTCTCTGAATTTAGTAGGTAATCCAGAACCTCTAAATATTTCCTCAGTTAAAATGTTATATAGTCTATAGGAAAAAGTAAGTATGTGTCCTTTTCAAGTGTGTACATATAAAATGTAACTGAGGATCTTAGGCAATTTTTGAAAAATTAAAAAGATAAGACCATATTGAAATAGCACATCCTGAAGAAAAATATTAGAGAAAAATATGGTTTGTGGTCATTTTTTTTATGTTCAGGCAATCAATATAATTTTTATATTTTGCTTTACAAGAATGTATGTCATTTACTTTTTTAGAAATACTTTTATTTTTGAAAATAATTTTTACAAAAACTATTTTATGCATCAGCCAATATAAATAATATACTGAATTAGTTGTTCAATGAATAAATATTTCAAACATTAAATTCTAATTAATTTTAACATACCCTTTCATTGTCAAAAGTGTCTTGATGTGATGTCTAATTCCGCTTGGGTTACCATAACAGAATATTATGGACTGGATGGCTTAAACAACAGATATTTATTTTTTCACAGTTCTGGAGGCTAGAAGTCTGAGATCAGGGTGCCAGCATGTTTGGGTTCTGGATTGTGGTGAAAGCTTTCTTCCTACCTTGCAAATGGCTGCCTTGTCTCTCTATGCTCATATGGAGGAGAGAGAGACCAAGCTCTGTGTGTTTCTTCTTCCTGGTCACTGATCCCATCATGAGGGCCCCACCCTCATGACCTCATCTAAATATAAATACCTCTCAGAGGCTCCATCTTTAAAACCACCGCATTGCGGGTTAGGTTTTCAACACATGAACTTTCAGGAAGACACAATTCAGTCCATATCACTTGGACACTAAATTTGGAGGCCCCATACTTAGGAATCTTATTATCATGGAGTAAGGAACATCTGGTCCATTGCCATTGGATTCCAGATGCACAGTTCTGGCTCATTTTTGGTTGTCAACACCTAGTTCCACGGCATCCAAATCCAAGTTGACATATTTGCCTTTAATCCCTTTTCCAAGAACAGCTCATTTTTAATCCTCTTCTCTCTGTCTGTGAAAGATCTCTGCTCTTCTGGCCCTCTCAGCCACTTCTGTGTTCCTTTTGGGGATACAGTCCTTCCTTTCCATCTTGTAGGGAGTATGAGATTCTGGGAGGCAGCCGTCAGGCATTTTGCCTAAAAAGATCATTCTACCATTGCCACTCTACTGCTCGGACGCCATCATGCATGTTGGGTTTCTCCATGAGGCTTGCAAGCTCCTGAGGATATTAGCCAATGGCTCTCTGTGGTCTGGGAAACCCTCAAAATAATTTGAGGTTTCTATTGGTCCTCTCCACTCCCAGTGCTTGCTTGAGGAGATGGCACTGGGATCCTATTCGGGGATTCATCACTGTCTAAAATCTGGTCACATCCCCTCTTATTTCTCCTTCCCAAGAAGTTGACTTTATCTCTTTTTGGTGAAAAACCAACTCTCAAATCATTCCGTAGTATTTACATAGATGTAGTTTAAATTTTGGCTGTCATATTTTTGGAAACTTCTATCAAATAGCTTCACACTTGCAATCAAATGCCTTGGGTTTCAAGATTATTGTGGCTAAAATGAGTTTAAAAACAACAATAAAAATTCAAATTACTTTATTGTTTACTGTGTTTACCCTTGTTCTGAATAACAAAAGCTAGAGGCTCCATGCGGGAGGGCAACAACAGGAATGCTGGAAGGACAAACCTTAGTTATTACCTCAAAATGTCCTGCCAAAAATGTTGGAATTTGAAGACTGAACAAAATCCTTATAAATTATTCATCAAGTCCACCCTTTTGTTTTATAGATGTCCTGTGGAAAGTGAAACCCAGAGAGATCAAATGATTTTCTTGTGAGACTGCACTGATTTTAAACCACAGAAGTAGGACTACAGTGAACTCAACCTCCACCACCTACACGATTCCTCTCACTGATTTACATGATGTCCATATGTGTATAAGGAATTTATATATATCTGAATTTCTCTTAAAAAAAAAAGTGGTATCAAAAATTGGACTCATCCCTTCGAGTGGGTTCAAAATATGGTAGAATTCTGATAGTCTGCTGACTGTTGGATGCTACATTTCTCTAAGTGCCAACGAAGACTCCCCTTTTGCATTTTGATGGTGTCTCTTCTCAGTGGTGATTTTTCGTAAGCACATGCATTTATGCTGGCAATGCTAGCAAGCCAGTTCTCCTCTTTCTGTATCCTGTGTGTGTGTGTGTGTGTGTGTGTGTGTGTGTGTGTATGTGTATGTGTGTGTGTGTGTGTGTGTGTGTGTGTGTGTGTAGAGAGAAAGCACAAGCAGGGGAAAAGGCAGAGGGAGAGGAAGAAGCAGACTCCCCGCCAAGTAGGGTGCCCAATGCGGAGTTCTATCCCAGGACCTGGAGATCATGACCTGAGCCCAAGGCAGATGCCCAACCTTCTGACCCAGGCAGGTACCCCAACTGTATCATGTGTTTAATTTGTGAAATTGCATTCAAACCTCAGGGCATCAGAGTGTCGGAGGATAAAGTTGCTTTAGTAATTTATATCACTAAGGAAAAAGAAAGTGAATTATACTGTAAAAATGAAGGCCTTTCCAATTAGTGTATAATCTAAGCCTTAACTGCCTACTAAAAACATTTTTCTCACAGTGTCGAAAACTTTTCCAAAGGTTTTCCATTTTAAGTAGAACTTTTCAGGTACAGATGCGTTCTGAACCACATTCTTTCTGGCTGGAGGACCCCAGCATTCTAACTGTCCCGTGAGACACTTCACATCTTGGCAAAAACTGAAACATACCAGAATTTTTAGGGAAAATAGTTCTAAAACTGTCTTACAAGGCCAATGCTACATCTATATATGAGCAAGCTTTAATGGTCTTTGAAAGCATGGGTTCGTTTCTGTAAGACACTTAATTGTTTCAGATCGTTTGTTCACCTAACACAGAATTTTAAGAGGGCTTACAATATCTGAGTGGTATCAATTTATTCTTTCTCTATTTGTGGTCCATAATGATAATAAACAAATAACAGTGTTCTCATTCTAAGAAATGCAGGTCCCGGGCAGCCAATGAATCCTCACTATTTTATTACCTAAAAGGAAAGTTGGCTCATTTATTCCAGATTAATCAGGTAGCTTTGTTTTTCTGTTTTCTATATTAATCACATCTTTCTTAAAGAATACGATCTTGAAACATACATGCACACAAATCAGAGTCTCTTCATCTGTAAGAGAAAGGAAAAAAAACCTGTTAAGGACAGTATTACAGTTTTCGGGCCTAAGCATAGCTATTTTAAAAACATATGGAAACACAAATGAGCATTAGAAAATTTAATGCAAATGTAAGATAATTTTTATAATTATTTTCTGCAATGCTTCACCTTTTGTAATACGGTAATATAAGGGCGCTTGCTTTACTTTAAAAAACAATGCATTGTGTATAAAGCAGAAAGCATGCATAGCAGCTCTGTTTAGAAGATAACAAAGTACCATGTAAAAGGCCTCTGTGTACTTAGCCCACCCACCAACTCGAGAGAGAGCTTAAAAGAAAAAGGAGCGTCCAGTCCACGGAGCTGTTACCACAATGTCAAACCCGGGATTTTATTTCCTAAACAGTGCTCCCCAACTGGGGTCTTAGAGCAATTACTCAATACTTTTTTCAGGGAGGTACCTGATTTGAAAATTCAATCCAACGTAAATGTCCTTGGTTTTTGTTTTGTTTCTAAAATGTGTTTCCCCTGACAGAAAGGGGTGAACTAGATGAAGAGATGGTAAGAAGCCATCACTCTATACCTTTTGCATTCTGTGCTCTAACGTTCACATTCGTTTGTTGTTCGTCTATGGAAGAGAGGGTGCTGGAGGGAATTTGGCCCCAGGTAAAAAAAAAAAAAGACTAGAACAAGTTCCCTCAGCTTACACCTGACAGAGTGTATGATGATCTAGTTTTTCTGACTTTCTGACTTTTCTGACTTTCGGGTTTCTGCTTTCTCTGTTAAACAACACGGGGTACCGAATATTGTATTTTGTCATTGCTTCAGTGAAACTGTATGCATGAAATAAAATGATCATGAAAAATTTATCCATTGCCCTGTGAAAACTGGGGTGCTGATGAGACCCTGAAACTTGATCTTCTGTTGCCCAGATTTCTGGCTCCCTGCCAGATACCATGGGCACCCTCAAACTGAACGCATGGCAAACTAAACTCAGTGTCTCTTTCCAGTGAATTTCCTAGCTGTCACGCCGGGAACGTGGCAACATCAGTTTCGCCCTTACCTGGCAGAGAGCCCCAAGTAAAGGGCACAGTGAAGCAGCTAGTGGTGGAAGGGTGGCTTGCGGGAAGGAGTTACCACCCCAGCTAGCTGAGCTCGGCCTGCCTCCTCGCCTGCCACTATCACACAGCTAGTCCCCAACAGCTCGGCCCGACCTGCATGACATCCCATAGAGTTGACCTTAAACTTCAGCCCTTAGACGCTTTCTTTTTCCCTTCCAAATTCCTACCTACAGTGTCCTTACTGGCCCAACTCTTTCTGGTATCAGAGGACTGTCTACTCTGCAGGAACAAGCTCTCCGGTAGCCAGGATCCAGTACCTCTCCCTCTGGGTCCTCTGGATAGCTGGATGCAGAATGTTACATGGCTCCGGGTGTCTTTGGTTGGATCCTGAGGCCTGGAGAGAACAAGACTTGTTCTGCCTCCTGGCTAACCACATTCAATTAGTAGTTGTCTCATCGGGCTCTTTCCACCTCCGAGAATCTACTCCAGTCAGTCTCCCTAGTCACCCCAAGCTCAAACCCCCATCTTTCTTTGCCCAGACTCTACCCCTAAGGAGTCAACGTAAGTACAACCTGCCCATTCCACTTCAGGACATAGAAATGAACGCAGGGTTCAGTGATTACCAGAAAGAACCTAATCTTTCTTATAGCTAATTATGCACATAACTCATCACATTTAGAGGAAATAGAAAACATTTCCTTAGTCTTCCCACGGAATCTTTTTTGGGTCCATATGGAGTCTTCTGCATACGGACAGCTAGAATCCCACTCCACCTCCTTGATCATTTCGCTTCCTTCTTTTCCCACCTCCAGCCTTCCGCCTTCATTCCATGCCTTACTGTGCCTGAAAAAGCCAGAAGCCAGACAGCCATTTTAGCCAAAGCAAACACAACTTTATGCCCTGAGTTCTTACCCCTTTCTCAATGAAGCTCCTACACACTCTTGTCCCTTGCTAACATTAATCACCACAGATTGTGTAAATTCATTGTGCATTATTATGCTTCCTTTAGAATTCCAGACTCATCCATCCCACTTCCCCCTCATCATCACTGCTTAAACATTCTATCAGTCAGGGTTTAACTAAAGGAAAAAAAAAAACCAGTAGGAGATACACATTAAGAGATATATTACAAAGAACTGGCTTAATCACAACTGTGGGTCTGGCTAGAGAAGTCTTAAAACCACAAGGCAGGCTGCCAGGAAGGGCAGGCTGGAGCTCTCCTACCCAGACTGGAGATGCAGGACAAAGGAGGAATTTCTTCCTCCGGGAGGCCTCAGCTCTGCTCTTGACAAAGTCTTTCAACTGATTGAGTCAGGCCCACCCAGAAGATCCAAGTCATCTTATTGAACTCAATCGGTTAGGGACTTGACTCACATCCACAAAGTATCTTCACAGCAACACTCAGATTAGGGTTTGATTAAATACCTGGTAGCTATAGCTCAGCCACGTTGATAACTCAAAAGAAATCTAATGGCTACACCGCAAAATTAACATGTCCCTGCCGAACGCCTGTTCTTCTCCGCCCTCAGCACTCTTGAAACGGGTCCACTTGCAACGGCAACTGTGTCCTTTCAGTTGTTCAGGCCAAAAAAAAAAGGAAAATTAAGCTCTCTTCCTCTCACACTCCATGCGGTAGGGTAAATATGGGGACCATAACTATCTCCACACCCCAATCCCCAGAATATTTTGTGGCAAAAGAGACTTTGCAGAGGTAGCTAAACTGATCGGATTTTGAGATCAGAAGATTATCCTGGGTTACCTGGATTCCCAATATAACCACAATGGTCCTTACAAGAGGGACACAGGCAGAGTCAGAGGAGAAGGAGATCTAACAACATAAAAAGGGTTTCGTGTGGTGCACTTTGAAGATGGAGAAAGGGGTCCCAAGCCAAGGAATACCAACAGCTTTCAGAAGCTGAAGGAGGCAATGAATTGTCCCTTCTGCCTCCTGCCTGAAACAGTCTTGCCAACATCTTGACTTTAGCCCCCTGAAACCGATGGCAGACTTCTGAGCTCCAGAATTGTAAGATGATAAGTTTATATCATTTGACGCCACTGTGGTGCTTTATTATAGCAACAAAAGAGAACTAATACATCCACTCTCTCAGCAGATGCCCTGCTGACTTTGTCTTTAATATGTCTAGAATGGAGCCTCCTCTCACCACCTCCCCTGCTATCACCTGGTCTTAATAGCCTTCCTAAGCTCTGTTCTAGATGATTTCAGTAGCATGCTAATTGTTCTCACCCACCAGTCTCCATTCTCCTGTCCCTGCCCCTCTACTCAGCCACTGCTAGCTCATATGGCAGCTTCAGGAGAAATAGAAAAAGTATCCTTCTTTCAGGCAGAAATAATCCCATATACAGCATGGCAAGCAGAGTTGAGACTGAGGATCCTTATTCGGAATCCAGCCTCTGCATCTCTACAAGTAACCCTCCAACCATCCTCTGCTGGGCTCAGTGGCCCCATTAACAGGCAAGTCAGACCATCACTATCCTGCTCAAACTCCCGTAAGTTTGTCCATTTCACTTAGTCCTCACAAGCGGACTGTAAGCCCTGTATCATCTGACCAGTTACCTCTCTGATTCTATCTCCTGCTATTCTCCTTCTCACTCACTGTTCCAGCAAAACCAGCCTTTTTCTTGCTCCTGAAATGCCCCAGAAACATTTGCATCTCAGGGTCTTTGCTTTTGCTGTTCCTTTAGGCTGCAAAGATTTATCTGCTATATCTAAATGACTCATTGTCTCACCTCCTTGGAGTGTTTGGTCAAATGCCCCTTTCTTGGAGACACCTACTCTGACCAGCCTATTAAAATTTATAATTCACGCCTCTACCCTTATACTCTCTAACCCTTTTATCCTGGCTTATTTTTCTCAATAGCACCTATAGCCTTCTATCATTCTATGTATAATTACTCAATTGTTATATTTATTATAAGCTCTGAGGGCACAGGAATTTTTATCTAAAGTGTTCATTCCTGTATCCTCAAATAATACCTTGTATCTAGTAGGTGCACAAAAAAAATATTTGAATGAATAAATAAAGAGTTCTTTCTGTTTCTGTTTGGGCTCTCCAGAAGCTGACCCTCAGACAGCAATCCAGTTACAAGCAGTTTATTTGGAAGGTGATCCCAGTAAACGCTGCTAGGGGTATGAGGAAGTGAGACAGGGAAGGGAAGGCAGCCATGAAGGGTAATGTTTTCAAACCCTCCAGTGAAACTGTGGGGATCTAGAGCCTAAGCCTAGGGAGGACATCCTGGAAACCAGTGAAGAACATACACTTCTGAAGGGGAAGAAAGACTTCTCTTCTACCCTCTTACATTCTATGGCTGAGCCCGAGATTTAAACTGACAAAAGACAGATTAGCAGGAGAAAAACGTACACATTCTATTTGAGTTAATAACTTTATATGGCATGAGACCCTTCGTAGAAAAGAAATGAAGGCAAAAAGAAGTAGAGGGTCCTGAGAGCTTATGTACCGGTTTAACAAAGACTGATAACTTGCAGACATGTGACAAGCCAAAGGGCAATGGGGGTTGTGCTTTGAGGGGGGTCAAACTGTGGGAAAGTGACTGAGAAACACAAGGGAAATGAATGAACAATAAAGGTCATTGTAGTTAAGTTTGTTTGTACAGCTTCATCTTGGCATCAACTTCCCATCTCCAGTGATAAGAATGTTCTCTCTTCCTGGTACAGGAGGGCACCTTCCTCATAGTAAATTTCCAGAAAGAGGAAGTCAGAGAACACTTTCTGCTTCTGCTGTTTCTCACTTGCCTTCAACTCAAAATAATATGTCCAAGTGGCACGTGCTAGGGGGTGGCACGTGACCTCAGAGTTACTCCACACAGAAGGCAAGGACTGGATCTTTGTCCATCAAGCTCCAGAGGGGGCCCTTGATTGCCTGGCACGTCCCTTCTGCCACATGGCAGAACTGACGCCATCCTCCAGAGGCTGCAAATCAAGGAGATCAAATCAAGTCAAGCTCATTCCCTTGGAAAAAGTAGGGATTGAAGGCCCGAGACTGGTGTTTCAATAACATCTGCTGTGCTTCTCCACCAGGAATGAAAAGATGAACTCCACCCACCAAAGAAGCAAAGCTATGAATCTGGCCATTTGATGATTCAATTAAACACTGTCTTCAATTTGTGGTACCTGATGTGTCTTATCTGTCACAGGAGGGCAGGGAGTATGAGAGATCAGAGCACCTGGTGGCTGTCCTGTGGAACTCAAGCAGAGAAGGCCTTTCATTGCAGGGACTTTGAAAAAGAAGCTGAGTCAGAGTCCCGTGGAACAGATGGAATGACAGGTACTGGGAACACCCCCATGAGTTGGTGTTCTGGTTGCTTACAGTCAGCATCCTGATTGGTTAGTGTCCCTGCTATCCTTGCTCTTCAATATTTTGAATATTAACCTTTCTAAGTGGCTTACTCATTAAGCCAGAGCTGGAATCTCAAAGGGTTGCCAACATAATGCAGAAGGCTTGGAGCAGACACAGGGATCTGGAATGCAGTAAGAGGCATCAAAGAGGAGGCAGGAATGGGTGGAGGGGATGCTAAGTGGGTGGGTGGTCCGGGTAAATGCCTAAGATGAGAATTGTCCCCTTTAGAGGCTTTTTCATGGATTTCTACAGCATCATGATGCAGATAGATCAGGTAGTTTGGAGGGCCTGGGAATGGGTAACTGAGGAAGACATCTTACAGACAGGACTGCCTTATCATGAAGACTTTTTTGATATTTCAATCCAGTAGGGTCAACACAGCCAGAATCTATAAAGCAAAAACTTCCCTAGTGACTCCCATGATGCAGATTCCATCCAGGACAGGTCGGCAATGGGTTATAGATGCCTCCAGGGCTATTTTGTCTTTTTGTCTAAGAAGCATCCCTTTGCCACATAAAGGGAGGGTCAGAACTACCCCCTTTCCAGTGTTAGCAGAATATCTTCAGACTTGATGTTATTTTTCTTCTAGACCTGTCCTCATTTTTTATTTTTTATGTGCCTAGCTGAAAGCATGGGCTAATTTGGATGACTGATAATGATGACAGTGAATGCTGTAAATAATGGAATATGGAGGAAAAAAAGTGAAAAAGAAGCAAGTGAGTAATGACAAACAGATCGCTTAAGTCCCGCAAAGAGACCTCTGCTAGAATGGTGGGAGTTAGTTAGGAAGCCCACGGCGGAAATAATGAAGTCCAGGATAAGAGGCTGTCACAGGCATTCCTTCCTGCTCCAGATAAGTTAAAACAGCTTCCAATGGTATAAAACTTCACTTTGAATTCTCATCAAAGTAGGGAAACCACTGTCTCGGGATTAACGTTCCAAAGGTAGCCTGACCAGGCAGGGTAGCTTCACAACCATGACCATGTCTAAAACGGAAAGATGACTTTAGCAGCTGTTCTCACAAAATGGTTTCAACACTATGAGGTTATAATACAGAAAAGCTAGAGCTGAAAAAGTGAATATATATTCTCTTTAGAATAAAAGGAAATGACTACAAGCCTGGTCATAAATGTGGCAGCTTACTAGAAAGGCAGGTTTAAAGAATAAGGAAACTCATGTTGGAGCTTAAATTGAAAACAGGTGCCAGCCCTATTTCATGGAGTCATAGAATGTCAGAACTGGAGGAGACCCAGGGGTAACGTGTCCAATTCCCACATTTGATGTATCAGGAAACCCAGGTCACAAGAAATGAAGTGACTTGCTCAATGCCACACACGGTGTCAGATTTATCTCCCACTTCAAAAGTTAGTCTTTTTTTTTTTTTTTTCAGATATTTTAATGCCTCAGGCACAAAATTAAAAAAGAAACCCCTGCTTCTTTTTATAAGATCTATTTTAAATTTGAGTTCTAAATAATGATACCTATCTGACCATTTTCTCTACTATCACATCCTCTTAAACCTTGCACTTGCCCATAGTCTCGGCAGAATGATAGCACTTGCTCAGTATCTTAGGTGGTTCAAAAACTTGACTGTTTTTTACCCCGCATTCATTTGATTCTTTCCTTCCTTCCTATAGCCAAAGAACCAGTATGAGCCCCCAGCATCTACATCTCCCCCAGTGTGTCAGTGGTCTTCTACTCTATTTTTGGCTTCCAGCGTAGCTTTTCCATTATCAACTGTAGACATTGGGATAATCATCATGTCATTTCTTTGTTTCCAAAAATCTCTAATATTCCTTTCATAATCAAAAGAGCAAGTAGACTTGTTAATAATCTCTTCAACTGACAATCTTTAGCACCTAGTCACATCCTTCTTTATCCAATTAATAGCTGCCATAATTGTCAAGGTCTTTCAGTACCTCCCATCTCTGGACTGTTTCAGAAATAAATGACACATACACCCTCCACACATAAATGCATACATCCGACTCATGACCTTCTCAACAGCAATGCTTTTTACTCTTCTCTGTCCATCCAAATCCACCTATTCTTCGAAGTCCAGAATAAAAGAAGAAGAAGAAGAAGAAGAAGAAGAAGAAGAAGGAGGAGGAAGAGGAGGAGGAGGAGAGGAAGAAGAAGGAGAAAAATGAACATCTATGATTATTCTGGTTCATGCGTATTTTGTGTTTCTTTGAGTCCCTGAATACGTATTAACATTGTTTTGCTAGTTTCTTAATTGTTCTGTATGGATAGCTCATAAAACACTGTCCCACAATTCCACAGCTTATAGTCTAACAGAAGCATTTTTTCTGTGTCCTTTCCAACAGACATTGTACATAGAGCTCCACAAAAGCCTGCAAATGAATGAATGAGTGAATGAATGAATGAACAAACCAATGGTGCAGCATCATGCCTGAGATCTTTTATTGCTGTTTGTCTTGGGAAATCTCTATTGTCTCCACACAAAGCAAAAAGGTGGGTGAGATAATCTCTTAAAACTATCTCTTGAGCTCTTGGCAATCTGTTCATTCATTCAGTCAGTCAGACAATTAGCCCTTCAATCTGTTGGTCATTCAATCAACAAATGTTATTTGTGTATCTATTACCTATGTCCCATGGAAGTTGAGAAGAGTAAGAACTCCCCTCCCTTGTTACCACTCCTTCTTGGAGAAAACCACTTCCTTCCTGGACAATGGTTCATAAGGTGATCATTTTTCACTGATACAACTTATAAGGTAGAAACAAACTCTATTTCCATTCCTGAGCTCAGGCCCAGCAGTCTCCTTTAGCATACTGGCTCCATGAAGAAGTCAAGTCAAATGGATTCCCACTGGACCCACTTGATTTCAGTTCCAATGGACGGCCCTGGGACTGTGCTAATGTGAAGCCCTGATGCCTCGGTGCCTGCCCACAGGAAAAGTCTGACGAATTTTTCAGCTGATAATGGATATACTTACTCAGTCTTCCTGACCTGGGTTGCGCAACTCCTTCAACACATTTAGGGTGGTTATTTCCCCACTTCAGATTCTGTCCTTATTTCCTTTCTAATTTTACTAGTAAAAATTTACCCTTAAGGGTCAGTTCTAATGGACATTTAATCTCTGCTCTACAGAGATTAATCATAGTAATAATAACAACAGTATCAATGTCTAGAGTTAATTCAGCAACTATTATGTTTTAGACCTGTGGTGACGCATTATTATTACTCTTACATTATTATCTTTATTATTTCGTTCAATTCTTACAACTCCTGAAGTGAACATGGCTATTATCTCCCTTTTGCAAATGAGAAAATACAAATTTCCATACAGTCATGGTAATTGTGTATTATATATTTTTTTTAATGTCAGCTAGTAGCATCTAACAACTCAGACCACCAAATGGTAAATTTAATTCTTTATTATCCACCACTAAATCATGTTCCCTTTCCTATACATAGTTTTATATTAAAAACAGATATCATCTTTTTTTTTTCCCTTGGAAGTCTCATTATTGTCTTTGTTATAAATTTAATAGGTTTAAGTTCACACACTTACACTGTTGAATATCAACGTGCAATACATCTATGATCAGGAACATTTAGTGTATGTTAAACTTTGAAATTTAATGAGCAAAGTAGAATATAAAAATCCTTTTTCTAACATTGAAATTTTGTTGGGAGTCCACTTTAAACCAATGTTACTGAAATTATTTATCCAGGTTATTGTATTATGAGAATGTCAATTACCCTGATATCCTATACAATGAATTTCAGGGACAGAGTGCTCTAAACTAAACACCCTCTCTATACCCCACATTGGGTCACCCCACAGGAGTCTTTGGAGACTTGAATGGGTCAGTTGTAGCAATGGATGAAATTTTAAGTGAGAAGAAAAAGAGATTACACACTTCAAATTAAACTGGGCATCAGATCCTCCTCTCTCTGGTTTTGGCCACTTTTTCTCTGTGTTTTCTACCTTTCCCAGTTCTAAAACTAGCGTGGCAAGCAAGAGCCTAAAGGTGACTTCCACAGGCAAGATGCCTTTCTGAATGCCAAGTAGGAGCCAAAGGAGAGATCCAAATGGGAAAGAATTGTAAGCAAGTTACTTGAGCTTGTCCCTGACTTAGAATTGGTGCAAAAGAATCAAGGAGCCCAAACATGGTTTTTCCCAGAATGTCGTGCTAGGAGATAATGCATCTGGCATCCTTACTAACAGTGAATGAATGGATGAATGAATGAACACCAATAATGAAGTGTGCTTTTGCCTGGACTATCTTCATGCATAAATCATTAAGAAATTCAACATACAGATAGGTAACAGCTCAAAGATTTGATAATTGGGGTCCTGGCCTTCTCTTTCCATCTTTCAGGACAGACACTGAAGGCAGTAGAGAAATCACATTGTTAGAAATGACTGATGAATGCTGATACTTTGAATACTTTTTTTCTGGGCATTGAAAGGAGGTGATGATGTCGCTGTAATTTTCCCTGATGCTGAGAGGTGGCACATTCAATTTGCTGTAATATTATTCCTTTGGTGAACTTCCTTTTAGATGATAGTTCAGAAATTAATTAAAACCACATACTCTCATTAATGAATTCTAAACATTTTATAACTGGTGCCACTGTCCTCCTCAATCTCTTTTATTTAGAGTCGCTGAACAAGGTTATGTTCTTCTTTCTCTTGCCTTTTTCACACTTACGCTGAAAGCTTAACCAACTCCATTCAGAACTAAAGAAAGGAACAATGTGGTTTTGTACTTCATAACAGCAATGGCTCTATTTATAAGGAACAGCTTTCTACGGACTCTGAGGAGAAACATCCATCTCCAGCCCCCATCTCTTCTCGCACTCGCTTTCATAAGGTTCATCTCTACGTGTTTATTGCCCCATCACGAGGAAGAGAAGGGAGGGCTTTGGTCCTAGTTTAAAAAAAAAAAAAAAATGTGTCCTTGTTTTTAGTGAAAGAAGTAAGTAGGAACTAAGTAGTGGTAAAATAATGTATTCAGGCACATTGCCCAGCCCTTTCTCCATGCTTTTCATAAAAGGAACCACGTCAAGGAAAAAAGGAAAATTCTGGTCCGAGATCCTCCGAGTTCTGGGTTACAAAGAGTCGCAAAGGTGGTGATTTAATGCTGGTTTTCCAGCCACACAGAGCAGAGCCCCACAGCTCCTATCAGCGTGTTGGTGCCAAGCTCATTTCCAGCTTAAAAGAGCCCACTTAAGTTTTATAATTTTGTCTCAAATGAATGAGTTATTTAACTTCTCAGTTTATCACTCACAGTGAGTCCCCAAACCATCCTAGCCCTCATTGGGTGTGCGCTGCAGGAAACAGAGGCAGAATGCAGACTGTCCTCCAGGAAGACTCTTTATTCCATAGAGACTTGGAAAAAAATCGAATTCTGCTGTAGTCAGTCAGTAGATTAAAACATTCTATTCTGCTACTTAGTCTCTACCTGTACTTGGTAGCTCTCAGTCACGTAAGGCATTGATTCTGATTCACAGCTGTCCAACTCTTTGACATGCATTGTCACTGAACATCTAAAATTCTGTAGACTAGAAACCTTCTATATGAGAGTTTCCTAATAATACAGATAATAAAATGCTAAGGAAAACTGAACATGAGTTCAGTTATTTGTTTTAAAAGATACGTCTTGTTTAAAACTGAGCTTGCAATGTGTATTTATATGAAGATGAAGTGATATAACACAGGAAGTTTCCATCAATTTTACCAAAGAACAATGAACTGCATGTGTGTACATATGTGTGTGTGTGTGTGTAATTTATTCATAGTTTCTATCAATTTTTATATATTATTTTATATATAAATATTATACCTCTATATATAATTTATTCATAGCTTCTATAAATTTTACCAAAGAACAATGAACTGTGTGTGTACATATATAATTTATTCATACATATAATTTATTTAAGTATGTATAAAATTAGTCACATGTAACTTCAGATGCAGCAGTTTTAAAATTGAAGTTCAGATTCCTAATGTATCGTTTTCAACGTAGAACCATAGAACACAATTGTTATCAATAACACTTTCCCCTACAGAAACCACTCATGTCGTAACTGGAGTGTGAGATCCCAGCAGAGAGGAGGCAAGCCACCAAAAGAGCATTATTATGATGGTTTAGAACACTTAACTTGGAGTGAGATACACTGGGCTTGAGGTCCTGCTCTGTCCCTTCCAGGTATTGAAGGACCCTGACCAAAGAAAGTGACTTGTTTAAGCCTAAGCAGGTTTCATCTGTAAAAAATATTAACATAACATCTATCTCTTAGGTTGTTGTAAGGATTACAGCATAGAACAAAGTGGCTAGTACCCAGTAAGTACTTGAAACGTCCTCACTCATTTTATTACTACTAACATCCTCCTCCATCTCCCAAGCAGTGATTCAGGTTAGTAAAGAAGAAAACATTTCTTAGGGGGAAAAAAAAATAGAAAGAAGCTGAACATCTCTTCTGAGGGACTCCTACAGCACACTTGAAAATAAAAACGGCAGCTCGTCTTTGGAAAAGAAAAAAAAAGCAAAAGAATGAACTCTTCGACCAGGAAAACTTCTCTCGGGTGAGTTTCAGATAGTAAAGAAAAGACAGAGTGGAGAGATGCAAAAGTCTGAAGGTCAGGTGGGTGAGAGACCTGTCACCTGTCACGGTGACAAATAATGGCTAATGGGAGAGAAGAGGAGTCCTAAGGGATAATAAACCTTCCAGCCATGGCTGATGACAGTATTAAACCAGAAAGCTTGTAAGGCAACAGATGAAGACATAACTGTAAATCACTCCACATCAACGCGATTCACAATAACTTGTGGAAGTATTTCAGAAGGGTGCGTACTATTTTGGCAACTTAGTGCTAAGGATTGCTGAAAGACTTGAACTTCACATAATTGCAGGGACAAAGCAGAAACTACGCAAGAATGCTTTAAGAAATAAAAGAGAGGAACAGGGACAGGAAAATAAAAAAAAAGAGGGAGACAAGCCATAAGAGACTTTTAATGAGAGAGAACAAGCTGTGAGTTGACTGAGGGAAGTAGGTAGGGGACGGGCTAGATGGGGAATGGGCACGAAGGAGAGCATTTCTTGGGATGAGCACTGGTTATTGTATGTAAGCAATGAATCCCTAAATTCTGCTCCTGAAACCAATGCTGCACTCTATGTTCATTAACTAGAATTTAAATAAAAGCTTGGAAAGAAGAAAAAGCTATGCAACAATGTCAATACTTTCCTCCAAGAACTGAGAACAATTACGTGTGTAATTCTCTTGCCCTCAATTTTCTGTTACCAGTCATTATATTTGAAATTAATGCTCCCATTTAAATTGATACACTGATTACTTAAAAACATACAAAGTGGTACTGAATTAAAATATATAGCAAACCCATATCAAAGAAAGTATTTTCCTTAATAAACTAATAATAAGAAATATTCAAGTTGGTTGCATGTTCACTAATATTAAACCTTTGCGGTTAACAAAATTGTCCAATTTCTCACTTGCCTTTTTTGGTCATGTCTTCTAGCCATGCAATGAAAAAATACAGGCATGTCACAGTAAGAGAAGGATGACAGGTGCCTATAGGTGGGACTGGGACCAGCTGGGTACCAGCCTGAAGTGAAGAGGTAGGTTGGAATAATGGAACCAAGAATCCCGAGTTTTAATGTCAGATATTACACTAACTTTTACTCAGAAGAGTCACTGTGCCTCTCAGGGCCAGAACTTTCTGGTGTGCAATACCAGGAGGTCAGGGCTCCTGGGTGGCTCAGTGGGTTGAGCCTCTGCCTTCGGCTCAGGTCACGATCCCAGGGTTCTGGGATCGAGTCCCGCATTGGACTCTCTGCTCGGCGGGGAGCCTGCTTCCTCCTCTCTCTCTCTTTCTCTCTCTGTGCCTACTTGTGATCTCTCTCTGTCAAATAAATAGAATCTTCAAAAAAAAAAAAAAAAAAAAGGAGGTCAGGCTAGTCATTTCTCAGGTTCCTGCCAGCCTCATCATTCTGTGATTTCAGCTGTTCCTTTTGTTGCTCCTGTCATTCCTTCCATGGTATCTTTTGTCACTAGTCACCACCCTCATATCTCCATGGACACAAGGATAGAGATAAGGATTGAGTTAGGAATGGGACATGAGATGTTATTCAAACTAAGCATGGATAAAGAATAATGACAGGCTATACTGCAAAGTAAAAGCCGTGTTATTGAATATTTACCCCCTTAGGAGTTGTACTGACTCATTATCATATGTTCAATTTGATATTCAGTGATATGATAAATAGTCGCCAGTACGATTGCTTGAAATTATATCAGATACATGCATAATCGTGTATCTGGTGGTTTTAATGGTCTATATAACAAAAGGGGGCAAAAATCCCTAACTGATACAATTACAACACTGCACAGGCTTCATACATTCTCCTAAATTGTATTGCTGCTGAAAGTTCCATGTTTTTTGGGCTTAGCCTCATACCACAGATTAACTCCCCTTTTCATTGTCACTGAAGTTTTATCTCGCCCCTACAGCCTTTTGTCTTGGTTGGAGTGGTTGCCGAAATATTTTTAGGGAGCTCCTGGGTGGCTCACTTGGTTGAGCACCTGCCTTCGGCTCAAGTCGTGATCCCAGGGTCCTGGGATCGAGCCCCATATCGGGCTCTCTGCTCAGTGGAGAGCTTGCTTCTCCCTCTCCTACTCCCCCTTCTTGTTTTCTCTCTCTCTCTCACTCTCTGCCAAATAAATAAATAAATAAAATCTTTTAACAAAGAAAAGAAAAAGAAATAATTTTACCAATTACTCTTTTATTCTAAAATAGGGCCCGAGAGAGCTGCATTAACATCATGGCTCTCCACTTCACAAGAGAATCCACATTCTGCTATGATTCATCTTACACTTCCTGTGCTAGCGGAGAACCATCACTCCCTCAAGCTTCTCCGTGTTTTCTGGACATCCAGGTACAGTACAAGCTCTTGGTTCTCTCTCGGGCCATTTTCTCATGAAGAATTAAATCCTTACTAATTAATTGAAGTTAATCTACATGTGGAGTAGAAAACAATACAGTGATAAGTCTGTGTTTGCATTACCTATCCTAACATGATCTGTGTTCCCAGCGCCCTCACAAACTCACAGGGGTTATAGCCTTGCAAGGGTTGCAGTTCATCCATTCTAAGTTCTCTACTCTTTCATTTTATATTTTTTAAAGATTTTATTCCATTTATTTGATAGAGAAAGACAGCGAGAGATGGAGCTAGAGAGGGAGAAGCAGACTCCATACAGAGCAGGGAGCCCCATGTGGGACTCATGACCTGAGCCGAAGGCAGACGCTTAACTGACTGAGCCACCCAGGCGCCCTCTACTCTTTTTTTTTTTTTAACTGCTCCACAAACACCAAAAATAGGACTAAGCATTTTACCCCGTATTTCATTAAACTCAATCTTCACGTAACTTCACGAGGTAGGTATTATCATTTTACCCCAACTTACAGATGGGGTATCTCTTTTAAATACCATGTCTGCAAAACTAGAGATGACCAGGTGTCACGAACCTTGTGAATCATTCTCCAATCGTTGGCATTGCAAAATTACATCCACAAATGCCTGAATGTGCAATTCACCGCCATACATGTTGGAACTTATGTTAAAGGTAGTGATAAACATGCCACCGCGCCCGAGAACAATAATCCATGGAAGAGTACTCCATATGTTGTAAGCCCGAAGAATATTAGTATCTACTAAGTGAATGCAAAATTATATTTATTTCCTTGCTGAGTTGTAGACTGTAATACACTGGACCTATCTATCAATTACAAATATTAAAAATTTACTCCACAATATCTAATTGGTTTTTTGACTATTGTAAAAATCATCTCATTGAAAAGCTATTTCCGGGGCACCTGGGTGGCTCAGTGGGTTAAGCCTCTGCCTTCAGCTCAGGTCATGATTTCAGGGTCCTGGGACTGAGCCCCATGTCGGACTCTCTGCTCAGCTCGGAGTCTGCTTCCCCCTCTCTCTGCCTGCCTCTCTGCCTGCTTGTGATCTCTCTCTGTCAAATAAATAAAAAAGCTATTTCCATTTCAGCCCCTACGCATTTGCTCGGTTGTTACGATTTTGCATTTGGACTATAGTTTTGAATAAAGTATCTACCATCACATCTTATCTTGGACTTTGATAAAGATGAAAGCGCCATCATTAATGCTATAACTTTAAAGCAGTTTTCTAATTTTTGTGCCAATGATACAGTTCCCTTGGCTTAGAAAAAAAAAGTTTTGGGGTGCTGGGTGGCACAGCTGGTTGAGCATCCAACTCTTGGTTTTGGTTCAGGTCATGATCTCAGGGTCACAAGACTGAACTCTGTGTCAGGCTCCACGCTCAGCAGGGTTCTGCTTAAATTTCTCTCTCCCTCTCCCTTCCCACCCCCACTCAAATAAAGAAATAAATCTTTTTTTAAAAGTTTTTTCTTTGCAGTGAAGTATCAAAAATTTTTGTTTTGATATTGTTTTTAAAATCTCTTGAAGTACAAAAAAGCGGCTCCGTCATAATACATTATCCTACCCTTACTGCTGGGCTTGGAAAGCGGAGTGGGGCAAAGCATAGCCAGGTCTCAAACTCCTGAGCATTTGAGTCTAATTAACAGGTGGATAAGAAATTTATTTTTCTTAATAGAGTTATATGTCTGGAATTTATTTAGTGGTTTTGAGGGAGACTAGAAAACAGGATTGCAAATCGGGTCAGAAAATAAGCCCCCAAAACCAAGATAATTTCCAGTTGAATTATGACCTCAAATGGATTCCTGAGAATGGAATTTCCATAATTCGCAATCCTATTATTGGTTATTTCTGGAGCCTTTGGGACTGAGGGCAATATCCTCTGTAGAATCCCTAGCCTATTTCCTGCCTTGTTGGTCTTTAGTCTCCATTCCCCATTTCACTAATTAATTGTATTTTATATGCTAACAACTTCCTAAAAGGAATCGAGGTGGTTTGTTACAAATGCCAGAGAAATGGAATCATTAACTTAAAGGGAACGCTAAAAAAGAGCTGTGTTCCTAAGAGAAGAGATAGTTGTGCCACGTTAGTAGCCTAACAATAATTACGACAGCTGAGCGGAGATGGAAGTTTTCACCTTCCCAGCAGTCACTGAAAGCATGCTTCCCCCCACGCAGTGAGGATACCTGGAGAAATTTAAACAAGCTCTGGGAGAGCAATTGCTTGGGGAAAATGGAGTCGCATCACCTAAAATCTGATGGAGGTGAGAAGACATGGTGACAGCGCCTAGTTGTTCCTCCAAACAAAAGGAGGGAAAAGAGTCCAGTTAAAAGGAAAACGAAAGGGTTCGAAAGAGAGGAGCTAACACAACTGGAAATGTATGTTCCCTATGAATAAGCCCTCCCTGCAGAGGTTTCTGGATGCAATATTAATTCCAGACCGGGGCAGGAAATCACCAAATGTCACCCAAATGATCTGGAAGCTAACGCAACCTCCTAGCATATGATTTACTTTCTAGAAAACAGTTTACTGTCAGATTCTGGCTGGAAAAGTCACTTCAAAAACTGGAGAGGAGTCTGACTCTATATGCACAAGCAGTTTAACTGCCTCGAGGCCCGACAGAGGCAGGGTCAGCTACAGATGGAAGGAGCCAGGAGGGAACATTTTCTGTCAGTCCGGTGCTGCTGCCCGTTTATGGTGGAGGAGCAGGACCCCGGAGCCTCCCCGCGCTAGGCTGGCCTGTTTGGAGCTGTTTCCCCTGGCCTCTGGTGGGGCCTGCCCCTCCCGAGCACATCTGGCAGACCCTGTCTGGCACCGGGCTCTGCGGAGCAGTCCATCGGGCCCGTCTGCAGCCTCCACGGGGGACAAGGCAGCTTTTCTTAACTGTCCGTTCCCTCGGTTTCCGAGCCCTCGCACTGCGTCTGCAACATCATTCTCTACGAAGTCGAAGACGTGCAGACAGGATGACATGTCCCAACGCAGGTCTGGTGTCCCAGACCTGCTCTGATGGCATGCGATTTCCGCACAATGAGAACACATGGGCCTTTGTGCAATGTGCATCTGGAAAACTTCCCAGATCATGCATCTGCCCTCTGATTTACACCTTGCAGAATAAGGCTGACCCGCAGGAAAGCGACTGAATCTCGAAGCGGTGGGTGGGCTGTGCCCCCTCCCCCAACCCCTGCCTCCTTCTTATTCTGAGAAACAATCGTGGGTGTTCCCACCTCCCCAAAACTCCCTCCCCTGAAAAAGAAGGGGGAAAAGCTGCTTCCTGGCTGAATAAAGCTGAAACACCTGTGTGCCAGAAACACACAGATGTAGACAGGCAGGGCGCTCCTGCCGGTCCATCTGCCCCGCGTGCTTCTCTCGGGCGGTTTCGGGTGGCCACCAATTAGGACGGGAAACCCACACCATAGGAAAAGATTCCTTTGGTCCTCATTATCCCCATTCCCTTGCAATTCTTCTTCTCACATTTCTCTCTCTCTCTCACTAGGGTTCTACCGGAGGATGAATACGCAATGCCAAAAACAACCTTTGGCTTTTAAAAGGCCTGAGAAGCCGTTCTATTTCAGGTGGTATCTTCCCTCCCTCATTACTCATCCTGCGGTTTTTGATCCAGGCTAGGAGGACGAGTGGGAAGAAAAGCAATGTCATACCCAGTGTTAACGGAACCTTTGTTGTAAAAAGGCTGTGCTTTATGTCACGGTGGTTAATTCGCGCTCCTGTGAGATGGGGAGCGTGTGCTGAGCTTCATTCATTCTGAAAATACCCACCCAGCGCTACTCGGCCTTGTGCTGTGCTCCGCACTGGGGGGGTTGACACCTGGGACACGGCCTCACAGAGCTCGTCCATGAACGCAGTACAAATGACTAACTATGCTGTGTCTTGCAAAAACAGCAGCACGTCTAACATGCTTCATAGTGTCACCATTTTAATTCCGCTGCCTTTGTCTGCACCCTGATTTCTTCCTCCCTCCTCTGGAGCAGTGGCCTTCAAGAGTAGAGAAGGGCTCTAACTGACTTAGTACAGCACTACCCCATGGCACAGGCAGTGTGTAACAGTCCACAGGAGTAATAAGACGTTGGCATGCAGGAGCAGGACTTTATTGTTATATAAAGATTTTATTTATTTATTTGACAGACAGAGACATCACAAGATCACAACTAGGCAGAGAGGCAGGCAGAGAGAGAGGGAGGAAGCAGGCTCCCTGCTGAGCAGAGAGCCCCGTGTGGGGCT
Source organism: Mustela nivalis (assembly GCF_964662115.1). NCBI lineage: Eukaryota > Metazoa > Chordata > Mammalia > Carnivora > Mustelidae > Mustela > Mustela nivalis. The sequence continues at coordinate 146,210,797 of NC_139023.1, read as the reverse complement.
CCATCCCAGGACCCTGAGACCAAGACCCTGAGCCGAAGGCAGAAGCTTTAACCCACTGAGCCACCCAGGAGCCCCGTGTTATTATTATTTTTTTTAATAAAGATTTTTATTTATTTGAGAGAGAGGGACTCAAGTGAGCACACAAGCAAGGGGAGCAGCAGAGGGAGCAGGACAAGCAGACTCCCTGCTGGGCAGGGAGCTGGATGTGGGGCTGGATCCCAGGACCCTGAGATCATGACCTGAGATGAAGGCAGATGCTCAACCTACTGAGCCACCCAGGCTAAACCCTGGACCATTTTGCAAATAACCTTTTATACAGCTATATAAAACGGACTGGGTTCTGGGGAATGGATGGAGGTGCCTAGCAATCGGAGCCTAAAAAATCAGTCTTTGGAAAAAAAAATTGCTGCTTTATTTTTTTATACTTTTTATTTTGAGACCGTATTAGACTTAAAGAAGAGATGCAGAGATGCTGCAGAGAATTCCTGAGGAGCCTCCACCCAGCTTCCCTTAGTATGAACATTATACAGTCACCCTGATGCATTTGTCCAACAAGAAATTAACATTGGCACAATGCTATTGACTCTGTGACAGACCGTATTCAGATTTAATCAGTTTTCCCACTAATAACCTCTTTCCATTCTAGGATCTAATCCTGCATATCACGTTGCCTTTAGCTTTTGTTTAGTTTTAAGTGAGGTCTTTATCTCTTCTCAGTAGGTGTCATATTGTGACCATATCACACCATTTGGGGGGAGGAAGTTCTGCCTCTTTGGATCTGTAAAATGAAGAAAGGGAGATCAGAAAGGAGACAGAGTGGAAATATGGGGAAGAGCTTCTAAATTTTCTTATTTTTGAATCTATGTGCAGGGAGAACAGAGGTTTTTCTGACCCTTCCTATCTGCTTAGCCCTGGGAAAATGAAAGGTCAAGTACTTTCCTTTAGTAACCTTGTTAATCTCTAGGGGCCCAACAGCTACTCTCCTGCAGCCCTGGATGACTCTTTCCATGTCCTAGAGGGGGCAAAGGAAGCCCTGCCTTTCTGGGTGACACGTTGAGGATCACAAAGCCTGTGAAACATACAGCAAGACTAACACAAAGGCTTAATGGGGAACTTAAGTCTCAGTCACTAACCCTTATTACCTGCAGTGGCATTGATTTGCAGGGATACAAGCAAAATGCTTTTACAAGGAAAATTTGGAGCAGAAACTGAAAATGGAGTCCCTTAGCCCATATGGGGGGCAGTTGGGAGGGAGGTGGGGGGAGGTGGGGGGAGAGGGGGAAGGGGGTCCACACTCCCTGTGGTAATGAACTCCGGCTGGCACAGAGCTAAGTGTAGTAATTTTCAATTGGTTTAAGCTGCAATCACAAGCAGCTGAGTAATGTGGGACTTTCATACGTGTTACGTTTGAAAGCCAGTGACTAGGACTGGCCTGAGGCATTCTTGTGGACCTTGACGTACAAAACAACCTCCAGACACATTCTGAAAGCCCTCGGGCCCTTTGGGCCCCAGGAACCTGAGCCCCAGGACTTCAGAGGGATTCCCTTCTCCATTTCGCACTTGCGGGAGCCCGGCAGAAACCCACGTGCTAGAACTGCAACAGCAGGTAATACAGGGATTGTAAAGAACATCCATCTTTGTCAGAGTTACAAACAGGTCTCCCTGCCTCCCCCTCCTCACTCCATCCCTCTGCTTTCCTCTTTGGCCAAGAATCCACATGAAGCCCAACGTGTTCATTCCTCTGCGGCAATAATGCTGCCATCAGGGAGAGGGACCCTCACCGGATCCAAGAGGCCTCTCTAGCAGGGGAGCGCTCCGCTGGGGACTTCACTCTCCCCTCCCTCCCTCAGGCGTGTCCTTTTTTTTTTTTTCAACATTAGGCATTCTTTTAGAGTTTCAAATTAACATCAAAGAACAGTAATGTAATGATTCCAGGCTGTGATAAACAAACAAACAAACAAACAAAAACCAGGGATATCTCCACAATAAAACTCTGTAAAATGCACCAACTGGCCCGTTTTAAATGACTCTTTTTAGTACCAGAGGGGAGAAGAAAAAAAAGCATATGAGGTAAATCCTTCACCGGGTAACTCACCAGGGAGACTGGTAAAAGTAAATTGCACAGCTCTAATTTTCCTAGCAGCTTCCATGCTATTCTTTGAAACTGAGTATGAACCCCTTGGCCTAATCCCAAGAGCCGATCTATAGTAAATAGTGCACACTTAATGCCTAAGTTCCTTTTTAGCACCATTCAGACAGTGACTTCAGCCACAGAGCTTAGTCATAGCAGACATTTTTGTGGTGAAAGCATTAAACCCACATGCAGCTCTCTTTCTGTGGCCACTGGGGGTCATGCTCCCTTCCCATTAGCTGAATAAATCATAAAGTCGGCTCAGACCACCCAAGGAGCAAGACCAGAGAGCCACAGGCGGTGCCTACAGCCACTATTTCTTCTCAGGATCTACAGGGGGAGAAAAAAAAAGAGAGGAAAAAAGAAAAACAAGAAAAAACACTGCAAAACAGACTGGCTGTAGGAAATCATTTGATTTTTTTTTTTTTTTTAAACTGGGATCTCTTTGAGAGTAACCCAGAGACTTGTTTATTTGTTTATTTATTTTGTGAAAACCAGGGAGCCGGATTTAAGAAGAAAAGTAGTAGAAAAATAAAGCCACATGCATGCCTTTTGTCCCATGTCGGAGTTTGTTGACAAAAAAAAAAAAAAAAAAACCAACGCGCTCTCTCTCTCTCTCTCTCTCTCTGTGGATTTTAAATTAAGTGAGGCCACCCTGTGTGGCCGGGCTCTTCAGGTGGTTCCGATAAGACACAATGCAGACACGACAGGGGAGGGGATGGGGGGGACACTGCGTATCCGGCCGATTATGTGGCCAATCGGGATTTAACACGGAAACAAACGTGTTGTCCAAGGCTCCCTGTGTCAAATGATTCACTCTGCCGGGAAGAAGGATGGTCAGGGAGGAAGGTCTGCGAAGTCACGTTCCCATCAATCAGTAAATAAGATAAGAAACAGGAATTCTAAACACAACTATTAGCAGGCGACTGCTATCCCCTCAGCAGACCCCGGCTCATTATGTTAAGCAGTCCCTTCGCGGGAAGGAGGGGTGGGGGGGAGGTTGGCCCTGAAGCAGAGACTGGGGTTTTTTGCTTGCATTTATTAAAAGTACGCTGAACTTTAAACAACTCTGCCAAAGTCTAACAGGCAACTGAAATTGGGACCGCTCCCCCCGCCCCCGAAATAACACACACGCGCACACACACACACACACACACACTGAAGTTCTGCAGAAAGGGAAAGGCATTCGAGGTGAATTCTAAGGATTTCCGAGAGCCTCTTGGGCAGGTACCATTTAGGATGCTGAAGAAATTTGAAACTAAGTGAGAGTCAGTCACTTGTGAACTGCCTCCTGGCGTCTGAAAAAATATCAGTTTGCGATCTTGAGACTTGTTTGTAAGCTTTCATCTGTTATGTAGGAGAATGGTGTTCTTAAAGCAATAGACTATATTTAATCTTTGCCTAAAGTCAAGGGAGTGCAGGTAACTTCTCCATGAGGGCTCACACAAAACTCTGCCTGAAAACTCTCCAAAATCCTCCCCTCTCGTAGCCCTCTCACTGCTGAAGGCGGGACAATGAGTTGGTCCACCCTGGGACCCGCTGCATGATGATCTGGTGATGCCTGCCCACCAGGGAGGAAGGCAAGATCACTGATATCACTTGTGACTTAATACAGGAATCTTAGGGTCACAGTGAAGCAATCCTAACTGTCAACAGTGCAGGTCCTGGAAATCTATCTCAGAAGGCCAGTGAACCCACTTATCAATAACCTACAGCCCATCAAAATTTGGTAGTTAAAATCTTCATTTGTGAACTTACACATCGCTTTCACTACCCAGTACAAAGCAGAAACACAGTGATGGTCCCCGCGGTGACCCACAAGCATAGTCCACGAAAAGCTTCGCTCACAAACTTTCCCCCCTCCTGCGGAGTGACTTTCATTTCTCTTCTTTCATGCACGTATTTTCCACATCGTTGAGAAATAAGCCATGCTGGGGCAGATGCTCGGAAGCCTCCTTCCTGAGTCGGGGCTCTTGGAAGAATCAGGCCAACTGTTGCACGGTGTCCAGCTGCTTATCTGGGACCCACCCAATGCCTCCTGGGAGCTGCGGCATGTCCCTCTAGCCACACTGGACTCCATGTAGACAGAACAGTCAGCAGGTGCAGGCTTGGGGTCTCTGAGTTGCAGAAGTTAAGCAATCCCAAAGATACGAGTCCAGAGGAAATAGAAACTCTACTGAAAAAACAGAAGAAATTTAAGACAGAAATGTGGAAAACAAACTCCTTTCATTATTAATAGACATCAGTGCTTGGAAGATGAGCTCTTAGGCTGTATAATTTGCAACTTTCTCTCATTTAGTTAATCTCTGCCAGAACTGATTGGCTTTGGGGCACTGAAACTGTGCTTTTGCGTACTGAAGGTCACGTGTAGAGGCTATACCACTTGCATGCACACAGATTGGGCATTTTTATCCTTCTGGTTAGTCAGGTAGTGCTCGCTTCGGCAGCACATATACTAAAACTGGTTAGTCAGGTAAAAAATTGAGATGCTGGAACTTTGGGTCACGGTGATTAAGGTAGTAGCATTGGAGTGGATCATTTTATTCCACGAACAATACTGTTTTAAAAACTAGTTACCGAGCCCCAGGCTAACACTGACCACACGGACTCAGACAGGATCTGGGGGTCACCACCCTTCCCCCACTCCCCTCTTCTTCTCCTAGGCTCTGTTCCCCTAAGCCCTACCTGCCCAGGCTGTCCCCTTTCATTTTATTTTGCCTTCTCCCCGAAGTAGGCCTGTCCCTCCTCAGTGCATTGAACTCTGGTCATAAGAAAAGCAACTACTATGACACGAGTTATACGCCACACAAAAAATCCACTTGCTACAAAATCAACATACATTTCCTCCCTAGTCTAAAGTAGAATTAATTAATGATAATATCTTCATTAACCGGGACCACCACCACCACCAAGCACTTATCAAGATAAACCATAGGAGATGGACTACATTCAAGTTTTTGGTCCACATGGGATTTATCCTTATAAGGAGAACCTACTAGATGTCTGGCACTATCAGAGGTAACAGACATGGTACTAAAAAAAAAAAAAAAAAAATAGTAGTAATCCTTTGAATCCCAGTTGAATACTACCTATATAACCTTGGGCACGTTTCTCCATCTTTTAGTGACTCAGTTGTCTTATCTATAAATTGGGACTACTGTGTCTTAATAAGTATTAGCTATTATTATTATGTGCTGGAGCAGAAAGGTTATGGGACATGTGACCCTGCCTGCCTTTTTGAGCCTCATAGTATTACGAGGACCCATGACGTGGGGCTCTTGCTGCTTTACACAGAGACTTTGCATTAATTAGCAAATGACACAGCCTGTGAAGGGATGCACTTGCCCTCAGAGCAGGAGTCTTCCATGCTGTGCCCAACCTGCCACAACCACTTGCAGCAGTCTCCATGAAGGCGGAGATAAAGGCGTGCCCAGGGGGGCTCAGAGAGCGCACAGATGGGAGGGTTCCCTTTAGGTAAAACTAGACATTTTTGCCACACTTCAGATTCGGTACGTAAGCAAATTAAAGAACAAAACAAAACACTAACCCCAGATCACTGAACTGAGAAATTTGTCGATCTCTGTATGTCTGTTAATTATGAGTGGCTCCCCAGTGAGTGACAAATGAGCTTTTCCCCCCCTTTCCTGTTCCCTTCTCGGCACTAGGGACCTGTTGCATCTTAGTACCCCCACAATGTCTCACCAAGCTTCTGATTCTCCTGGGCCTCTATTTTGGCCCTGGGGACTCAGGTTTTGAATGCCCGACCTTTGGGCTCAAGTAGCCAAGACCTATAGGCTGCCTCCCAGCCTGCTTCCCCTTCATTTCACTGTCACCACAGTCTTCTCAGCCACCCCCAAGCCCCAGCACAGCTTCCAGCCTGGAAGCCAGCACTAGGGGTCACCCTGCGTGTAGGCACTCTTCCACAGTGCTCTACGACCATCACAACCATCAAAACATACCTTTGTGGCTGGACCCGGGCCGTCTTTTGACCCCAATTGTCTCTGGTACATATGAAAGCTCATACATGGAATGTGGAAAAGCTGTCTCCTTGTGTTCTGTCTGAGAACCGCCCGGGGAGGAAGGGAAGTCTTCCCCTGAGAGGCGATGCTTGTGGACAGGACAGAAGATGGAACACATGCCCAACCCTCGAGGAGCATATGGTCCGTTAGGCAAGACTGATGTATAAACAGAACATTCCATGATAGTGTGCTGTGGGGTACAAAGAACTATATACACCAGACAGAAACAAAAAAGGGCGTGGTAGGCAGACTGAAGAGTCAAGAAACTAAAGGGATAAAGAAGGAGCAAGATGTGAGAAAAATGGTCAAAGTAAAAGAGGAGAAATGGGTGGTAAGGTCGAGACAATGACCCCCAAACTGCCAATGGAGACAGGGAAGTAATGGGGGTGGCAAGGCTATGGAATGGATTGTGTTTAGGTCGACGCAGTAGCTCTTGCTCAATGGCCCTGCTTGTGTTGGAAACGAAACCTCTGTGTCTGGAGGCCTGGGGAAGGGGCCAGATAGAAGGCTACAAAGAACGGACAAGGTTTGAACTATCCATTGAGAAGAGCAAGAGACTTTATTAAAGAAGAGTGAGTGAAGAGATAGATAAATGACACAACAATTTCAAATGAGTTAAGAAGGCAAGAGATTGCATTGACACCAGGCATCTGGCTGTACAGTGTCCCTCTATAGCCCTGAGCTCCCAGGGAAAAGGATTAGGGGAGACAGATTTTAATTAGATCCAGGCTTGGGATTCAAAGACGTCATAGATACTAGTAAGAGTAAATATAGGATTGACTAGGAGGTCTAGTTTGGGCATAGCTCCTTATTGCTGTTGGGATAAAATCAAAATCCTTAAATACTAACCCAATAACCCCCACGATTTGGCCCTGCTGAAGCTCTCTCAGCCTTTATTCTTCTGCACAGCCTCTACGCCCCAGACTCATTGGGTTATCTTCTGTTTCTTTGCACACCTTGAAATGCAAGTATCTCCTACCTCCGAGTTCTTAACCATGATCTTTCTGCGGGAATGCCCTTCTTTTTTTTTTTTTTTTTAAGATTTTATGTATTTATTTGAGGGAGAATGAGTGAGAGAGAGCATGAGAGAGGAGAAGGTCAGAGGGAGAAGCAGACTCCCCAAGGAGCTGAGAGCCCAAGGCGGGACTCGGTCCCGGAAGTCCGGGATCATGACCTCAGCCGAACGCAGTTGCTCAACCAACGGAGCCACCCAGGCACCCGGAATGCCCTTTTTAACACTCGACACGGCTGGCTTCTCCTTGTTCTCCAATTTCTACTTCAGAGACAAGCCTCTCAGAGAAACATTCTTAGGTCCCCTGGCTACATAAGCTTCCCACTGCACGCACACTCTATTCCCTAAAGTTTATCACACTTGTGATTGTTTGCCCACCATCGTTCTTCCCCTATATGTTGCTCTGAGCATGTTTCTCCTATTAACTACTACCTCCTGCCTTTTTCATGGTGCTCTGCTCATAGCAAATGAGCAATGAACCTTTGCTGAGAGAATGACCAGATGAGCCGAGAATTATAAAAGGCCCCCACAAGGCTACAAAGGGAGGAAATCAGAGTGAGCATGGGCAGATGAGGGTAGACAGAAGACGCAGAGAAGTTCTCCACAATAGCATTGCCCAAGGGGCCCAGAGGAGAGGATTTATTCTAGGTGAGTGGTAGGATCTGCAGTTGTGAATGTCAAGGAACTGGAACGTGGGTGTGTTAGATGCTTTATTTCTTCAAGTGACAACTCAGAGTGCTTACTGTATGGGTACAACTGTGGTTGGAAAGCAGCATAAACACCTAGGGTCCAAAATCTTTAGTTACTGGAGAATGATGGAAAAATCGGTTGATCACATACCCAAGGAGAAGTGTGTGGTAAAGCTATATGGCCTAAAATTCAAGGGAGAGGGAGATGAATGACCATCATCAAGATTTCCAGTTTATCAAAGCAAGGCCAACCAGCCTGCGGGAATTAGCATCGCAGCACTGTGATGGCTCGTTACTTGTTGAAAGTATAGCGCATATCATTTAGAAAGGTTATAACAACAACGTCTTAAACCAAAGGGCATTTTTGGATAAACAAATAAGAAACCAGATAATGATACTAGATGGAAACTGTATTTCCAAAACTTTCTCATTTACATTTTTTCTCCTTAGCACTTAATACTGGTCATCAAAGCAAGTGTCTTACTTATTAGCATCGGTCTCCCACTAGCAGTGAGCTCCAGGAGAGGGTAATTTTGATCTGTTTTATTCAATGCTGTCTAAACAGGGCCCGACACAGAGTGGACACTCAGGAAGCTGTTCTTAAATGAGTGAACTCCATATGACAAAGAGTTTGTTTTCTTTGGTTGTTTGTCAGACTAGTTCAACTAGACTTGGTGGATAAGATGTGTCTGAATTTTTAAGGCATCTCCAAAGCTATTTTGGAAATAATACTATGTCTTTGAAAGATCTGGGATTTGTCTTGTTTTGTTTCAGTAAAAGATATAAAGCAAACCTGAGAAGTGACTGGAAGATCCCAAGCCCTATCGTATCTGTATGTGATACGACGGACACATCTCTGTGAGACCTCTTGGTTTTAAATTGTAAGCCCAATGAAGCAGCTTCTACCTTTCTCCTCTATACATCAATTTAATATGCCCATATGAACTCGAGAGCTAACTGTTAGTGAATCACTTCTCGAAGGTGTTTCCTTCAATGGCACTTCCAGTAATTTCCTTAGGATCCAAACCCAGTTTAAAAAAAAAAACAACAACAACAACAACAACAAAAACTCAGGTTATGTTGCTAAATACTAAGTCCCTTCTTTTCCTGTGAGATTTTCATCTCTTGTTGTTGTTATTTTTTTTTATATTGGTTAAAATATCTTTTTTTAAAATTTTTTATTTTTTATAAACATATATTTTTATCCCCAGGGGTACAGGTCTGTGAATCACCAGGTTTACACACTTCACAGCACTCACCAAAGCACATACCCTCCCCAATGTCCATAATCCCACCCCCTTCTCCCAAACCCCCTCCCCCCAGCAACCCTCAGTTTGTCTTGTGAGATTAAGAGTCACTTATGGTTTGTCTCCCTCCCAATCCCATCTTGTTTCATTGATTCTTCTCCTACCCACTTAAGCCCCCATGTTGCATCACCACTTCCTCATATCAGGGAGATCATATGATAGTTGTCTTTCTCTGCTTGACTTATTTCGCTAAGCATGATACACTCTAGTTCCATCCATGTTGTCGCAAATGGGAAGATTTGAGTTGGGGGTAAATCTTCACTTATTTACAAACTCAGTAATCCACAGTATCAAAACCAATTACTGTCGTAAGCAGTGTCATCGAGTCTATTTTCCTTTTAGAACTATTACAATATTGCCGAAGAACGTCTACTTTCGTGGTCCCACCTGGTAACATGGGTCTTCTTCTCTGCTTTCAGCATGGAGCAGCAGCTGAGGCAGTCCTCAGAAGGCAAGGAAGCTTCTACCACTTCTCTGCTGTGTTCTTTGATAGAGCAGCTACAGACAAGGGAGAGGGGGATGCCACTGTCGTGGGACTTGCTGGACAAAGGGCTCACTGATCTGGGACCGGTGTGAAAACACCAGACATTGTCCATCTCAAATGGTCCACCTGGGGTTGCCAGATTTAGCAAACAAACACAGGCTGGCCGGCTAAACTGAAATCTCAGATAAACAATGAATAGTATTTTGTCTGTGTGGGTCCCTGACACTGCATGGGACAGGTTCACTTGAAAACATTGTTTTTTATCTAAAACCCAAATGTCACTCAGTGTCCTTTAGCTAATCCTAAACGTGCCTTCATTTTCCTGCTATCATTCCTAGCACTGGGACTCCCTCCCTTAAGATGTGGACAATGAGCTATGTGGGTGCTCTGGGTGGATTTCTTTGCCTATGTTGCACGGGGTGAAAGGGTGTGGATCCCAAAAGAGAGAGTGGCCATAGGAGCATGGTAAATCTCATTGTGAAGCCTTTCTTTTGATTCAGCTAACTTAATGAAGGTAAAAATGAGGCCTTGGCAATGCAAGTAAAAAAGATTTTCACAGATAGCATCGGTGATGGTGCAAAGCACTACAGAGGAGCCCACGAGCTGATTCTGTGGCCGCCAGCAGACCCCTCCTCTGCCCTCTTACTTCTTGTGCCTATGTATTAAGGGAAGTGGGGCAAGATTTGAGAGACTCGACTTGTAAGCATATCTCTGACAGTTTACTTTTAATAACATTGTTTGTATTGTGGAAATGAATAGAAAAAGAAATCCTCAGTGGCAGTTTTAATGCTATTAAATGCCACCAGATAGCTCAACTATGCGAGAAGCTTCACTTTAAAAGCTCACTGACGCTGAAGTTTCATTTGTAAACCTGGGGGAAGAAACCCAAAGGAGTAGGAAATGGAACAATCGAACCCTTGGTGAACAATGAGGGCCCAGCTACTTCGCACAGCCGTTCCTGTGAAATACCAGCTCAGATAGTGTGTGCTTTGCAGATTCATAGCGACATCTGAGTACAGAAGATCTAGATAGATATTGTTGATTATAATATTTTTTATACCCAATTATTTTCTTAAGTAATGTTCAGAATGGGAAATACAGTCCCTATCCCCAGCCTTGCTGCTATAGTTGTAAATCCTTAGACACGGGATTTAGTATCTTAGGACTTCCCAGCCTTCATCTTTCTTTCTTTCTTTAAACATTTATTTATTTGACAGAGAGAGAATGTGGACAAGAGAGTGTAAGCAGGGGGAGCTGTGGACGCAAAGAGAGAGAAGCAGACTCCCCAAGGAGCAGAAACTGACACGGGGCTCAATCCCAGAACTCTGGGATCATGACCCAAGCAGAAGGCAGAGGCTTAACCCACTGAGCCACCCAGGCGCCCCCAGCCATCATCTTTAAAACACAAATAATAGCATCCATTCCGCTATCATCATGGAACACTATTAGCAAAGTTGTGGTAATAGTCTGGTATTATGAAAAGCACCAAAATTCACTCCTGTTAGCTTATGTTAATGAATGAATGGCACAAGTAACTTAGATAAATTACTAAAGAGAAATCTGCATCGAATGGACTCCTGCAGTAAATCCAGCTGTTGGAGCAGCAAAAGAGATTGGCAAAAACATCTCTTTGGAAAAGAGCTGGTTTTTAGAGTGACGCTTAATAGAATGTGCATTGCTCTGTCTTAGGTGTTCTCTAAAGTACAAAAGGAGGAGAAGACATGGTCCCTTCCACAGGGAGGTGAGAATCCATTTAGTGGAGAGAGAGAGAGAGAGAGAAAGGACATGCCCGCTGGTAAGTAAGAGTGCAAACTAGCTTATGATTTAGTGCACAGTGGTTGGTGATAATAATAGTTTCCCTTAGGAGTGCCTGTGTGGCTCAGTCAGTTAAGACTTTGACTCTTGGTTTTGGTTCAGGTCATGATCTCAGGGTGGTGGGAGGGAGCCCTGTGTTGGGCTCCATGCTCAGTGGGGGGTCTGCTTATCCCTCCCCCTCTGCTCCTTCTCTCTCTCTCTCTCTCTCTCAAATAAATAAATAAATAGTTTCCCTTAGAGATCACATTTGGACATGGTCCACGTAGGGGAATGATTTTATATAATCTTCAGGATGAGAGGCACTTGCAGAAATGAAGAGAAGAAGTAAGGGCATTCTAGCAGAAGCATTTATTAAGACAAAGACCTTAGCAGACATAGAAGACAGTAAGGAGGCTAGTTTGGCTGCATGAAAAATCCCTGCTAAGACTAATGTGTGAAAGATGAGCTCCCAAAATAAAATAATCATGCATAAAAGATAAGGTTGAACAGGTAGATTGATCCAAGAGGACTGCAGGTCTGGAAAACCAGAATTAGGAGTCTGGACTCTTGAAAGTGACACATCTATTTACAAAAAATGCAAACAAACTATAGATGTGGACATGAAGGCCTACATAATAGATATGCTCCATTTTGCCCATGAAACAATTGACCTTTACTCTTAAGAGTCCTCTCCTTGGGCTGACTGACCAGTATTTTGACATTGTGGTCAGCAGCAGCAAAAGCTCTCACAGCTTGTGTCTCTTCTATTTAGTTGTACAGGGTTCATGGTTTCGGGGATAATAATTTTCCTGATTGTTGGGTTCCCTACTATTGGTTTATCTGCTGCTCCAAGTTGAAATTCTGTTGCAGAATATTTTCGTTTCTTCCACTTCTAAGCTGTTCTGGGGCAGTTTGCTGCACAGACAATGGCCACTGTGGTTTCTGCTGTCATCCCTTCTGCACATATGCTTCACCCGGGGAATACTCTCCATTTCAACACTGTTAGATTGGCTACATTACAGACTTTTATTAATTCACTCCTGCTAGTTAATATTAACTAATGGCATAAGTGATTTTGATGAATTACTAAAGAGCCTGAATCAATTCCTGTAGCAGGTCCAAGTCTTGGAGCAGCACAAGAAATTGGCCCGAATACTACTTTGGAAAAAGCTTTGGGTTTTGAGAGTGATGCTTGAGAGAATGGTGTCTCGTTCTGTCCACCAATCTCCTGAGAGACATCCTGGCCTTATGGATTTAATTTTATGCATCTTGGTCAATCAGTACACTGTTAGATATAGTGCTGCCAAGGAAAGGAAATTCGGTGATGACTTCTAGCCATGTTGCCAATGAAAATCTTACATTGACTAAGTCTAACTTCCTTTGTTGAGTCTTTGAACTATGGCTGTGGAATATGGATTTAATAAAAATCGACCTATTACACAATTCTCTGTTTTAGTCCATTGGTAATGAGGAATGGATTGGCCGTGATGATGTCAATGGTGACACAACTGAACAAACCTTCATTAAGTAGTTCAGAGATCTTCATGAACACTAGCTGGGAAGCCAGGCTTTTTGAGAGTTTGCCAAGGTCAATGGGAACAAAAGCTTCATGAACTTTGAAGCCAGTACTGGCATTTGCTGCACTTCTATGTCAACTGAGATTAGGTCTACATTGCATGAAGGTCAAATCTGCCTCGTGCTTTTAGAAATTGTATGGCAGATTTCAGATCAGAATGCCACCCATAGGAATCAAGAGGGTGCTATCAGAAATCGCATGTCATTGCCTCTTTCTCATGGATTGTGGAAAAGCTTCTGCAGACATTTTAAGTAAATCTTCCACAAATGACTTAAAGTATTTAAAGATTTCAGAGCCAAGCACACAGTGCATGTTATAGGAGTATTTTCCATTCTAATTATTATTATCACCTATCATAAAATGCCTCAGCATATATGTATGCCTTAGGGTTAAAGAACGTTATTTTTAAAAATTTTTTTTACTTTGCCTTAGGAGACTAATCTCTTAAAATACACTTAAAACTTGGTAGATGGTCATTTCTTTTAACTCCTGGAACGTTTTATCTGAAAAATTAACATACATATTTGAGACATCTCTTAACTTTTATTAAAAGGAAGATTTTCTTCTTTGTCTGAAATGAGAGTGTCCCCATCTTCACTCCTGCTTATAACCATACCTGTACTTTGATACCGAACACAGATAAGAGGTTTGACCAAAGTCTTCACCACTCTGTTCTTGGCTTTCTACTGCATGTGCTTTTGAACTTCATGCCATGTTACAGGTCTTCAGCAGTATTTATTTTGCCTTGATGGTGAGAAACTTAAAGATTTTTAAATTTGTGTTTTCCTATTATTGATGACTTTTTTTTTCCCTTTTACTCTGTATTAACTGAAACCATCTCAAGCTTCTGTGGCAAAAGCCACTGCACTGGATATATGTAATATCTATTCTATCTCGATGAAAGCAATGTAACCAGATACAAATGTTCATTCTCCAGCTTCCCTCACAGGAGGAAGATGGTGGCATATAAGAGGAAGTTGAAGAACAGGGCTTCTAGGAAAGCTCTTCAATAATCTGAACAGCCCTTTGGGCTCTTCTTTATCTTTCTTGCCTACAATGTGGATGTGACGGCTATACCTATGAGGACCAACTTACAAATGCAAGGTGACCTTGAGGTTGGGCAACCAGGAAGATACAACAGAGGCCCAGAAGGAGCCTTGGAGTCCTGATGATAGTGTGGAATCTCTGAACTATCCTTAGGCTGCCTACCCCCAGACTTGATCTTATATGAGACAGAAGTAAAGCCTGTACTTGTTTAGAGTCCCTTTCCCTGTATCTTAACTACTATGGTAGTTAGGACCTATGGTAATTCTTAACTGACACTGTGGCCTGTCTTTTTGCCTACTGGCATGTTTCAGAGTGATATTTTCCCTTAAAGGTTTTTGGCCCTGCCTGAGGATATAAATTCTTCAAGAAGCAGGAACTGGGTTTATGCCATTTTTAGCCTTCTTTGGTACTTGACAATCATTGTATGCAACTAGAAGGCTGTTAATAAATCATTTTTGTTGCTGCTAAAACCATCTGAAACCTTAAAGATAGGCATTTCCTGATCACTGGCTGGATATATGATACAAAAACATATATATCAACATACAACTACATACATTCATACACTTATTTATTTATTTATAAATGCTATTCTCAAGTCTCTAATATGTGCCTTTATTTCACCTCTGTGTTTCTTTAAAACACTGTAACCAGAAAAACAGCCTTGGAGATAAATCTAAAAGGAAAAATAATTAGGAAAGAGAATATCAAGCTGCCAAACTTATTTTGAGGGTTCGCTTACTTTGAACGGTTAAACTGATCCATTCCCTTCAAACTTAAAGCTACATCCAAGCATGAAAAGGACAGGCCATTTCCCACATGCTCTGAACATAGCCTTTATTCAATTCCTACATCTAACAGCAGTAGTTGGAGGAAGAAATATAAAAAAACTTTTGCTGAAGGACCACTGTATAGTACTCATACTTGAATCGCCAGTTCAATCCATTTATTTTACAACTGGTTCAAGAATGGTTTTCCCAGTAAGATACAACCAAACTTCACTTCCTGAAAGAATCGTGAAGGCCAACATGGAGTCCCCTATGTTGTAGATGTTAATCGCCTTCAAATTTATTTCAAGTTTCCAATAAACACGTTTGCCTCAATAAAACTTTGGTTCTCTTTGTTTGGTTTTGAATAGGTCCAGAAACAAATGACTTCTCCTCCTAGAACATCTTTTTCTTCACCAGGTTTCTCCATGAAGAGAGAAAATAAGGACTAAGGCAGATGCAGATTAAAATGCCTTCCTTTTTTTTTTTTTTTTTTTCTTAATAAGGTCTAGGTTGAAGAATACTGAAGAATACTAGTTTTTCAGTACTGAATCCCCAAAGGCACGGGCACAGCACTACCAGAGGCCACTCCCCATGGCGACCTGGTCCTTCCTCCAGGGAAATGTGGCAGAATATGCTAAGAACGTGGAGAATCAGACTGGAGGCTCTAAGTTCTGCAGGCAGTTAGGTCCTAAGTAGAGAGGGAGAATGAAGTCATCCTGGGGGACGTCCGAATCAACAGAGAGGAAATCTAAGTGCTCTGGAGCGTCAACCACACCGGGAGACTAAAATTGACGTCCTTGGTGTGTCAAATCGCTAGAGGAAAATGGACCAAAGTCATTTTCGTAAACCAGAGGGCTTCCCCTCTGTGCTGCCTTAGAGAGATCAGGGAAGCCTGGAGAGCAGGGTTGGAATTCCAGCCCAAGGTCATCTCATTGGTTAAGTGATAT